>NC_138768.1:250547615-250657615 GCF_965119305.1 Pelophylax lessonae | reverse complement strand
TGTAATATGGTTGATTTACTAAAGGCTGTTTACCTGTCAAAGGGAATTTTCACCATGTAAGGGAATTTCCCTCAGCTTATTGAATGAGGTGAGGCTCTGCTGACTTCCATCATCATCCAATAATGTGCTTGGGAAATATTTTTTTTCAATGCACCTAATAGGGTGTTCTTTGCAAAAATAATTTTCTCCATATTTACTACACTAATTTATAGTACTTGGTCTAAAGGAATGCCAGTCACAGTCTGTTTGCACACAGATGTACACCCTCGGATGTGCTTGCATAACAATGCAGATTAGTGCAGACCGTTGCCTGCCATTGATTTGAGCAAGCTGCCTGCTTGAAGCTTCATGTAACACATAGGCATCCCACATGGGTGAAAACAGCCCTTTGCACAGGTGTATGCAGTGGTATACTCATATAAACGAGGCCTTAATTATTGCATATCATAGGTAAGGCTAGTGGGAAGTGCTGAAAAACACAAAAGATGTAGGGATGTTGTTCAAGAACATGGCTCAAATAGATGCAGGTTCTTTTGAGAGGTTTGAAATAGCTGCCAAGCAACTACTTTGGTAGATTCCCTGTAATCACCAATTATTTTACAGTACTTTGGTTGCACATTTTGATATTTTTTTCCATGCAGCATTATATTTTTTCCATTTAACATCACAAACTCCCTGGCTCAGTAATATACTGTACACAGACTATTCAAATTCCTTGCAATTACTACTGAATCCTTTGTTCCCACCTGACCAGTGTTGGCAATCCACAGTATTTTTACTGGCAACCAGTAAAAAATGGGCACATTTCTCCTGCCAGTTAACACCAGTGACAGGAAAAGGTTGCCTGTAAAAAATATGGCTGTGATGCTTCGGACCTGGCCAAGACCATGTGACTGCCTGCTACAGTGTAGTAGGGTGGTACCAGTGGTGGGCAGGTCTGGCAGTGACAGTCAGTCACACCAAATAAAACCACAAAAAAGCACTGAATGGACCCACTAATGTAGATGATAAATGGTGATAAAATGTAGTTACTGTGGATGACTTCACAGGTGAAACATTAAAAAGTTTTTTTTTTTTGGAAATGAACCCATAAATAAACAGTGCAATGATAAAATGTGCAAAACTCCCCTTGGCCACCCTAGTGAACCATGCTGGGGCAGAGACTCACAAGACTGAACTCTTCTAGCGTGCTGTCACAAATGGCTCAACCATCCAGGACGGTGTAGCGGTGCACACTGCGGTGGTACAGTCCAACAAGCAGAGGCCTTGAAATGCTGGGGGAGGGGGAAGAGACCGTCACCAAGCCAGGCTGGAAAATGGCAGAGAATGAAGCAGTCAGCAGTGCCACTGCGGGGGCCGGAGAAGCTAAAAATCGGTTCCGTAGGCAGCAGAGAAACAACCCAGGCGTGACGTCATACACTCGGGAAGTCTCAATCTGGAGCGAGGCTTGAGCCGCAAATGGAACACAGGTGGAGAGGAGAGATACAGGGGGAGGTCACTGTCATCCTGATGACACGTTTCGGGAGTGGCCCTTTGTCAACTCACGTGATGTAAACATTGAATAGGGTTTAAAGAGGGGCTGGCCGTGGGATGTGTACAATTTTTTTAAAGGAGCCACAATTTTTTTTTATATATAGGCTGCCGCTGCACAGTCCTGCATGGTTTTAATAAAACCTGCTGGTAAGAAACACAAGCTCCGACAATAATTGTATGAACCAGCTTAGAAAACATGTAAAAAGACATGTAAAACAACTTGTAAAAACACACTTGGAAATAATATAAAATAAAAATAACATAAAATAAACCCAAAATGGAGGAAAGAAGGCACGGGAAAGGTAAGAGAGGGCTATCCTGAAAAGATGATGGACATGTACAATGCGAAAGGGGTCAAAAACATAAAAAGAACAAAAAAAAAACAAAATAAATGAACAAAAAGAAAAATGGGAGCTAAAGAATACTATACACCTCCAGCTCCTCATTTAACCCATTATGGGTTAAAGAGGCTAGTTTATGGATCCTCAAAGATTCCCGTCTGCATAGCTGAGAGAACCTCTCGTTGGTGGTTAGGGAACCTGTGGGTAGGAACTCTATGGCTGCCACCCTTAAACTCAGAATGTCCTTAGCGTGGTGGATCTGAAAGTTACGAGTAACACTGTTTCCGACAACCCTTTTGTATGAGGCGCCTATGTTCACTCACACGTGTACGTAGGGTACGCATAGGGCGCCCCACCTACAGGAGTTTGCAAGGACATTTGAGTAGGTAGATAACATATTCAGAAGAGCAGGTTATGAACTGCTTGAAGTCATAAGTGTTACCTACTCTATCTGAAAATGAGGACTGACTATGTTCAATGAACTGTCATATCAAACACCCTAGTTTTTTACATTGAAAAATGCCAGCTCTATTATCGATTGCGGATGTTCACACTTCTCTTTGCTTGAGAGCTTTTAAGTATACTAGGAGCAATAATATTTTTGACAGTGTGTTTTCTCTTGAAAGTTACCTTTAGGAGCTGAAGGGAGGATGGGCCCTAATTTTGGATCCATTTGTAATATGTGCCAATGTTTTCTAATAATCTTAATAATGGATTTGTATTTCATATTGAATTCTGTCACAAACCTAACAGTATTAATGTTGGGTCTATTGTTCTTATTGGGGGGTAAAGAGCCAGGCAAGAATTTTTCAAAGGCTACCTGAATTAATTCGGACAGCTACCCTTTCTGCAGGAATTTGTGCTTCAAGACCATACTTTGTTTTACATATTTGTCTTGTTTAGTACAGTTCCTACGTAATCCTTGAAATTGACCACTGGGGATGGTATTTATCCAGGAGGGATGATGGCAGCTAGTGTAATGTAAATATGAGTTCCCATTGGAAAGCTTACAGTAGTTCTTAGTGTAAATAGACCCATCCTCAAGATATAATTCCAGGCCTAAAATAACAAGCTGTTAGGATCTGACACATGTGTGAATTGTAAGCTAACATATTGTTTTTGCAGCAAGTTGCAAATGCCTCAAAAGTCTCTGGACCACCACTTCAAATGACCAAGACATCATCGATGTACTGCCAAAAAACCACAATGTGTCTGGCATAGGGGTTGTGATTCCAAATGAATTGCTCCTCCCAATAGCCCATGACAATATTGGCAAAGGAGGGAGCAAAATGTGTGCCTATTGCTGTACCATGTTTTTGGAGATAGAATTGGTCTTGAAACACAAAATAATTGTGCTCAAAACAGAAGCTGGTGGCATCAATAAGAAATTGGATCTGCCTGTAGATCATGTTAGGATCTTTAAAGAGGAAGTATTGTAAAGCCTCAAGGCCTACACAATGTGGAATAGATGTATAACAAGAGCACACGTCGAATGAGGCCCACATATAATGTGTCTCCCAACTGTAATTGGGAAAGGTATCGATCACATAACTTGAATCCTTAATATAGGAAGGTAACGTGGAAACTATAGGCTGCAGGAAGAAATTGATACGAGATAATCCTGCAGTGAAGCTGTCTGTACTGGCTACGATCAGTCTACATGGAGGGCACATGATGGATTTGTGAATTTTGGGCAAATGGTAAAAGTATGGGGTGCTGCATATGGGGGGCAACAAAATTGTTTCTTCCTTTTACACAGCACCCCCTCTTTAAAAGCCTAATTGACCAAGAGTTGTAATTATAATTGGTAATTGGGTAGAGGGTCACTATTAAGTGTACTATAGGTGTTTGTGTCAGACAAAAAGGTATTGGCTTCCTTCACATAATCTTTTTTATTTTGTATAACGAGGCTACCTCCTTTTTCTGCTTGTTTAATTACTATTAAGTAATTTTTTTGCAAGTATTTTAGTGCTGTATGTTTCAAAATGGATAAGTTGGGGGATGACTATTTTTGCAATTACATAAGGACAGGAGATCTCTGTAAGTGGCCTGATAGTAAGTTTCTACATATGGACCCTTGGAGACCCTGGCAGTGACAGTGCCTGAATGTGTTGTGTGATGTCATGGTGCAAGGGAGCCGAACAGAGCTGGAGTGAACTGAAGGGCCACCTGGTATGGAGAGAGACTGTCACTGTGACTGTGTCATGTTGGTGAGGTGTCATTATCACCTGTGCTGCTGCACACTGCTGTCAGTGTCACTGTGAGAGTCAATTTCATGTGTGTGTTCCTGCTCATTCTAATTTTTTGCCCTTATGAGTCCTGTCCCAGACCTACTTACTTACTGAATCAGAAAAAAAAAATAATATATATATATATTTTACCCTAATATCTTCCCTAAATCACATTTCTAATTGCATATTGTACTTGTTTGTAGTCTAAATACTGAAATTAGCACTTACTGTAAAACTGTATTTTTTGGAAATGCCAGTAAAAACTTGGCTGTGCCAGTAAATTCTGGCTATCATGTCCTGCCCTGGGGAACATGTATCAATGCAAAAAAAAAAAAACTAAAACATTCCAGGTGGCCGCAAGCAATGATTTTTTTTAAGGCCCAGACATTTACATTTACATTTTTTAAGAAAAAAAAATACTTTTGAATTGCCAGCAAATCACATCCCCCTCCCGACTTCTTTTTTCAAAGAAAAAATAGAACACAGACCCCAAAGGTCCCCCACAATACATAGCAGAACCCTAAGGGTCTGTTATGTATTTTATGAGACCTTTTAAGGGGTCTGTGTGCTGTTTCTTTCATTTAAAAAGAAGACGGCACAAGAATGGCAAATCATTTATTTGTAAATGCCAATTTTTCTGTAGCAAAAAAAAAATAAATTATGCGAGGTTCCAAAAAAATCCATACCAGTCCCTTAATCTGATTATGCAAACTGGTTGGCCAGGAATCATACCAAGCCACATGCCTTCAACATGGGGGATACTTTGCCAGAAATGACCTCCCAACAAAGCACCTTGTCCTCAATATCTCCAATATTTGAGTTAAAAAACTGGATGCATAGTGTGCATGATTTATTAAAAGATCAGGTATTCTTATGTTTTCTATTTAAATATTTGTATTCAAATGAAAATGTGACTGCTAAATAATTTTCTTACCCCTAGAGATGAGCAGATTGGGTTGTTTGTTTCAAATCGAACTTGAATTATTCAACTTTGATTTGAAGGCTGACTCATCACACATCATTCATTGCTATTGTAAAGAAATAAGTCATTAAAAAGCAACTATGGTGAATACATTTTACTTCTTTGTGTCTATATGAGAAAAATAGACATAAATGTAATTTTAAAAATGTATTATTTTTTTTAAAGTCAGTTCACTTCCTTTACAGCATTAAAATAGTGAAGGCATTGTAGATCTAAACCCAATCACTAAAATTGCATATAATGTATGCATTCATTTACATTTCAATCTGCAGCTTTGATTAAAATAATACTTGATGATCCTGCCATGTAGAACATTCTGTTCTGGAGCAGGAGTTTTTCTAAGCTGACTCACTGGTGCCATTTTATCTTTGAACCTTCTTTGGTCTCCAGCAAGTTGGTGGAACCCTGCTACTCAGTTTTGGGAATAACAAACAACTGATTTGACTTGCATTTTGCTGCTACATAGATATTGGGGTTAATTCACTAAAGCCAAATAGACTGTGGCTTGGAGTTGGACCACTGTGTTTTATCAAGTCCAAAGCCAGCACAGCCCTCCACCAGGAAACTTTACAGCAAGAAAAAGGGGGAAGGTTATGGGACTTTACATGAGGTCAGTACTGTTTGAAAAAATCCAACCAAAAACCAGTTGATGCAAAGAATATATTTATTGCTACATGATGAGATGCAAATATGCAGCATATGTCACAAAAATGAGACCAAGTAATCAACAATAAAAAAGATGACCAATAAGGACACGAGCATGAATCAAGAAATAAAAAATACATATATCAAAACATGCATACATCTAAATCATACTCAAATAATTATATATAGGCAGATAAAAACTATATCATACTAAGGCACATATATATATATATATATATATATCAGTTTAAAGATGCATGATTAAAATACAAGTCAAAAAAAACATATGAGAGTGTACAGGTTCTGTATAACCAATAGATCATCTTTTTTCCCATACATATTCCATGGTTCGTGTCCTGATCAGTGTAAACAGTATATAGCTCTACGCGTTTCATGGAAATCGCATCCACTCTTCAGGAGCTTTTTAGAGATAATCTATGAATAAAAACTGATTAGTTGACTGAGTATATATCTAATCTGTTTGTGAAAAAATACACCGATAAGTTAGAAAATTAAATCAAAAAGTCTAGAGGTCTAGTACTTACATATGGATAGGTAGAAAATTATTTTCCTTACAAGATTGGCAAGCAACAACTAGGTCTTTACTCAAAAGAGTCTGGGATTTGATAATATAGCTTGAGTAGTAATCCATTACTAGGATGCACGGTGTGGGTGTATGCCTGATCCGGGGCTGAGGCGGGTAAGCGCCCAGACGGTCCAACAGGAGATAACAAGGAAGGGGTAAGCAATCCCAAAGGAGATGATGAATATTTGGTCAAAAGTATCAGCAAAATATATGACCATATGTGCTGTGCAAGAAAAAATATTATATATATAAACCATATATCTAAATATATTGAACGTATATTAGATGTGTATAATCTTGAAAAGACTAGATCAAAAATATTGAAGATACATAAAAAAGACCAGTGGGGGGGGGGAGGGGGTTGTAAAAACCCCCAGGGCCACATGTGAACCGAATCTGGTGATAGGATGCAAGATAGAGGAGCCAGCAAAAGAAAGGAAAAACGAACAACCGTGAAAATATGAATAAAATGTGACGATACCAAAGGTAGGGGGGGTGACCAACGACCAAAAGAGAGGAGAGACACACATCTTAAACCAAACGTGCAGCCATTAGAGAGTACAAATAAATGGTGCATGTGAAGGAAATCTTACCGATTGTGTTGTGAAAAGAAAAAAAAAAAAAACAGGCACAGGAAGTGCTAACCACAAAGCATGTCAGGTGAGGAAAAGACATAACGAGGATAGAGTGAGGGTGTGAATCAATTTATATCCTGGAGGACCGGGGCGGGTCACCGCCAGCGCCATACAGACGCCGAAGGAAGAGGTGGAACAGAGTGAGCCTGGATACCAGGCTCACTCTATGGGGGTGCTACATGTAAGATTTCCTTCACATGCACCATTTATTTGTACTCTCTAATGGCTGCACGTTTGGTTTAAGATGTGTGTCTCTCCTCTCTTTTGGTCGTTGGTCACCCCCCCTACCTTTGGTATCGTCACATTTTATTCATATTTTCACGGTTGTTCGCTTTTCCTTTCTTTTGCTGGCTCCTCTATCTTGCATCCTATCACCAGATTCGATTCACATGTGGCCCTGGGGGTTTTTACAACCCCTTCCCCCCCCCCCCCCCCACTGGTCTTTTTTATGTATCTTCAATATTTTTGATCTAGTCTTTTCAAGATTATACACATCTAATATACGTTCAATATATTTAGATATATGGTTTATATATATAATATTTTTTCTTGCACAGCACATATGGTCATATATTTTGCTGATACTTTTGACCAAATATTCATCGTCTCCTTTGGGATTGCTTACCCCTTCCTTGTTATCTCCTGTTGGACCATCTGGGCGCTTACCCGCCTCAGCCCCGGATCAGGCATACACCCACACCGTGCATCCTAGTAATGGATTACTACTCAAGCTATATTATCAAATCCCAGACTCTTTTGAGTAAAGACCTGGTTGTTGCTTGCCAATCTTGTAAGGAAAATAATTTTCTACCTATCCATATGTAAGTACTAGACCTCTAGACTTTTTGATTTAATTTTCTAACTTATCTGTGTATTTTTTCACAAACAGATTAGATATATACTCAGTCAACTAATCAGTTTTTATTCATAGATTATCTCTAAAAAGCTCCTGAAGAGTGGATGCGATTTCCATGAGACGCGTAGAGCTATATACTGTTTACACTGATCAGGACACGAACCATGGAATATGTATGGGAAAAAAGATGATCTATTGGTTATACAGAACCTGTACACTCTCATATGGTTTTTTTGACTTGTATTTTAATCATGCATCTTTAAACTGATATATATATATATATATATATGTGCCTTAGTATGATATAGTTTTTATCTGCCTATATATAATTATTTGAGTATGATTTAGATGTATGCATGTTTTGATATATGTATTTTTTATTTCTTGATTCATGCTCGTGTCCTTATTGGTCATCTTTTTTATTGTTGATTACTTGGTCTCATTTTTGTGACATATGCTGCATATTTGCATCTCATCATGTAGCAATAAATATATTCTTTGCATCATCTGGTTTTTGGTTGGATTTTTTCAAACAGCACTGACCTCATGTAAAGTCCCATAACCTTCCCCCTTTTTCTTGCAAATAGCTTCAGGGATGGAGGTCTCTGCTGTGATGCTGCGGATCAATTCCATATTTTGCACGAAACTTTAGAGCACTTCATGTTTCCCTCTGCTGGCCAGCTTTATGGAGATGCTGATTTCATTTTCCACCAAGATTTGGCACCTGCCTACACTGTCAAGAAAGTAACAATACTTGGTGTCATGATATCCCTGTGCTTGATTGGCCAGCAATCTTGCCTGACCTAAATCCCATAGAGAGTCTTTAGGATATTGTCAAGAGAAAGATGAGAGACACCAGACCTACCAATGCAGACAAGCTGAAGGCCACTATCAAAAAACATGGGCTTTTATAACATCTCAGCAGTGCCACAGACTGATCGCCTCCATGCCACACTGCATTGATGCAGTAATTCATGCAAAAGTAGCCCCGACCAAGTTTTTTTTTTTTTTTAAACATGTTTTATTAGGTATATTTGTTAAGACAATAATAAAAGAATACAAAGTTCCATTGCATGCTTGCATACAGTCTATGAGAACATGGTAAAGAAGCAGGGAACTTTCATGTAACTTAGTAGTAACATCAAGTAGTTAAATCCTTGAAATCGCTATAGACAACAGCTAGACTTTCAATTAGAGTTCAAGATTTTAATAGGAAGCTCCAGTAACTCATAAAGTTTGAACCAGGGCTGGGAAGACAGAATGAGAGAAATAAAAAAAAGAAAAACAAGGGGGGGGGGAGTAGGGGGAGACGTGGGGGAGCATGGGTAAGGGTAGGGTGGAGGGAGGGACAACTGTTAGTTTTCTATCTCCCCCTCACCCCTCTCCACCTCTGAACACAACTTTCAGGAGGGTACTAAGGGGGTACTGTATGGTAGAGGATGTCGCTATATAAAGAGAGGGGAGGATATTCCTTAGGGTAATAGAGATGGCTATAACATATATTATAGATCTGCTTGATAGCTTCTCACTCACTATATTTCTGGTTCGGTATTAGACCAGGGGTAATATATAAGATTCACAGTGTTCGGGCTAGAATGAGCTAAATGGGTGTATACATGTAGATGGCAATTCCAAAGGGTGTATCATGAAGAACGTTTTTGAGATATGTATTGGTAATACTGTATTTGTACAATCTTAGTATGTGAAAGTTACGTAGCATTCTTAATGCAACGATATGTGATCGTGTTTTGAAAGCGGGTCCAGCACGCCCAACTCTTGTTGTATTTGTCTATGTTTTCCTTTGCAATATGTATCAGTTCCTCAATTTCTGCTACTTTGCCGATACCTGTGAACCATTCTCTTAAGGATGGTATAGATTGAGAGATCCAGTGTGTTGGTATACATGATTTAGCTGCCTTAATTATGTGCACCACAAGTTATTTACAATAACTTTTGGGCCTGTGTTGGGCGTAGTGTAGTAAGCATTGAGCAGGGGTGAAATCCAGTTTATTAGAAGTGACCTGTTGGGTGATCAAGCATCTCCAGAAGTGATTTGACTGCGTGGGATCCAGTACCACCTAGGAAATAGGTTTGTAGTTAGTTTCCTGAATTTAGACATTAGAGGAGCCTTTGTGTGTGAAGTGAAAGATACTTTCCCACCCTTCCTGGGATATATCCATGTTTAAGTCTCTATCCCAGGCCTGGCACGCCTCGCATATGTCAGATGTTGTGTGTTCCCCTAGGAGACCATAGACTGTGGAGATGAGATGTTGTTGTGGGGTGGATTTTGAGCAGATGTTTTCAAATGGTGTGAGCTTGTGGGACATGTTCGTGGAAAGGCCTGGGGTTAGGAAAAATTGTTGTAGTTGGAAGTATGTTCAAGAGGAAATGTGGGCATCTGGTCATTGTGAGGCAAGTTGGTCTTTGTTAATTAGTATTCCTGAAATGTGCTCTCAATACATCGTCCCGACCAAACTTTGCATACTATACTGTACATGGACATACTTTTCAGTAAGCAACATTTCTGTATTAAAAATCCTTTCTTTTTTTTTATTGGTCTTATGTAATATTTACATTTTCTGAGATACTGAGTTTGGGATTTTAACTAGCTGTAAGCTAAAACCATCAAAATTAAAGAAAGACATGCTTGAAATAGATCACTCTATGCGTAACGGGGATGCACCGAGAAATTATAGGCTGGTCAGCCTGACGTCAATAGTATGTAAACTTCTGGAGGGGATGAAAAGGGAATATATCCAAGAGTTTGCTAAAGAGAACAACAAAATCAGTAGTAATCAGCACGGGTTTACAAAAGGGCGTTCTTGTCAAACTAATCTGTTAACATTCTACGAGGAGGTGAGCTGTGAGCTAGATAGTGGGAGACCTGTGTATGTGGTGTACCTGGATTTTGCTAAGGCATTTGATACAGTTCCCCACAAATGCTTAATTTATAAAATAAGGTCTGCAGGCATCGACCACAAGGTTTGCTCTTGGATACAAAACTGGTTAAAGGGGCATGTCCAAAGGGTGGTAATAAATAATGCATACTCAGACTGGTCTGGGGTGGTAAGTGGGGTCCCCCAGGGCTCAGTCCTGGGACCAATTTTGTTCAATTTATTCGTAAATAGCATTGAGGATGGGATCAGTAGCTCGATATCAGTTTTTGCAGATGACACAAAATTAAGTAGGGCAATAACTTCACATCGTGAGACAGAAATCTTACAGAATGACCTGAACAAAATAACAGAGTGGGCAGCTACATGGCAAATGAGGTTTAATGTGGAGAAGTGTAAGGTATTGCACTTGGGGACTAAAAACATAAACGTCCAATACACTTTGGGGGGGAACCCCTGGGGGAATAAAAAATGGAGAAAGATTTGGGAGTCTTAGTGGAGGATAGACTTAGTAATAGCATGCAATGTCAAGCTGCAGCTGCCAAAGCCAGCAGAATATTAGCTTGCATAAGGAAGGGGATATATTCCAGAGATAAAGCTATAATCCTACCACTTTCTAAAACTCTGGTCCGACCACATCTGGAGTATTCTGTCCAGTTTTGGTCGCCAGTCCTCAGAAGGGATGTGTTGGAGCTGGAGAGAGTCCAGAGGAGAGAAACTAAACTCATTAGGGGATTTAAAGACCTTAATTATGAAGAGCGCTTACAAGCGCTTGATTTATTCTCCCTGGAAAGGAGACGCCTGAGAGGGGACATACTAGTGATATACAAGTACCTCAATGGTGATCGCAACGAATGCATGAGGACACGTGGCCATACAGTGCAATTAGAGGAGAAGAGATTTAACCTCAGGCTACGCAGGGTTTTTTTTTTTACAGTAAGGGCTACAAGATTGTGGAAGTCTCTACCACAATTGGTAGTAACTGCAGGGAGTATGGCTACTCTTAAAAAACTCTTGGACGTACATCTCAAGGATCATAATATTCAGGGGTATGTGAGATGATTCTTCCACACACACCTACACAGGTTGAACTGGATGAACTGTTGTCTTTATTCAACCTCAACTACTATGTAACTATGTAACTATGTAACACATCTTTATAAAATATAAGAGTTTCACTTTTTTAATTGAATTTTTGAAATAAATTAACTTTTTTATGATATTCTAATTTTATGAGATGCATCTGTATATGCTTAATGCACAGGATATGCAATCTAAACAAACAAATGTATTGGACATATGTATATTTGCAGTTTTAAAAGCTCCATTATATGGTTCAACATATGGCTTTAAATTGGTCAATGTGAACTGTGCATGGTACTTTAAGAAGCGTTTCGTTCTTCTTAATTAAAATCTTAAGAATCAGAAAATATTGATACAGTTCCTTCCCAGATGAGGGTCTGGGAGGAAGAAGGAACCTCACAAGGTCACCCTAAACAATGATATCCTCCCCCAGTCAGTACCACTGGCAATAAACCTCCTCATGGTTGGCCAGGGAAACATAAATATTTATAACCCAGTATTATTGTATCTTCTTACACTATTGTGCCAGGGACACTCCCCAACAGCAAACAGAAGCAAACAATAACACTGGACTTAGGGGAGTGAATGCACATCTAACAATCCGGTTTCGGTTGAATACACCCAATTTAATGAGTTGTTCCTGCTTAAGGCAGAGTAACTACAATTATATATGCTTATCTTTAAAAACTTGATTTTGCAATTTAAATAATTTTGTTCCCCATATGTGCCAGTGCTTTCAAGCCATGGACAATGATATGTAAAGAAATGACAATTACATAGCTAATCTCCCATTGCAATATGCATGTGATAGAATTGGTACTAACTTAGTCCATTAGGGGATTTGTGCATGATTTGAAGTACATTGCAAGCATTCATTTCCTAAAAGCTGCCAGTGATTGCACAATTGGCTAATGCACTGAAAAATTAAAGGAAAGGTCACATATGTATTTTAACATTTCTTAGCTTTATTTTTTTAATATTTCAGGTAAATCTATAGTCTTTCTACTGTTACTATTCTTGTTTATGTTATGTATGTGAATATGATTTCTTAAATAGGGATAATTCTAACCATGTTTGTTTGTTGTAAATAAATATATACACAGGGTCAGCCACATTTTTTTCATTTGCTGACTGTTACCTCTACTTAGTAATGCTGCATAGTTATTTTACTTTATAATGTCTTGTGTGGGACGTCTGTGTAGCCGTCTTTTGAGGGGAGGTTATGAGAGATGGTCATCCCCAAAAAAAGGATATTCTGCTAAACCTGTTGGGAAATAAGAAAACAAGAATTTTGGATAAGTGGAATAGTGGGTTTGATAATAAAGTTGGCAGCTCCCTCACCCAGGATGGAGCCCCTGTGGACAGAGAGAGAATTCCCTTCCTTGGAAATAAATAAGTAATCAAAGTAATTGGGAGTAGCAGAACTACTCCTTTCATCATATAGTATTAATCATAAACATATAGATACACACTAGGGTTGAGCGGACACCTAGATGTCCGTGTTCGACGGGTTCGGCCGAACTTTAAAAAAAAGTCCGGGTCCGTGTCCCGGACTTTTACCGAACTTTTCCCGGACACCGAACCCCATTGAAGTCAATGGGGACCCGAACTTTAAGGCACTAAAATGGCTCTAAAACACCAAAGGAAAGGGCTAGAGTGCTGCAAATGGCAGCAAAACGTAATTAAGAGCATGGCAAGTGCTCTGCAAACAAATGTGGATAGGGAAATAACTTAAAACAACAAAAAAAAACAGAAAAATAAAACAATGTTCTTCTTCATCTCTGAAGGACGAGGCCCATATGGAGTAGGAGGGAGGTTGAGGTGGTGGTGGATGTGGCGGTGACATAGGCGTGCGCACAGGGTGTGCTGGGTGTGCCTGGGCACACCCTAATCACCTAGGGCACATAGCATTGCCAGTGAGGAGATGGGAAAGATCTCCCTGGGACCTGCTCTGCTCTATTTCTCCTTGCCTACAGGTACATGGCCCCGATACATTACTCTCCCTGCTGGCAAACACATGCATGTGTATTTCAACTTTGGGGTGCACACCTTAATGCAATAGGCTGCGCACACCTATGGGCGGTGTAGGTGGAAGCGGCGGTGGAGGAGGACCAGGGCCGGATTAACAGCATCATGGGCTTGGTGCTGAGGATTTTGAAGGGCCTTAAGGGCCGTGCCTTGCCATGCACCCAGAGGAGGAAGGGTGCAGCCATGCATGCCTAATTCAACATGGGATGCTGTCTCTGAAGCCCATAAACACATCCATGCATCGCCAACTGTCCCTCCTTGTCCGGCCTTCACGCTGTGTGGGGAGGTTCTGAGGGTGCTGCCTGGGGAAGCGAGCATAGAAGCCAGACTTCTGTGTTTACAAGTGACAGAAGAGCGGTAACAGTGAATATGGCCAACCCGGGGCCTATATAAAAGGTAGGGGCCTGGAGCTGCAGCTCCAATAGCCCCTACATTAATCTGGCCCTGAGGAGGAGGACGAGGTAGCCAACACTGCTTCTTTTCAAAAATTTTAAATGAGGGTACACCCCAAAAGAGTGAGAAAGAGCAAAAATGGAACAATGGGTGGGTAAGGTCGGTATCCATTGCTATTCTGCATAAGGTACGGAAAAGTCCCGTGGGATCCATGCCTGGTTCATTTTAATGAACGTGAGCTTGTCCACATTGTCTCTGGACAGGCGGCTGCGCTTGTCTGTTATAACGCCCCCAGCCGTGCTAAATACCCATTCAGATAATACACTGGCTGCAGGGCACGCCAGCACCTCCAAGGCGTAAAGGGCAAGCTCAGGCCATGTGCCCAATTTGGAGACCCAGAAGTTGAAGGGGGCAGACCCGTCATTCACTACATGTAGGCGTGTGCACACATACTGCTCCACCATGTTGGTAAAATGCTGCCTCCTGCTAAGACGTTCCATCTGAGCTGCTGGTGCTGCTGTTTGTTGTGGCGTGCTGACAAAGCTTTTCCACATTTCGGCCATGCTAACCCTGCCTTCTGAGGTGCTGGCGGTGCCCTGGTTGCGTTGGCGACCTCCTCCTCCTCCTCCTCTGCCTTGTGCTTCCACTGTGGCCCCGCTGTCAGATGGGAATGCCAGCAGCATGGCGTCTACCAGCGTGCGCTTGTACTCGCGCATCTTGCGATCGCGCTCCAGTGAGTGAATTAAGGACGGTACGTTGTCCTTGTAACGGGGATCCAGCAGCGTGGCCACCCAGTAATCAGCACAAGTTAGAATGTGGGCAACTCGGCGGTCGTTGTGGAGACACTGCAGCATGTAATCGCTCATGTGTGCCAGGCTGCCCAGAGGCGACGAAAGGCTGTCCTCTGTGGGAGGTGTATCGTCCGTGTCCTCTGTATCCCCCCAGCCACGCACCAGTGATGGCCATGAGCTGGCCTGGGTGCCACCCTGCTGTGAACATGGTTCCATCTCCTCCTCCAGCTCCTCCTCCTCCTCATCCTCCTCATCCTCCAGAACTGTGCCCCTGCTGGACAATTGCGTCCCTGGCGTTTGCGTGTGCAGGAACCCACCCTCGGAGCCCCTTGCGAATGACTGCCCTGAAAGCCTTGGAAATGTTACCTCTTCATCCTCCTCCTCCTCCTCATCCTGTGCCACATCCTCTTCCACCATCGCCCGAATTGTTTTTTCAAGGAGGCATAGAAGTGGGATAGTTAAGCTGAGAACGGCGTCATTGCCACTGGCCATGTTGGTGGAGTACTCAAAACAGCGCAACAAGGCACACAGGTCTCGCATGGAGGCCCAGTTATTGGTGGTGAAGTGGTGCTGTTCCGCAGAGCGACTCACGCGTGCGTGCTGCAGCTGAAACTCCACTATGGCCTGCTGCTGCTCGCACAGTCTTTCCAGCATGTGCAAGGTGGAGTTCCACCTTGTGGGCACGTCACATATGAGGCGGTGAGCGGGAAGGCCGAAGTTACGCTGCAGCGCTGCCAGGCGAGCAGCAGCAGGGTGAGAACGCCGAAAGTGCGCACAAACGGCCCGCACTTTCTGCAGCAGCTCTGACATATCGGGGTAGTTTTTAAGGAACCTCTGCACCACCAAATTCAGCACATGCGCCAGGCAAGGGATGTGCGTCAAACCGGCTAGGCCCAGAGCTGCTATGAGATTTCGCCCGTTATCGCACACCACCAGGCCGGGCTTGAGGCTCGCTGGCAGCAACCACTCATTTGTCTGCTGTTCCATGCTCCTCCACAACTCCTGCGCGGTGTGTGGTTTGTCCCCCAAACAGGCAAGTTGTAAAACTGCCTGCTGTCGTTTACCCCTGGCCGTGCTGAAGTTGGTGGTGAAGGTGTTACGCTGTCCGGATGAGGAGGCGGTAGAGGATGAGGAAGCGGAGTAGGAGGAGTTAGGAACAGGAGGCAAACTGAAGCGCCCTGCAATCCTCGGTGGTGGAAGGACATGCGCCAAATTGCTATCCGCCTCAGGCCCATCCGCCACTGCATTTACCCAGTGTGCCGTTAGGGAGATATAACGCCCCTGACCGTGCTTACTGGTCCACGTATCCGTAGTTAGGTGGACCTTGGCACAGATGGCGTTGCGCAGTGCACACCTGATATTTTCCCCCACTTGGTTGTGCAGGGAAGGGATGGCTTGCCTGGAAAAGTAGTGGCGGCTGGGCACGACGTACTGTGGGACAGCCACCGACATAAGGTTTTTAAAACTGTGCGTCTCCACCAGACGGAATGACAGCATTTCAAAGGCCAATAATTTTGAAATGCTGGCATTCAGGGCCAGGGATCGCGGGTGGGTAGGGGGGTACTTCCTCTTCCTCTCAAGTGTTTGGGAGATGGAAAGCTGAACGCTTCCACGGGACATTGTGGAGATGGTTGTTGGTGACCCAGGTGGTGGTGTTGCTGACAGATCGTCTGTTTGCGGGGTGGCAGGTGCCGGTATCACTACAGATGTGGCTGGAGCGGCCGAGACTGCAGCAGAAGAGGAAGCAGGATGAGCCAGAGACGTTTCTTGGTTTTGAAGGTGTGTACTCCACTGCAGCTCGTGCTTTGCACTTAGATGCCTGATCATGCAGGTTGTGCTCAGGTTGAGAAGGTTTATGCCTCGCTTCAAGCTCTGATTGCACAGGGTGCAAACCACTCGTGTCCTGTCATCAGCACATTTTCTAAAGAACTTCCACGCTAGAGAACTCCTTTGAGCTGACTTTGGTGCGCTCGTTCCCTTGCTGCGTTGGGCAGTAGCGGGCGTAGTGTCTAGGGCACGGCCGCTCCGCTTCTGCACCCTGCTCCCTCTTCTGCTGTGCTGGTGGCTCTGTGCGACCACCGCCTCTTCCTCCAAACTGCTCAGGTCACCTGCATGACGTTCATTCCATGTGGGGTCGAGGACCTCATCGTCCTCCACATCATCTTCCACCCAGTCTTCACCCCTGCCCTCCTTGTCGGTCTCCACAATGCTGAACGCCGCAGCAGTTGGCACCTGCGTTTCGTCATCATCGGAGACGTGCTGCGATGATCCTTGCATGTACTCATCTTGAGAAATAAGTGGTTGGGCATCGCTGCACTCAATCTCTTCCACTTCTGGGGCAGGGCTAGGTGGATGGCCCTGGGAAACCCTGCTGACAGAGTCCTCAAAAAGAATAAGAGACTGCTGTATGGCTTGGGGCTCAGACTGCTGGCCTGATTTGCAAGGGGGTGAGGTGAAAGACGGTTGGACATTGGCTGCAGGTGCCAACTCTGACCTTTCTGCGGTAGACTGGGTGGGAGACAATGTGAAGGAACTGGAGGCACTGTCAGCAGCAAACCAATCTACTATCGCCTCAACTTGTTCTGGCCTCATCACTTCTAGGGGCGTTTGATGCCCTACCAAATACTGATGCAGGTTCTGTCGCCTACTCACACTTGAGGAAGGTGTTTCACTTGTGCGTGTAGCTGGCACAGATCGACCACGTCCTCTCCTTGCAACAGGAGCTCTACCAGCAGCACCACGACCCAGGCCACGGCCCTTATTTGACGGTCTCCTCATATTTCTGTAATTTAAGATCTTGCCCTAGAAAGGTTTTTATTGAATAGCGGAATAGGAAATATGATCCAAAAAAGTGTATGTATCTCGCACGTACAAAACCACACTAGGCCCCAATTACTATTGTTTCTACCCCTAAAAGGATGGATGAGGAGTAGGAGGAGTATGGAACAGACAGCACCCTCAAATCTTCAGAAGTATGAGATGAACCCCAAAAACTTGGAAAGGTGGATCTCACACGTACCGACACAGACTATCCCGCAATTCAATTGATCCTCAAAGGTTTTTATTGAATAGCGGAATAGGAAATATGATCAAAAAAAGTGTATGTATCTCGCACGTACACAACCACACTAGGCCCCAATTACTATTGTTTGTACCCCTAAAAGGATGGATGAGGAGTAGGAGGAGGAGTATGGAACAGGCAGCACCCTCAAATCTTCAGAAGTATGAGATGAACCCCAAAAACTTGGAAAGGTGGATCTCACACGTACCGACACAGACTATCCCGCAATTCAATTGATCCTCAAAGGTTTTTATTGAATAGCGGAATAGGAAATATGATCAAAAAAAGTGTATGTATCTCGCACGTACACAACCACACTAGGCCCCAATTACTATTGTTTGTACCCCTAAAAGGATGGTTGAGCAGTAGGAGCAGGAGTATGGAACAGGCAGCACCCTCAAATCTTCAGAAGTATGAGATGAACCCCAACAACTTGGAAAGGTGGATCTCACACGTACCGACACAGACTATCTCGCAATTGAATTGATCCCCAAAGGTTTTAATTGAATAGCGGAATAGAAAATATGATCAAAAAGAAAGTGTATGTATCTCGCACGTACACCACCACACTAGGCCCCAACTACTATTGTTTGTACCCCTAAAAGGCTAGATGAGGAGTAGGGGGGGTATGGAACAGGCAGCACCCTCAAACCTTCAGAAGTATGAGATGAACCCCAACAACTTGGAAAGGTGGATCTCTCTCACACGTACCAACACAGACTATCCCCCAATTTAACTGATCCCCAAAGGTTTTTGATTAAATAGCGGAATAGAAAATATGATCCAAAAAAAGTGTATGTATATCACACGTACACAACCACACTGGGCCCCAATTACTATTGTTTGTACCCCTAAAAGGCTAGATGAGGAGTAGGGGGAGTATGGAACAGGCAGCACCCTCAAACCTTCAGAAGTATGAGATGAACCCCAACAACTTGGAAAGGTGGATCTCTCTCACACGTACCAACACAGACTATCCCCCAATTTAACTGATCCCCAAAGGTTTTTGATTAAATAGCGGAATAGAAAATATGATCCAAAAAAAGTGTATGTATATCACACGTACACAACCACACTAGGCCCCAATTACTATTGTTTGTACCCCTAAAAGGCTAGATGAGGAGTAGGGGGGGTATGGAACAGGCAGCACCCTCAAACCTTCAGAAGTATGAGATGAACCCCAACAACTTGGAAAGATGGATCTCTCTCACACGTACCAACACAGACTATCCCCCAATTTAACTGATCCCCAAAGGTTTTTGATTAAATAGCGGAATAGAAAATATGATCCAAAAAAAGTGTATGTATATCACACGTACACAACCACACTAGGCCCCAATTACTATTGTTTGTACCCCTAAAAGGCTAGGAGTAGGGGGAGTATGGAACAGGCAGCACCCTCAAACCTTCAGAAGTATGAGATGAACCCCAACAACTTGGAAAGGTGGATCTCTCTCACACGTACCAACACAGACTATCCCCCAATTTAACTGATCCCCAAAGGTTTTTGATTAAATAGCGGAATAGAAAATATGATCCAAAAAAAGTGTATGTATATCACACGTACACAACCACACTGGGCCCCAATTACTATTGTTTGTACCCCTAAAAGGCTAGATGAGGAGTAGGGGGAGTATGGAACAGGCAGCACCCTCAAACCTTCAGAAGTATGAGATGAACCCCAACAACTTGGAAAGGTGGATCTCTCTCACACGTACCAACACAGACTATCCCCCAATTTAACTGATCCCCAAAGGTTTTTGATTAAATAGCGGAATAGAAAATATGATCCAAAAAAAGTGTATGTATATCACACGTACACAACCACACTAGGCCCCAATTACTATTGTTTGTACCCCTAAAAGGCTAGATGAGGAGTAGGGGGGGTATGGAACAGGCAGCACCCTCAAACCTTCAGAAGTATGAGATGAACCCCAACAACTTGGAAAGGTGGATCTCTCTCACACGTACCAACACAGACTATCCCCCAATTTAACTGATCCCCAAAGGTTTTTGATTAAATAGCGGAATAGAAAATATGATCCAAAAAAAGTGTATGTATATCACACGTACACAACCACACTAGGCCCCAATTACTATTGTTTGTACCCCTAAAAGGCTAGGAGTAGGGGGAGTATGGAACAGGCAGCACCCTCAAACCTTCAGAAGTATGAGATGAACCCCAACAACTTGGAAAGGTGGATCTCTCTCACACGTACCAACACAGACTATCCCCCAATTTAACTGATCCCCAAAGGTTTTTGATTAAATAGCGGAATAGAAAATATGATCCAAAAAAAGTGTATGTATATCACACGTACACAACCACACTAGGCCCCAATTACTATTGTTTGTACCCCTAAAAGGCTAGGAGTAGGGGGAGTATGGAACAGGCAGCACCCTCAAACCTTCAGAAGTATGAGATGAACCCCAACAACTTGGAAAGGTGGATCTCTCTCACACGTACCAACACAGACTATCCCCCAATTTAACTGATCCCCAAAGGTTTTTGATTAAATAGCGGAATAGAAAATATGATCCAAAAAAAGTGTATGTATATCACACGTACACAACCACACTAGGCCCCAATTACTATTGTTTGTACCCCTAAAAGGCTAGGAGTAGGGGGAGTATGGAACAGGCAGCACCCTCAAACCTTCAGAAGTATGAGATGAACCCCAACAACTTGGAAAGGTGGATCTCTCTCACACGTACCAACACAGACTATCCCCCAATTTAACTGATCCCCAAAGGTTTTTGATTAAATAGCGGAATAGAAAATATGATCCAAAAAAAGTGTATGTATATCACACGTACACAACCACACTAGGCCCCAATTACTATTGTTTGTACCCCTAAAAGGCTAGGAGTAGGGGGAGTATGGAACAGGCAGCACCCTCAAACCTTCAGAAGTATGAGATGAACCCCAACAACTTGGAAAGGTGGATCTCTCTCACACGTACCAACACAGACTATCCCCCAATTTAACTGATCCCCAAAGGTTTTTGATTAAATAGCGGAATAGAAAATATGATCCAAAAAAAGTGTATGTATATCACACGTACACAACCACACTAGGCCCCAATTACTATTGTTTGTACCCCTAAAAGGCTAGATGAGGAGTAGGGGGAGTATGGAACAGGCAGCACCCTCAAACCTTCAGAAGTATGAGATGAACCCCAACAACTTGGAAAGGTGGATCTCTCTCACACGTACCAACACAGACTATCCCCCAATTTAACTGATCCCCAAAGGTTTTTGATTAAATAGCGGAATAGAAAATATGATCCAAAAAAAGTGTATGTATATCACACGTACACAACCACACTAGGCCCCAATTACTATTGTTTGTACCCCTAAAAGGCTAGATGAGGAGTAGGGGGGGTATGGAACAGGCAGCACCCTCAAATCTTCAGAAGTATGAGATGAACCCCAAAAACTTGGAAAGGTGGATCTCTCTCACACGTACCAACACAGACTATCCCCCAATTTAACTGATCCCCAAAGGTTTTTGATTAAATAGCGGAATAGAAAATATGATCCAAAAAAAGTGTATGTATATCACACGTACACAACCACACTAGGCCCCAATTACTATTGTTTGTACCCCTAAAAGGCTAGATGAGGAGTAGGGGGGGTATGGAACAGGCAGCACCCTCAAACCTTCAGAAGTATGAGATGAACCCCAACAACTTGGAAAGGTGGATCTCTCTCACACGTACCAACACAGACTATCCCCCAATTTAACTGATCCCCAAAGGTTTTTGATTAAATAGCGGAATAGAAAATATGATCCCAAAAAAGTGTATGTATATCACACGTACACAACCACACTAGGCCCCAATTACTATTGTTTGTACCCCTAAAAGGCTAGATGAGGAGTAGGGGGGGTATGGAACAGGCAGCACCCTCAAACCTTCAGAAGTATGAGATGAACCCCAACAACTTGGAAAGGTGGATCTCTCTCACACGTACCAACACAGACTATCCCCCAATTTAACTGATCCCCAAAGGTTTTTGATTAAATAGCGGAATAGAAAATATGATCCCAAAAAAGTGTATGTATATCACACGTACACAACCACACTAGGCCCCAATTACTATTGTTTGTACCCCTAAAAGGCTAGATGAGGAGTAGGGGGGGTATGGAACAGGCAGCACCCTCAAACCTTCAGAAGTATGAGATGAACCCCAACAACTTGGAAAGGTGGATCTCTCTCACACGTACCAACACAGACTATCCCCCAATTTAACTGATCCCCAAAGGCTTTTGATTAAATAGCGGAATAGAAAATATGATCCAAAAAAAGTGTATGTACATCACACGTACACAACCACACTGGGCCCCAATTACTATTGTTTGTACCCCTAAAAGGCTAGATGAGGAGTAGGGGGAGTATGGAACAGGCAGCACCCTCAAACCTTCAGAAGTATGAGATGAACCCCAACAACTTGGAAAGGTGGATCTCTCTCACACGTACCAACACAGACTATCCCCCAATTTAACTGATCCCCAAAGGTTTTTGATTAAATAGCGGAATAGAAAATATGATCCAAAAAAAGTGTATGTATATCACACGTACACAACCACACTAGGCCCCAATTACTATTGTTTGTACCCCTAAAAGGCTAGATGAGGAGTAGGGGGGGTATGGAACAGGCAGCACCCTCAAACCTTCAGAAGTATGAGATGAACCCCAACAACTTGGAAAGGTGGATCTCTCTCACACGTACCAACACAGACTATCCCCCAATTTAACTGATCCCCAAAGGTTTTTGATTAAATAGCGGAATAGAAAATATGATCCAAAAAAAGTGTATGTATATCACACGTACACAACCACACTAGGCCCCCAATTACTATTGTTTGTACCCCTAAAAGGCTAGGAGTAGGGGGAGTATGGAACAGGCAGCACCCTCAAACCTTCAGAAGTATGAGATGAACCCCAACAACTTGGAAAGGTGGATCTCTCTCACACGTACCAACACAGACTATCCCCCAATTTAACTGATCCCCAAAGGTTTTTGATTAAATAGCGGAATAGAAAATATGATCCAAAAAAAGTGTATGTATATCACACGTACACAACCACACTAGGCCCCAATTACTATTGTTTGTACCCCTAAAAGGCTAGATGAGGAGTAGGGGGAGTATGGAACAGGCAGCACCCTCAAATCTTCAGAAGTATGAGATTGTGTTCACTGTACCCCACAAAGATTGAGTTCACTGCACCCCACAATGATTGTGTTCACTGCACCCCACAAAGATTGTGTTCACTGCACCTCACAAAGATTGTGTTCACTGTACCCCCCAAAGATTGTGTTCACTGCACCCCACAAAGATTCTGTTCACTGTACCCCACAAAGATTGTGTTCACTGCACCCTAAAAGGATGTTGTTCACTGCACCCCACAAAGATTGTGTTCACTGCACCCTAAAAGGATGTTGTTCACTGCACCCCAAAAAGATTGTGTTCACTGTACCCCCCCAAAGATTGTGTTCACTGCACCCCACAAAGATTGTGTTCACTGCACCCCAAAAAGATTGTGTTCACTGTACCCCCCAAAGATTGTGTTCACTGCACCCCAAAAAGATTGTGTTCACTGTACCCCCCAAAGATTGTGTTCACTGCACCCCACAAAGATTCTGTTCACTGCACCCCACAAAGGATTTTGTTCACTGCACCCCAAAAAGATTGTGTTCACTGCACCCCAAAAAGGATTTTGATCACTGCACCCCAAAAAGGATGTTGTTCACTGCACCCCAAAAATGATTTTGTTCACTCCACCCCAAAAAGATTGTGTTCACTGCACCCCACAAAGATTGTGTTCACTGCACCCCAAAAAGATTGTGTTCACTGTACCCCCCAAAGATTGTGTTCACTGCACCCCACAAAGATTCTGTTCACTGTACCCCACAAAGATTGTGTTCACTGCACCCCAAAAAGATTGTGTTCACTGCACCCCAAAAAGGATGTTGTTCACTGCACCCCAAAAAGGATGTTGTTCACTCCACCCCAAAAAGATTGTGTTCACTGCACCCCACAAAGATTGTGTTCACTGCACCCCAAAAAGATTGTGTTCACTGCACCCCAAAAATGATTTTGTTCACTGCACCCCAAAAAGGATTTTGTTCACTGCACCCCAAAAAGGATGTTGTTCACTCCACCCCAAAAAGATTGTGTTCACTGCACCCCAAAAAGATTGTGTTCACTGCACCCCACAAAGGATTTTGTTCACTGCACCCCAAAAAGATTGTGTTCACTGCACCCCAAAAAGGATGTTGTTCACTGCACCCCAAAAAGGATTTTGTTCACTGCACCCCAAAAAGATTGTGTTCACTGCACCCCACAAAGGATTTTGTTCACTGCACCCCAAAAAGGATTGTGTTCACTGCACCCCAAAAAGATTTTGTTCACTGCACCCCAAAAAGATTGTGTTCACTGCAGCCCAAAAAGATTGTGTTCACTGCAGCCCAAAAAGATTGTGTTCACTGCAGCCCAAAAAGATTGTGTTCACTGCAGCCCAAAAAGATTGTGTTCACTGCAGCCCAAAAAGATTGTGTTCACTGCAGCTCACACACAGAAAAATGGATGTGGATCACTGACACCTGCCTATCTCCAATCCCACACCACACAGCAATATCGATTGTAGTTTGTAGAACACAGTTTCCCTAAAATTCAGCAGACTCTGTCCCTAACAGGATTGAGAAGAGATCGTAGATCAGGATTGAGTGCAGATTCACCCCACCCCCCACACAGCAATATCGATTGTAGTTTGTAGAAGACACTGACCCTATAATTCAGCAGACTCTATCCCTAAAATGCCTACAACTCGCCCTGCCTAAACACTCCGACCTGTCCCTCAATTCTATCCGGACACAAATGGTTTTTTCCTGCCTATCTTTCCCTAATCAGCAGCCAGCACATTGATGTGTGCTCTGTCCCTTAGCTAAGCAGCAGAATGACGCTGCTGCGGCGGCTGCCTCGAACTTATAAAGACTTGGTCACATGCTTCAGACGGCCAATCACAGCTACTAAGACATTTGCAGGCATGGCTGGGATGGCTTAAGGCACACCAGTTAAACGATTGTTGATTGGCTGTTGAAAGCCCGCCATGAAAAGAGCGCCAAAGCATGCAAAACCCGGAAATAAAACGACCGAACACGGATTTTTACCCGAACATACAGTAAAGTGTCCGTGTCCGTGTTCGGGTAAAAAAAATCCAATTATTCGGTACGAACACGAATAATACAGTCCGTGTTCGCTCAACACTAATACACACCACTAAAAAAAAAAAAAAAAAAAAATCAAGCAGTATCTTTATATAATAATCATTTAATAACATACATACATTCAATATACAAACAGATATTAGAAGCAAATGGCCCAAAAGGGGTCCTGGTGGAATTTTGCACATATAGGTATATATAGTTATCTATAGCGATACCTCCAGATAAATGTCGCAGCAAAGTCCAGCTGCAGGGGCCCCTGAGGATGATGTTGCATCTGTCTTTGTGTTAGAGGTCTGAAAATAAGATCTGCAATAATGGGAAGATCCTCCAACTGTTGTCAACCAGTCTGGAACGGAGCTTCTCACAGACAAGAACTGTGGTGTGGCACTGGAATATAGAATCAGCCTATCTATTCTATCTAGTCTATTTCTAGTAGTGTCTGCCTAATAGTCTCTTCTCATCCAGGATTTGTAGCATGGAGAGAACATGTGGCTAATACTTTCTATCACTCCCCACTTCCTCCTTCCAGGGCTTTCAAGCCAATGACCCAGGGCAGGAAGTGCATTAAAAAAATATTTACAAATTCAGATAGTAGTGGGCAGTAGATCCCTACACATGTTTAGTGTGTCTGACTGAAGAACAGAACATTCCCTTCTGTCTGCAAATCAGAGTCTCCTTTAAATGTTCTAACCTACCCTAGCAACATTAAAGAAAAGGGAGAAGTTGCTTGGCTTCTAGGAGAGAAAGATGAGCTGTCCATAAGTCAGACATTTTAGAGTCATATGTGGATTACTGGGTTCATTTTACTGGTGTTCAACTAGACTGCCGCTGTGTCAGGAGTCAACCGCTGGGAGACCAGATATATGTAGCTACACACAGAAACTGGGAGCAGACTATATGTGTATATATCTAAAGTGAGAACTATTTACAAAGAAACAAAAGACAATCACACACCAGTAAATGGCGAACATAAACAACAAGTGACCCACAACCAAAAACACCTAAGTTACAGAAAACTATCAAACTAACTATATACAATATGTACAAATATATACAATATTAAAAGCAAGGGTAACAGGAGAAATGCAAGAAAAAGGGGAAATCAGGACTGGGTAAAAAGACAAGGCGAGCAGGAGAAAGGGAACAGGATGCAAGGAAAGCTCAACAGAAGGATGGATCTAGCAGCAGGCAAGGCAATCAAAACACTCATGTGAATTGCAATAGTAGATATGGGACATAAGTATCCTCCTAGCAGCTGGGACTAGGTGTAACTAATAGCTGGCTGCTGGGAGACATCTACTGGTGGTCACTGGAACTACAGCTTTCATCCTAGAGAACCACAGTGCCACCAACAGGTGAATCAGTTCCTGACATTTTAACTAAAAGTGTATTTATGGTCACAATAAATTAAATAAATAAACATATAATACAGTCACGCAGTAGCAATTACACAATTGTTTTTTTTTTCCAGTAGATTCTGATTTTTTTCCATTTTTTTTATTTAATTTCCAATAATTTTTATTACATTTTTGCAAGTACAAACTGTAGAAACAAAGTCATCAATACATAACCATGGTAAATAATACACAATTGTGCAACAACGTCAAGGAATGGGCTAAGCCGAACAGAGCCGGATGACCACACACTGAGGCGTCAGTTCACATCCATATAATGATACAGAGCATATCAACATAGCCCAACCTCAACCAAAAAGGGGAAGGGAAAAATAGGAGTAGAGATCTCTAATGCATTTCAGTAACAACATATCACAGTAACATCAATAAAATCGAGAATATACCTTCGGTATCGGTTGTACCAAGTAGATTAAGCTGAGGTCGGGGTCTGACCACCATACCACTCCGCCCCGGGGCCCCAGGATGCGGTGCATTTAGTAAAGTTATTAGAGGCCAGAGCAAACATTTTCTCATACAAATATTGTTGATTGGTCCTGAGGAGTACCTCACTAAGTTCGGGAACCCTAAAGGACTTCCAATTCCTTCGAAGGGTAAGTCTAGCTGCGAGAAGCAGATTAATAGTTGTCATTCTTAAGGGGTACGGGATTAGGTCAATGCCCAAATTCAAAAACGCGAGCTCAGGGGACAGTGACAGTGGTATGCCACTAATATCTTTTAGAGTTCTAAAGACCTTCGGCCAATAGGCGGCTAGATATCTGCAGGACCACAGGAGGTGAAACAATGTGCCCACCTGCCCACAGCCCCGCCAGCAGAGGTTGGTCGTGTGAGGGTAGAACTTGGCCAAACGGAACGGAGTCAAGTACCAGCGAAGAGTAATTTTATGCATCATTTCCCACATATTGGCATTTTTAGTGAAAGAATATACCCCCATGGTTGCCGACTGCCAGAACATTGTGAATTGTGTGGCCAAGTCGCGTTCCCACGCAAGTTGAGAGTTATGTTTGACAAAGGTCATCTTATCGCCCAGGTGTCTGTATATTAAGGATATTCCTTTCTCAGTAGTGGTAGGGCTTGTAGAAAGTCAGCTATCTTGGTCGGAACAAGACAATGTCTGTCAGAGCAAGAGCGCAGTAGGGAGGAGATCTGCATATATGTGAAATATTCGTTCGGTGTGGGACCATAGAGGTGTTGGAGGTGCGAGAAGGGTCTAATAGTGTCTTTGTCAAGTAAGTCTTGGATCGTACCTATCCCCCTATCCAGCCACTGTTTAAGGTTGGCGTAGGGATCGCCAGGGAACATACATCGAAGGGCACTAAAATAGCGACCATGTGGCCCTCCTTAGCGGACACGTTCAAATGGTTCCATGCGTGCAATGTAGCCTGTACTGGTAGTGGAAGGTCTAGATGGGAGCAATGTCTAAATGGCTGCAAAAAGCAGTAAGGCACGTAGGTGTCTGCCCGGCGTGAGATCAGATGCAAGATGTACCCAAGAAGAGCTCGGGGACGGCACGAACCAGCTCCGTAGCTGAGCCAACAGAGAGGCCAGGTAATAATCCCTAATATTGACATGACCCAAGCCCCCAGACCTCCTATGGCGTATGAGTTTACTGAAGGCACATCTAGAGCGTTTATTTTGCCAAAGCAACTTATTAATCACAGTTTGCAGTTTAGCAAGGAATGACCTGGGGACAGGGATTGGCAGCGTCCGAAAGAGAAAGAGGAGTCTCAGAAGGACTAGCATTTTAAATGCCGCTAAACGACCCAGCCAGGACAGTTCTATCTTAGAGATATGCATCAGGTGGGAGTGTAGCTCAGCCAAAAAGGGGAAATAATTTGTTTTAAACAGTAGAGTGTGTGTTCTAGTGAGTTTTATCCCCAGATAGTCTATACTAGTATCTTGCCATTGAAAGGGGTAAATCCTTTCTAGCCGTAGTTTCGCTAGGAAGACCTCGGTTCAAGATATATGATTTGGCAGCATTCAATTTGTATTAGGACACATCTTGGAATAACAGTCCACATCCGTCAACATCAGAAGAATGTCATCGGCGAATAGGCCAATAATATGGGAACTGCCCGCTATGTCAAATCCTCTGATGCCGGGATGCACAACTGACACCCTTGTCGGGTGTTATTAGTAGTAGAAAATGACTGAGAGAGCATGCCCCCCTCGTAAATTCGGGCGGAAGGCTCGGTGTACAAGGCTAGCACAGCGGATAATATTTGACCTTGGAACCCAAACTTTTGCAGTACTTTCCGTAGATATCCCCAATGAATGCGGTCAAATGCTTTTTCAACGTCCAAAGCCAGCAGTATGGAGGGCGTCTTGGAGATATTAGCGAAGTGGATCAGATCAATAATTCTCCTGGTGGCATCAGTAGCTTGTCTGCCCTTAGTAAACCCAGCCTGGTCTGGGTGCACCAGGTCAGGCAGCACCTCTGCAGGCCTGGAGGCTAGTAGCCTTGTGTACAGCTTTAGGTGCACATTCAGCAGGGATATTGGCCTGAAATTTTGGGGAACATCGGGTGCTTTACCCGGCTTAGGCAAAGTCACTATAAGAGCGTCTAACATTTCTTTTGGCAGGGAGGACAAGGCAGCAGCAGACTTGAAAACCCCACATAGATATGGGGCCAATATGTCGCAAAATTCTTTGTAATATTCTCTAGTATAGCCATCTGGGCCAGGAGATTTGTTGCATGGCAGAGAGCTTATAAGTTTGGAGATCTCTTGGATCGTGAAGGGAGCGTTGAGTTTTAGCAGTTGGGCATCAGTTAAGCTAGGAAGATTAACATGGTCCAAAAAGTCATCAATGCCAGTCAGGGTAGGTTGGGGAGTGTTTTCATCTTCCTCAAGGTTGTAAGAGACCTATAATTGTCACTAAAAGTGTCAGCTATGGCTTAGGGGTTGTACGCTTTAGTTCCAGTGGCATGGTGAGATAGATGGGGAACTTTGGTCTTATTCCTTTGGCCTCTAAGCCTGCGGGCCAAGACATTGCCTGCCTTGTTGCCACTAGTATATTAGGTCATTCTCAGTCATCTAATAGATTTTATATATGAGTCTAGTTGAAGATTTTAAAGGTCAGTTCTAAGGGACATCAAGTGGTTCGAGAGGTCAGGGGGTTGGGTTGAGTTTATTTTGAGTTTCAAGTAGTTTAATATCTGATAGAATAGAAACAATCCACTGCTGCCTTGCCCTCTTGACACCCGAACCCAGTTTTTTAAATATACCATGCATATATGATTTGTGGGCATTCCACAGGGTACAAGGGTCATCAACAGAACCATTATTCAAGTCAGAAAATGCTTTTAGGTTGCTTTCCAATGCGCCCCTGGTGTCAGAGCGCTGGAGCAATGACTGGTTCAGCTGCCGAACAAAGGCTGAATTGGGTGCAAAGGAGTCACCAAGAGTGAGCACCAGGGGTGTGTGGTCAGACCACGAAATCTCACCAATCTCGACTGCCTGCACCCTCTGCAAAAGCCAACTATCTGTTACAAACTGGTTGATCCTGGAATAAGAGTTGTGGGCAGTGGAGAAATAGGTATAATCTCATTCACTAGTGTGGAGGCAGTGCCAGGTATCATATAAATCACATTCATTACATGTCCAATGTAAAATAGTGGAGCTAAGAGTGTTGCTATTAAACTTACAAAAGGGAGCCAGGCAGCAGGTAGCAGGATCCAGATGGTCAGAAGGTATACAAATAACCGTTGAAAAGACGCAGATGGAAGGCCTCGAGGCAGTCCAAGACGAGGCAATGTGAAGAACTCCATTTGGGAAAAAACATAAAGGACAAAAAAAACACACAAAGGTGAAACAAGAAGGAAGCAAGGTAAAAGGTTGGAATTTAGATCCGTAAGCAGTGTAACAGCTATCTGCTCCAGTAGGAAGGGGGTTCAGTCTACCAGCTAAGGCCTCGCATGGAGGGCTATCCAGCCATCGTGGGCAGGAAGGTAAAGGCTTCCCACACCCCAATATCAAGTCGCGCTTCTGCGGGTAAGGTCAGCTCGATTCCTGTCCCATTGAGGTTGGTGTGGAACAATACCCCAGCTTTTGAGAAGCTGAAGGCTGACCTCCAGTGAAGAAAGGGAGTGTTGTTGGCCATCCTTGGTTACCAGAAGTTTTGTGGGGTTACCCCATTTATAAACAATAGAGTGATTCTGCAGGGCCTTAGTAATTTTGTTCAACTCTCTCCGGAGTTGCATAGTGAACTGTGAAAAGTCTGCATAAAATTGAACATTGGCGTAGGGGGAAGCGAATGGCTCCTATTTGTGGGAGACCGCCATTAGCTGGTCCTTCACATGAAAAAATGGACGTGCAGCAGCACGTCTCTAGGTACTTTATCTGGCAAGAAGGCTGGCTTGGGGATACGGTGGATTCTATCAACAAGCAATTCAGGGTCGGGTGTATCTGGCAATAAGGTTTTAAACAAGGTTAGCGCATATTGGCATCAGCTCTGACGCATGGGCTGATTCAGGAATGCCTCTGATCTTGAGATTATTCCTTCTAGACCTATCCTCAAGGTCCGTTAGCTTTGTTGTAATCCATGCCTGATCCTCAGTTTGTTCCTCATGTGCGTCAATCAAGTCATTTACAGTATGGGCGAATCTGTCCATCTTGTTTTCTATATGGTCCACTCTGGAGTTCAAAGCATTGATTTCAGTGGTAAAATGTTTGGTCAGTTGCATGATATCAGAGTGGATTGAGCCCCTGAGAGACACCAGCATGTCTTTCATAGTTGTGTCCATTAGTGGCTGGTTAGAGGTAGGAAAAGATAATATGGAATCAGGAAGATCTCTAGTGCTGTCCAAGAAGTCAGGGCTATGAAGCTCACTTAAAAAAGATGTTTGATCATCAGGCCTGGGCCGCGATTTAGTGGGGCTCCTGTTCAGCGGTGTGGAAGCTTCAGGGGATGAGGGTCGATGTGGAGTCTTCCCTTGAGCCAGTGTCTCCGCATAAGACCGGGGCGAAGAGCGTTCACCGTCGCGTGAGGAGGCCGGAGAGCTGGCACCATCTTCGGAGTTCCTGCCGCCGGCCTGGAAGAAGAAGGAGGTCAGCTTCCGTGGTTTGGACTGTTCCTTTTTCTGCACGGCATGGTAGCACAGGGTGTAGGGGATTAGTAGGTGGTAGTTTGGGGGAAAAACTAAGCCTCCCTCTGTTGCTTGGGACAATTAAGCTGGAGCCTAGCCGGAGCTCAGGAATTAAGTGTCCGCCATGTTCCGCAGCTAGCCATGCCCCCTCCATTTTTTTAATTTAGCGTGTTAATGTTTTTCATTCTACAGTAAAACCATACAGCAGCATCATTACCCTGTGGACAAGGTAGTCATAATTGGACAGTGTTATTTGAGTTGTCCCAACCTTTGTCTAACTGTTACTTTTGTAGACAGCTTAGCCTGTTAAAAAAGTAGAAAAATAACACATCCACTGGCAGAATCAATGTGTAATAAACCAATATTATAGACAAATTGCCTCATATATTTAAATTTAAATGTTGCCCACACTTTAGCTTTAATAGGCAACGTATAGACAGAGAATCTGTACATGGAATACAACTAATAAAATCATAGAATAATTCAAACATCACATCAAATACTACTTTTAAGTAGTCTACAATATTAACCCAAAATATGAACTCACTCTTAATAGATCATAGTTTGCTTTTAATGGTGTCTGATGCAAACACCTGGAGCTAAAAAGAATGAAAGTGGAAATTTTGTGATCACACCTTCATGTAATTGAAAATAATATCCTGCAGCCTAGTTTGTAACTTATTTTTATGTTGCATTGTAACTGGATTTCACCAGACAGTTTACTTGAACTCCTGGCTAAATGTTCAAACTGGAGAATTATACATAAGTCACATCAAATCAACATAGAACTGCTTTATAGCAGAAATTGTAATGTCACTTCCAATAAATGGTATGTAGTAGAAGTTGCTCTATTATAAATGGTCCACTTTATAAAGTTAATTGCGTTCATCAACTGAAGAAAACTGCAAGCTTGCTTGTAGTAGTGAAAGTATACAAAGTATGTAACAATACATTAGGATTATACAGTTACCTGCGACATCTAGGGGCAGGGGAAGGGGTGTGAATCACCAAGGAACAACTCCAAAGCCCTAGAGGTCGTGGGGGTGTGACACAGATAATATATTAATTCAAATACCTAACGGTGTATAACCGGTGAGCCAAGCAACTGGGACCATGATAGGAAAAACAGAAAGAAGAAGTTGCATAGATTGGCTCAAACATATTTACATATCTAACTTGTTTGAGCCAATCTATGCAACTTCTTTTTCCCCTTATACAGTTACCTGACCTAACCAAGATAGGCCATATCAAACTAGTCTTGATTTCAAGTGACATTTTTATGAGGAATTGGTATCTTATTACTTTACTGAATAGAACTTCATCAAATACTTAGTAGGTACAAACAGCAGGACCATTTACTATTGTGTAAACCCTTGTGGTGTTTTCAAGCTTATAACTAGGGGGTTGGTTCATCTCGTTGCAAATAAAACACAATCATTTTTATTTAGTATGAACAGTCATGTCAGTTGTATAGACCTTTGTGAGACAGATAAAAATAAACCTTATGGGCAGCTCCCCCTACACAAAAAAAAGTCACTATCCAATATATATGTAGCGAGTGTCCTGCATCTCCCACAACCATGCCAAGCTGACTGAGGCTCTCACTGAAGAGAGAGACACAGTCAGTCGCTTTCTGCGAGGGATTTTCCCCCTCCCTTTCCTCTTCTCACTGTGCAGTGAGGAGAGACACACACAGACAGAACTGCTCCCTCCCCTGGTTCTTCAATGCCAGGGGGAGGGAACAAATAACACTCAAGGAGTACTGCAGCAATGCATCATGCGACCTGTAGTTCCCATTACAAAATGGCCCCATAGCTTTCTATGAGGACAGAACTACACAGACCAACTGCCCTCAGGATTAAACAAAGGAAAGGACACCATCTTGTCTGCTTGAGGCTAGGCAGACCACCACAAGGAAGGGAAGAAGAGAAAAATGTCCAGAGGGGCTGCTGTGATTCTTAGGGGATTGTGGCTTACCACTTCACCCACTGTTGCTGCAGTTCCACCCCAGCTAAGACGAATGTTGCTCTGCCATGCCGGCGGTATTCTAGCAACATTGCTGACAGCAGAGGTGCCAGGCAGATCCCTGAATCAGCCAACCAGGCAGCCCCCTCGACCTGATACTCAGATAGAGAGACGATTTGCATCGCTTGCAGTATCATCACTATGTCATCAGGATTGGTGATGCCCAAAGTCCTATTTCCAGCCACTAGCACTCCACTTTGAACACTATATACAAACACATCTAATGATCCTTTGAAAATCAATTCATTTAATAGTCGTGACTGTCTGATATTTTGTATACCTATGTCACTCTCTTGTGTTTGATGTTTTCATTTAACTGCTCTGAGTGTTGCCTGTCTTGATTATTATTTCAGGACTTGGTTGACTTGACACTCTTATTTGGCCTCTTTTTCTGATTAAGTAAAGCAGTGAAGGTTGAATTCAGTTTTAATTGTGTCTGTGTGTCATTTATTGTGGAATTACACTGCACTTGCCACTAGGAGTGCCAGAGGGGCTGAAACGGATCTTGGGGTTGATAGGTGGAGTAAGGAACTAAACATATTCAGCGGCTCCTTTGGGGGTTGCTCTACACATGGGGGCTCATTCAGAAAACTTTACTCTGCAACCAACTCCTCAAGACAGCACTCCTACAAGCACCAGCATGGACCCTGTAGCTGCGACCCAGTGGTGCGGACAAGAAAAAGGAAAAGTGGAGCTGTGTGTAGTAATTAATGTCCCTGGCAGTGAATGGACTGAGAACCACGTCCGCCTAGCATTGGCTGACTCAGGGCTAGGCCAAAGAGTATATCTAGTGGATGTGAAGCCAGAGCTTAACTCCAACTGTGGCTATGTCCTAACAGAGTGGAAAAGGGGAGTTCCTGACATCATGCAGAAAGGTAGCTTCCAACTAACCTTGGATGTCAATGCTTTGCTGACAAATCAAGATCTATTTCAGAGAGATCAGAATGCTCCACGCTAGACCCAGAGGTCACCTCTTCAAAGCCAGGTACATCCTCTGAAGATTTCTCTTCTCCTCTAGTAGCCGAGTTTGGGAAACTAATTGAAGGGTTCCTTAAGAATCTAGTAGTGCCAACCAATTATGGTTATCGCAAACTACGGTTCTTTTAGGGAACATTCCCACATCCTCAGGGGAAGATAATTTTGATACCTGGATTGGTCAAGCCATATAAGCTGTTAAGGAGTGGGAAATGACTGATACAATAAAGAGACAGAGGGTGGTTGAAAGTCTGATAGTCCCAGCTTCTGATATCATTCGAAATCTGAAATGGGATAAGCCCAGCTGCACTGCTTACAAGTGTCTAGAAGTGCTTCATGAGATCTATGGAAGAGTTGAAGACTGCACAGAGTTGATCAATCTTTTTAACCACACTTAACAAATGGAGGGTGATAAGCTATTAGCCTATGTCATGTGGCTAGATCAGATTCTTCATCAAGTCATATTACAGAGTGGAATGGAAGCCAAAGCTGCAAGAAAAGCCATAATGCTACAGATACAAAGAGGGGCTCAGCCGCTGGATCCTATCAAACTACAGCTTCAAACCCCGGGGCTTGAGTGAACCCCTCACTTAACCTAAACTCATGAAGACTATTAGAGAGGAAGAGGCTCTCATCGCAGCCAAGGTACCGAGGCCATAGCCTGCCCAGGGACCGAAGTATGGTGCCACAGCTTACACCATACAGTCTGGACCTGAACTAGAGACCAGCTCAGGGGAAGGGCTCTACACCCCCGCTGACACTTTGGCACAAGCCATAGCTTAGCTGGCACAAGCGCAAACTGCTTTACAGCAGACATTCTGTGAGATTCAGAAGACAAAAGGGCAAGTGATGTAAGCCCATGCTAATATGCAACAATCACTCTCAGAAGTAAAACAGAGGCTGCCTTTCTCACAGGCAAGAAATTTTTTTTTTTTTTTTTTTTTGAAATTGTAATTTTTATTGAGAAAAAAGAAAGGGGCAAGATACAAAGAATAGGAACATACATGGGCATAAAAGAAAAAATCCAACAATACATTTTCAGGAGGAATGCCCCCATGCAGGAAACAAAGTCACAACAGCGACAATAGAACAACCATACAGAACATCAAATAAAATTGCATGGAAACATCAAAAAGAGATAATAGACAGGAAACCACACCCAGTTAGGACTCATTAGAACCTAAATCGAGGAAGAGTGATACAGGTCCCAATCATTCCACACAGCATTAAATTTAGTCACTTCATCGTTGACCAAAGCAGTCAGGTATTCCATCCCCCGGGCCTCCAAAATCAATCGTAAAAGAAGAAGTTTATCCAGAGGGGTGCGGTTGAGCCAATGAAGCGGAATAGCCCTCCTGGCTGCTAATAAAATGAAGGAAGCCAATTTGTTAGCTAACTTGGAGACACCGGGAAACGGGAGACCCAGCAAATAATGCAACGGGTCCAAGGGTAATTGTAAACCAGTAACAGTACAAAGTATCGACATGACCATAGCCCAAAAAGCTTGAATGTCGGCACATTGCCAAAAAATGTGAAACAAGGTGCCCACCGCTGCCCCGCAGCGCCAACACAAGGCCGAGCTAGCCGAATTAATCTTGTGCAGATGAGCCAGGGTACAATACCAAAAAAGAATAATTTTCAAGGTAGTCTCTCTCTGCACCACACACCTGGATGCTTTAAAAGCAGCGGTCCAGATCTTGCTCCATAGAGGTAAGGGGATTGGACATTGCAAGATCTTGGACCATTTAGTCATATATGGATGGTAATCCTCAGTCAGGGGGGGGGGGGGCATCATGAAGGATATTGTAAATAGTGGACACCAGGTGTCCCTGATGTGGGCCATGGGAACACAAATATTCAAATGCAGTCGGCCTCTCCAAAGACAGAGAGGGTGTCAAGGTCTTAAAAAAATGCCAGACTTGAAGATAATAATAAAAGGTCTGTTTGGGGAGTGCAAATTCGGCCTGTAACGTATCAAAAGAGAAAAAAGTGCGTGATACCGGATGGACCAGGTTGCGAAGTTGGAAGAGAGGGACATGGGTCCAAGACCATATCCTACCAAGTTGAAGACCATCCGGGATCAGAGGATTAAACAACACACTGGTCAAAGGAGGACAAGGTGAAGAGAGAGAAAACCTGTGGAAACACTGATGCCAAACCTCCATGGTAACCCTCATAGGAGCCAAGGTCATCCTCCTCAGCACCCCGTCAACGTGTAAGATGGGCGACCAGAGAAGGGAGCAAGGATGGACCGGGAAGATCGCACCCCGCTCAATTTCTGACCACCGGTTGAGAGCCACCAGGGATGACCAGGAGGCCGCCACACGTAGGTGAGAGGCAAAGTAGTATTTGATAATATTGGGCACCCCCAAACCCCCCCTTCTTCTCAGCGAAAACGCTACCGCAGCAGCCAGCCGGTGGGGGCCACCCTTCCAAATAATGTTTAGAAAAGACTGCTGCAAAGCTTTAAGCTGGGCCCTGGGGATCGACACCGGAAGGGTATCAAACAAATAGAGCAATTTGGGTAGAATGGACATCTTTAACACATTTATGCATCCCAATAGTGACAACGGGAGACCCATCCACTGACTAAGAGATTTGGAAATCTCAGCAAACAGAGGGACATAATTAGTCTGATACAGCATAGAGTGGGAAGGGGTCAGGAGGACCCCCAAATACTTAAGGGCAGAGGGACACCAACGATAAGTATACGAACCCTGTAAATGAGAGAGCAAATCAGTGGGCATATGTAGGGGCATGGCCTCAGTTTTGGAGACATTAACCTTATAACCCGAAATAGCACTAAAGGAGGATAACACAGAATGCAGGGAAGGTAGAGACAACAGAGGATTGGTCAAGGTCAGCAGGATATCATCCGCAAACAATAAAAGCTTGTATTCTCTGTGACGCATCAGCACTCCCGAAATGTCCAGATTGGAACGAATGGCCGCAGCCAGTGGCTCCAGAATAAAAAGCAAAGGGGACAAGGGGCACCCCTGCCTGGTACCATTAGACATGGGGAACCGAGTCGGCACAAAGGCAGAAGCCAACCTCACCTGAGCCGTAACTGGGGCGTAAAGGGCCTGGATGGCACTATAAAACTGGCCCTTCAGGCCAAATCTTTGCAAGGTAGAGAATAAATAGGGCAAACTGAGGCGGTCAAAAGCCTTTTGTGCATCCAGGCTGAGGACCACCGCCGGACGGGGGAAGCGTTCAAGGAGATCAATCAAGTCCACCGTGTGCCTAGTGTTATCTCCAGCATGGCGTGCCTGAACAAAGCCCACCTGGTCCCGATCCACTAGCTTGGGGACCACGCAGGCAAGCCTGTTGGCCAGGATCTTAGTGAAAATGTTATAATCAGAATTCAACAATGCTATTGGTCTGTAATTATCAGGTAAAGAAGCATCTTTACCCGGTTTCGGGATATATAAGAGTGTGTGAATTGGGGGTGAGGAATCTTGCCCTTCAGCAATGAGGCGTAGAGGTCAAGAAGGTGTGGTGCAATGGTGGGCAAAAAGGTCTTATAGTAGAGATAAGGCAAACCATCGGGACCTGGGGCTTTACGGGAAGGCAGCTGTTTCACCGTGGAAGACAGTTTGTCAAAGTAGATGTCCGCATTTAACTTTAAGAGATCGGCAGCTGACAATTTGGGGAGGGATAAGTCCTGAAAAAAGGCGTCAAAATTGTCTTGGGTAAAGTTAAACCGATGTTCAGGAGTAAGGCAGTTATACAGTTTACTATAAAAAACACCGAACTCCTCTGCCATAGCATTAGGACAATGAGTCAGGGTACCATCAGCATGGACCAAAAGCTCCCGCACCGAGAGAAAAGGCTGGGGCTGGAGCTGGTTGACCAGCATCCGATGAGGTTTGTTGGAATACTCATAAAACCGCTGACGGGACCAGGACAGGGACTTCGCCATTTTAGACATTTCCAAGGACTTGAGTCTATCCCGCAGGCCCACCACTTTACGAAGAGAGGACACACTGGGGAACCCACAAGCCGGGACTCAGCCACCTTAAGGTCGGCCAGTAGAGAAGATCACAGGCCGCCGGCCTGTTTCCTTAGCCTTGAACCCTCAGCTATACATAAGCCCCGGAAAAAAGCCTTGTGAGACTCCCACAGAGTGGACACCTCCTCAACAGACTCAGTATTTAAATCAAAGAATTCCTGCAAGCTATTGGCCAGTCTGTCTCGGATCTCCTGAGATTGGAGAAGCCAATCATTCAGACTCCAGTGACATGTTTTTGGGTGTGAGGAGGCCAACGAAACCTCCAGCAGGATCGGAGCATGGTCCGACCAAGAGATAGGGAGAATATCTGAGGTAACCACACAGGATATAAGTGGAGCGGAAATAAAAAAATGGTCTAACCTGGAATGCATTTTGTGCGCTGCTGAGTAAAAAGAAAACTGCTTATGGACAGGATGCTTGATGCGCCAGGAATCAAACAGCCTGTGTGAGCAAACACATTTGCGGAAAGCTTTTGCCTGTGTTTAAATCCTCTTCGAGGGGGTATCATTGTGAAGTGAATGACGGTCTCTACGCGGGGACATGATGAGGTTGAAATCCCCAACCACCACCGTGAACGGCTGCCACAGATGGGAGGTGGAATGGAAAATGCCATCAAGGAAGCCCAGCTGATCCGAGTTAGGGGCATAGATGTTAAGTGAAGTAAAGGAGGTGGACAGGTAATCACAGACCAATACCACAAACCTACCCTGAGGATCTAACATGAAGTCTCTAACCCGAATAGGGCATGTTTTTTTTATCAGGATTTCCACTCCCCCCTTGCCCGAAGGATCAGAGGCCAAGAAGGCAGTGGGAAAATACCTGGAAGCAAATTTAAAAGAACCATCTGAGCGAAAATGAGTCTCCTGGACCAATATGACATCCGCACCAGAGGTGCGAAATAGCTTGAGTGCCAACCAGCGTTTCTGTACAGAGTTCAACCCCTTAACATTGTACGAGAGAATTCTCAGAGCCATGGAAAGGGGGGAACCAGACAGCGAACAGAAGCTTTATACCATAATAAAGAAGCAATTTGAACATAGAATAGAACCAATACACATACAATTTCCAATGCAATCTGTGACACAGCCGCAGACATGACACAGAGGCACCGAAGCATAGGAAAAAAGTGACCAGACGAGGCCCAGCCCAAAAACAGCCTCGCCAAAAAATGGAAAAAAAAAACATAAAAAAGAATAGCAACACCAGGAAGTAAACAAAAGAAGGGGAAAAGGGGGAAAAAAGGACATTATGAGTCCAAAAAAACAGTCCAAAAAAACCCGTCAATAACAGACCTGGGAGGCCACGACCTCCCAGGAGACCAGAACCCAAGTCCCGGTATTCGTGAGGCAACATGGGAGCCCCTAGATGACAGACTTCTACGAGTTGAAAAATAGAAGATACGATAAAATAAGATAAGTCCCGCCGACTCTTCAGCGGAGCAAAAAGGAAAAAGAATAAAACAGCGGGTCCAACGCAATGGAAAAGTCAACAAACTTAACCAACTTACAACCCCACGGGTGGGGAAAAGGTATCCACTCCAGCAGGGTGGAAACGTGGGCCTTCAGGGGGCTGCAGGAGCCACCAGCCGATAACCTTGCCACTTCAGAGTCCAGATGAGCATATCAAGTCGGTGGTTTGAGGTGACGAGGTCGGAGGGGGGGGGGCCAACATTCCTCCTCTGCGGGGTCTTGGCTGGGGTCCACAGGCGACCTGGGGTGGATGGAGCAGGACGTGAAACCCCGTGCTGCGACAGGAGATCCTCCTCAGGCATAGGGGGGAGACCCAGATTGCGGATAAATGCCTCTGCTTCATGTAGGTCACGCATTTGGTGTTGAGCACCCTGCTTCGTGACCACCAGGCAAAAAGGAAAACCCCAGTAGTAGGGAACACGCTGCTTCTGCAAAAAGGCGGTCACTGGTCTCAAATTGATGCGCTTGTTCAGCGTAGTAGGTGATAGATCATTAAAAATTTGAACCTTTGCCCCCTTATTATCCACCTGAGACTTGTTGCAAGTGGCCAATGTCAGAGCCTCCTTACTGTCATAATAATGGAAGCGCACTATAACATCATGCGGTCTGGCGCCAGCAGGAGGATTTGGGCCTAATGATCTATGAGCTTGATCCAGACGCCAATCAATGTCCACATATTGGGGGCAATAGCGTTAAACAGTCCCAAGAGATATGAGCGTAGATTATTATCCCCACTGTCTCAGGAATCCCCCTGAAACGCAGATTTTGGCGCCTTTTGCGATTCTCCAAATCCTCCTGCTGCAGCTGAAGCTGGGAAATGGAGTGTTTTAATGTAAAATTTTCATCCTTCAGCACTCGAACATACTGCACCAGTTCATCAAACTTAGTCTCTAGGGTATCGGTGCGCTCCCCAATATGTGTAATTTCCCCCCTGAGTTCCAAGGAAAGTTTACCCACCTCAGCAGCCATATTGCGGGTCATCTGTTGCAGGAACACCTGTAGTTTTTCATCCAGGATGGCCGGGGTTAACATAGAGGTGGTGGAGGTGGCGGATGAGGGGACCGAAGCCCCCCGAAGCTGAAAGGAAGCGGGAGGATCGGCAGGAGGGTCCAGCCCCAGCGACGAGTCCAGTGCAGCGAATGTATCCGGCTGCGAAATTGAGGCCGGGGATTGCGGCCTAGTAAAAACCTCTCCATGGCGGCCGGCGAGCGCGGCTCCAGAGGTGCCGAGTATCCCTGTTTCTGCTGTCCAACTTTGCCCATGGGGATCCAGAGAAGCTCAGGGTAAGAAGCAGCTCACCCCCTGTGAATTTGAAGCTAGTGGAAGCCGATTAGAGGCAGCGAAGAGCCGACGGGAATCGGAGCTCTCTCGCTACACGTCCGCAATCACCAGAAGCCGCGCATGCGCCCCCAAGAAATGTTATTGATTTGAGAAAGTAGGACATTTCATCGCACAGTGCCCAAATAGAGAGAAAATGACAGAAGTTTCAACAGAGGTGGTGAAAGCTATTGACGGTCCTTCCTGAAGCCGACGGAAAAACTTCAGAAGGAAGGAAGGAACTGGGTGCCCATCTACAGTAGCTAGCTCCATAATCAACAAAGCAAAGAGACTGCAGTGGAAGTCCAAACCCTTGCAGAGGGCTTCCGTTGTTGCCTCTGGGTGACCCAGTGCCCCTTCCCCTTTGACACGTGCAGCCCGGCGTCGGAAGGTCAGTGTACACAAGACTACTGGAGCTCAGCGGAGACTCCAGCCAGATCCTTAATTGAAGTTCAGTGCTTTCATTGTTCTTCCTGTAAACCATGTCCCTGCTTGACCATATTCCTGACTCTAACCTTGTGCCTTGTTCCTGTGACCTACTTCCAGCATCCAGCTCCCAGTACCCTGCTCTCTGCTCCCCTTGTTTACTGTCTCAGTCCTGACCTTTGCCTGTTTATGTGTGCTTCCTCCATACATTGTAGTTAGGTTATTGTTGGGTTCTGCACTATCACGTTTATTTAGTCATTTTATATTGTTTATGGTTTACTGGTGTTGGTATTTATCTTAAACATAATTTAACCTTATTCAGCCCGGTTCCTGATTTCTTAAGGTACAGCCCACTGATCTGGTCATCCTTGCTGGATACCTGTATGTGGTATCCCTTACATAACACTAAAACCACTAAAGGTCAGATTGGCTGCACCTGGGAATTAGAAAGTATCTAATTTCAGCATTTGCTAATTGCTGAAAGATACATTCAGAGGAGGTTTTGTATCATGCACTGCTTGTGACAGAGGACAGGAAATGAATAATATAAGGTGATACTCCCACGCTATCACTTTATGGATGGTCAAATGACTGACTGCTGCAAGCAACGATCAGCTAATCCATGGCCAAAAAGAATCTAATACAGTAAAACCTTGGATTGACAGTAACTTGGTTTAGGGGGCGTGGCCGGCAGCCGGAGGAGATGGCCGAATGAGTGAAAGGCTTCGTCTCTCCCAGTCTCTCTGTTTCATCTGCATCGACGAGGGTAAGCGATACCGGCTCCCAAACTACTTTGCTTTCCTCAGCACTCCTTTGGGCAGCTATGGGGAAGAGAAAGACCCAAGGGGGGCCCCGCAAATAAACGGATTTCTTCACATCCACTAGTACCCCGCGCTCACAAGATGGCGCCGGGGCCTTCTCTAAACCGGACGGCCCCAGTAAAGCATCCCAAAGCCCGAGGAAGTCAGTCCCTCCCTAAATGTTCTTCGGACTATCACTATGCGGGTGATCAGCAGGCGGGGGACACTTCTCAAAACAGTACCCTGGAGTTCTATGATCACATTAAGGATTTCCCCACCACGGGTCAACCCCTGAATGACATTACTTTGAAGGAGATGCTCCTCTCCCTCAATGGCTCCTTCCATATAGATCCTATGGCTTGTGTTAGTGGCATTAAATCTGACATTACCGATCTAGGGGAGCGTGTAGACCACATTGGATCCAAAATGGAGGAATTCACTACGGCACACAACGAATAAGTTGATGCTCATAATGATAAGGAAGACGAGCTTGAGGCACTTAAAGGCAAAATGGCGGACTTGGAGGACAGAGCCCGCCGCAACAACGTTTAATTACGAGGAGTGCCGGAAACAGTTCCCCCACCAGAACTGCGGGCCTATGTGCAGGCGCTGATCCTAGCTCTGTTGCCTGACACTCCAGTAACGGAAGCAGTGGTAGATAGGGCCCATCGTTTACCAAAATTGAAACACCTTCCGGAGAAGGTGCCACGGGATGTCATCGCCCGTATCCGTTTCTTTCATATAAAGGATGATCTCATGCAGTAAGCCAGGAAACACTCTCCACTATCTGACCCATCTCACGGGATTTCTATCTACGCCAACCTCTCCCAGCACACCATGAATGCCAGGAAGAAATTGGTGTCTCTGACTAAACTACTCCGGAACAACCATGTTGCCTATTGCTGGGGCTATCCCACCAAATTGCTTATAGTGCAGGAGGGCCGAACTCATGTAATCCGCACAGTTGAGGATGGATTTTGCCTCGCTAAACAGTGGGGAATGCTCCCTGAGCTAGGTGCTTCCCTACACTCCTCAGGGTCGCCTTCCCATCTGGATCCAGAATGGAGACAAGTGAAAAGATAGTAACCCTGCTTACCCATTCTCTGTGTGTTCCTGCTATGGGCCTCTACTAAATGTGTCGCATCCCAAAGAGCATAAAGTACAGCAAAAAATTCCCCTGGGGGTGGGACTTTATAGGCACAATTTTTAGAAATTTTAGAAAAAACAGTGCCTATAAAGTCCCACCCCCAGGGGGATTTTTTGCTGTACTTTAAACCCTGCTTACCCATATTTTTTCTGCTCTTTTTCCAGCTGGTTTGCTGAGGACTCCCATAATTTCTAGAATTGCTGGTACATGGGATATGACCGGGTGACCGGTGCTATTACCCCCCTCACCACTACCTGCGATATTGGTCGCAAGATGGGGTTTACCCCATGCCCCTTTTTGCTTGTTCTATGTTTTTTCTATGCTTTTTGTTTTTTTTTTTATTGTTTTAGCCCCCTCATTTGCTACTACCAAATTGGATACTACCAAGCTGTTAGGCGTAAACTGCTGGAGGAACATCAACATTTACTATATCTTTTTAAGGCAAAGTACTACGCCCAGGGCAATAAGGAAGGTAAAATGTTGGCTAACTACATCAGGAAGAGACAACATAAAACAAAATTATCATCCATTAAGGACCTGCACACTAATGTCTTGGTTTATCACCCGAATGATATAGCCAACGCCATTTCCAAATATTATACCACCCTTTATAATCTTCAGGACGACAGTGACACCCCACAACCGACTGAGGACCGAATCAATTACTTTTTAAACTCACTTCATATCCCTACGCTTACGGATGTTATGTTTCACCCCCCCTGAATGCCCCCATCTGCAAACAAGAAATGTTTCTGGCAATTAAATCATTACCCTCTAATAAATCCCCTGGAGCCAACGGATTTTCAGCTGAATACTATAAGACCTTCCAGTCAATTCTAACCCTGTACCTTTGTAGGGTGTACAACACGGCTGTTCGCAGATCCTCCTTTCCTGCTGAGATGCTCCAAGCGGTGATAGTAGCACTTCCGAAATCCGGTAAAGCCCCAGACACCCCGCAAAACTTTTGCCCAATCTCTCTTTTAAATACAGACTTAAAGCTCTATGTGAAAATATTGGCCTCTAGATTGGTAGAGGTTACCCCATATTTGGTGAAGCCAGACCAGGTCGGCTTTGTGAAGGGCAGACAGGCTCCAGACTGTACTAGGAGGATGTTTTACCTCATGAAGATAGCAGAATCTCGAGGAGTGCCCTCGGTGTTCCTGACGTTGGACGCTGAAAAAGCGTTCAATAGGGTTCATTGGGGGTACCTTAGAGCAATGCTTAGCAAATTTGGTTTGCAGGGGCCCATTTATTCTGCTATATTCGCATTATACACGGTGCCAACTGCCAGGGATTTCACGTGCAATGCTATGTCCAACAGCTTTGACATCACAAATGGCACCCGCCAGGAATGCCCTCTATCCCCTTTGATTTTCTCTTTAATCATGGAGACCCTGGCGGAGGCCATCAGAACTGATCCCCATATTAGAGGAATACAAATTGGGGGCAGGGATCACAGAATTGACCTATTTGCGGATGATGTGATCCTCACCCTGACGTCACCAGTGGAATCCTTGTGCAGTCTTAAATTGGAGGCATTTGGGGCAATAACATACTACAAACTAAATGTCATTAAATCTTTATGCCTCCCTCTCTCGTTCCACTCTTCTACCTTGACAACCCTGAAATGCGAGTACCCCTTCCAATGGACCACAACTTCCTTGCCATATTTGGGAGTGGCCCTGGTGGCGCCAACATCTTCCATGTATCTGACTAACTTTTCCACCCTGCAGTCTACTGTCAAAACAGACCTGATGCATATTGCGTCATATGAGCTCTCGTGGCTTGGTAGAATCGCGGCTCTAAAAATGGTGGTTCTTCCAAAAGTTCTCTATTACTTTAGAACAATACCCATATCATTGCCTCATGAGTCCTTTTTTCCGCACTATGGACAAAATTTTCAGACATTATCTGTGGGGTGGAAAGGTACAGAAAATGTCATACTCTACGTTAATTAAATCTAGAACAGTGGGGGGGGGGGGGCGGGATCTGGGCACAGTGTTGTTCCCAGTGGGGTGGCTGGGCTTGTGGTCCTGCTTCTTCGGTGCTGTCTGGGTGCCCTCGTTGGTTGGGTGCGGACTGTCCCTTGGGCGAATAACCACTCCTAGTTGCGTGTACCGTGTGTTTGTGTATTGATGTATGCTTTATCACTTATACTGTACAACCTTTTTGTGGTTGCTGTGAAGGTTAAGTTTGTTTACTGTTATCTTGAAAATTGTTAATAAAAAATATTGAAAAGAGAGTAACTTGGTTTAAGACAGAGCGTTTTGCAAGACAAGCCAAATTTTTTTATACATTCTGACTTGATAAACAAGTGATGACTTGATATACAAGTAGCGTCATGTCACAACTGAGTATAAAAGAGAAGAGAGGTGCCTCTAAGTGTAGCAATATGGTTACATTTAACCACTTGCCGACCGGTCACGTTGACCGTACTGTGGCAAAGTGGCTCGATTCCGCCCAGCGACGTAGACCTATGTCGCTGGACTCCTCTCCCTGTAGGCGGCGCGCTCCCGCTGTTTTCAGTCACAGCGGGAGTCGGGCCAGGGGAGGAGCGGCGGCGATCGCCGCTGCTCTTCCCCCCGATCATCGGGGAATCGAGTTTGGAGATCCGCCCGCTTGTGTAAACAGAGCGGGTGGATCTCCTAGGTGACAAGGGGTAACAGATTGCAGTGTTCAGCATAGCTGAACATGCGATCTGTCCTTGTGTCACTCAGTCACCTCCCCCCACACGTCAGTAAGCACCAGGCATACATTAACCCCTCCCTCTCCAATAAAATTAACCCCTTCCCTGCCAATGTCATTTTTACAGTAACAGTGCATATTTATAGCACTGATTACTATAGAAATGTCACTGGTACCCCCAAAAGTGTCAAAAATGTCAGTCAAGGGTCCAATCTGTCCGCCGCAATGTCGCAGTCCCGCAAAAAAAATTGCAGCTCGCCGCCATTACGCGTTAAAAAAAAACAACCAAAAATGACAGAAATCTTTACCTTAGTTAGTAAACGCAATAACTTTTGCGCAAACCAATCAAAATACGCTTATTGTGATTTTTTTACCAAACATAGGTAGCAGAAAACAAATTGGCCAAAAATTTAAAAAAATTTAGATTTTTACATTTTTTTTTGGGGGGGGGGGGGATTTCATATAAAAACATTTTAAAAATATTGTTATTTTTTCAAAATAAACGCTCTTTTTTTGTTTATAGCGCAAAAAGTAAAAATCGCACAGGTGATCAAATACCACCAAAAGGAAGCTCTGTTTGTGGGAAAAAAAGGACGTAAATTTTGTTCGGGTACAGCGTCGCACGACCACGCAATTGTCAGTTAACTTCGCATAGCGCCGAATCGCAAAAAGTGGCCTGGACGTAAGACAGCAAAATCCTCCGGTGGTAAAGTGGTTAATGAAGGTACAACATTTAGCAACTCACATGGTTGATGATTAAAACATGCACATCTAAGTATGCAGGCATCCGGGTTAAAGCTGTCCACATAGACCGTTCTCTGTAACGCCATCTGACATCATCCCTTCCATGCTGTGCTTTAAGCCTCGCATTCTGATGGCTCTACTGCAGGGTAGTCTTCCCGGTCATGACTGCAGACTGACAGCGGTGAGAGCTGGTGGTGCGGAGGATGCCTACATTTTTAGATGTTCCTCTTTTAATGTGTTTGTTACCCTAAAATAAAAAAAAAGACCCTGTTCCTTTAAAGCATGAAGAACAGCACAGTGCTTGCGCTGTGTCGTTTGGCCCCATCTATCTGGAAATACCTGGCTGCTTCTGCCTGGTGCTGCCCTCCCCGCTGTAAACTGATCACGGTTTGTCATGGCTGCTGAGCCCTGACACCGTGGTCAGTTTACATGCCTCCGTCATTTGCAGCTTTCCTCTCTACTCTTTTGTGTCCTCCTCTGTCCTCCTCCCCCCTCCCCTCCCTGCCTCTCAGATCTGTGTGTGAGCCGCCCCTTCCCTCCCCTTCTAGCACTGTTCTGAACAATGCAAACATTACTGTTTCCAATCACTGCCAGCCCCTCTGCAAGGATAACATGTAGTATACACTGTATTCTGTTTTGTAAAATTCATCTTCTAAATACCTTATTTCTTCACCCCAATCAGTGGTCATGTGACCGCCCATCACTCTCTCTGATGTATATACTAGAGAGGGAGGTCATGTGACCGCCTGGCAGACTTACGTCAGAGGCCCCTCCCTCCGTAGTACATACATCGGAGAAAGAGCGACAGGCAGTCACGTGACCGCTGGTCGCAAAGAAGAAATAAGGTATTTAGAAGATGAGTTTTACAAAACGGCATACAGTGTATACTACATGTTATCCTAACAGAGAGGCTGACAGTGATTGGAGCATTGCCTTAACAACCCCTTTAATCATCAACCATGTGAGTTGCTAAATGTAACTAGGGATGATCGAACGGTTCGGGTCAACCATCGGTTCGACCCAAACATTGATTGTTCGAAATTCGGCCGAATTCCGAACTTTTTGCGGAAAAAGTTCGGAATTCGGCAACCAGAACCGACCAAAATGCAATGGGACAGGAACTGGGCTTTAAAAGCCCGTGATTGGACCAGAAACGTGAGTAAAAGCCAATTGAGGGGGCAGGAGGATGCTAGGAATGTGATTCGAGTGACTAGGGGTCCAGAGGCCAATCAGTAGTTAATACGCCCCCCACTATATAACATAGCCCCGCCAAATCTCTAGCACTGTAATACAGGGGCTGTGGAAGAGAGTGGAAGCAGTTCTGTTACTCCTGCTTCAAAAGTGTCATTTAGCAATTATTAATCAAGACAAAAGGTACCGTGCATATAGGCCCTTACCCCTAATTGATATAAGAACACAAAAGATAGAGAAAAGTGGGGCTTTGCGGGCCAGTGGGAGTAGAAGGATCACGCACAAACCAATTTCTAAAAATATTTTACATTTTATTAAATTTGCCTCTTAAAAAACATGGGCGTATTAGCACATGTTAGCACAAACAACATAACATAGAATAATATTGATAAAATCAGATATAAAGGAGTCATGAATAGAAATACATCCCAGAAGGGAGAAATAACCAAGAGCCTGTATAGGTTGGAAAGAGTAGGTCTCTGATGGAATACGGTCAATGTAGGTCCCCAGCAAGCCGACGCGTTTCGCTCAAGGCTTCCTCGGGGCCTGTGAGACCATAACAGACCGGTATTTCCTTTTCAATGACTCGGAAGATGACAGAGTGGCGACACGAAAAAGCACCAAATATTGTCCCCTTAGTATTTGTGTATAGCCTTCAATGTATACATATATTCACTCATTTATTTTAGGCTAAGTGTCCAGCCTCCTAATCACCGCAGTGAGCACCGCTTATTATGCTGAATAGGATGGCACTATGTTATAGCTTGATAGTCAGGACTTTAAAGCTGTTCTGTTGTGCAAGCACGATGGTTACCACACTGGTGGCTGCACTCAATATATCCACCTATCGTTTCCTTTTCCCTTGATCAGGGCCGATGGGATGGTTTATTTGTTGTGTATATATATATATATATATATATACACGATTTAGACCTGCAGTCCTTCTAGCCTGGCAGGCTGGCTGGCGTGAATGACCACAAGGACCGGTTAAACCTGGGATATACCATCCCTTCCTCCCACCGTTCTTGAATAGGATGAGATGATATTATAGGTTCCTGCCTGAAGCCATTCAAACACTGCAAAAAGGCTAGAAGGACTGCAGGTCTAAATCATGTATATATATATATAACAAATAAACCATCCCATCGGCCCTGATCAAGGGAAAAGGAAACGATAGGTGGATATATTGAGTGCAGCCACCAGTGCGGTAACCATCGTGCTTCCACAACAGAACAGCTTTAGAGTCCTGACTATCAAGCTATAACTGGCCCGCAAAGCCCCACTTTTCTCTATCTTTTGTGTTCTTTTAGCAATTATTAGTGTGAGGAAAGGGATATCTAGTATAGTTAGGGTACTATTTTCCACTATAGTTAGATTCAATAATCTAGTTTCTGTAGGGAAAGTGTTAAGTGTCAGGGTGACCGTAGTGTAGTGTAGGGTGAACTGACTCTGACTGCTATGGCAGGGTGACCAAACTCTTCCATGTCAGGTTGACCGCCATAGAAAAAAGATTGTTTGTCTTAGAATTGCAGTAGAGCAGGCATAGGGCTCCGCTACTTTTACACCTGGCCATTTTTGTTGCAGGCGTTTATTGGGCTTTTTTGTGGACGTCTTTGGAGGCAGGCATGACATCTGAACTTCTGTGTAGGGGTATATATACACACACACACATATATGTATACATACACACATATAGGTGTGAAAGTAGCGGAACCCTATGCCTGCGCTAATAAAATTATTTGCAGGCATAGGGCTCTGCTCCTATCACACCTATATGTGTGTATGTGTATATATACATATATGTGTGTGTGTATACATGCCCCTATACAGAAGTTCAGATGTTATGCCTGCCTCCAAAGACGCCCAAAAAATGCCCAAAAAAAACGCCTGCAACAACACACCTGGGCGTTTTTGTTGCAGGCGTTTTTTTGGGCATTTTTTGGGCGTCTTTGGAGGCAGGCATAACATCTGAACTTCTATATATTTGCAGGCATAGAGCTCCGCTCCTATCACACCTATATGTGTGTATGTGTATACAGTATATACATATATGTGTGTGTATATATATACCCCTATACAGAAGTTCAGATGTTATGCCTGCCTCCAAAGACGCCCAAAAAAATGCCTGCAACAAAAATGCCTAGGTGTGTTGTTGCAGGCGTTTTTTTGGGCATTTTTTAGGCGTCTTTGGAGGCAGGCCTAACATCTGAACTTCTGTATAGGGGTATATATACACACACACACATATGTATTTATACACATACACACATATAGGTGTGATAGGAGCGGAGCCCTATGCCTGCAAATAATTTCATTAGCGCAGGCATAGGGTCCCGCTACCTTCACACCTATATGTGTGTATGTGTATGTATATATATATATGTGTGTGTGTATATATATACCCCTAAACAGAAGTTCAGATGTCATGCCTGCCTCCAAAGACGTCCACAAAAAAGCCCAATAAACGCCTGCTACAAAAACGGCCAGGTGTGAAAATAGCGGAGCCATATCCCTACTCTACTGCAATTCTAAGACAAACAATCTTTTTTTTTTTTTCTGGTTCTGGACATGCTACAGAGCTGAAACTTCACAGGTACACGTTTTAGACCCCCCAGACACTAAATCCAAAGAAATCTCTTTTTTTTTTCAATAATTTTTTCAACAATTGGCTCTCTATCAAAAATGACAATTTTTAAGAACTTTTTTTTGTGTGATTAATAGTCCCTGGGGTATGACCCAGAACCCTAGGCACTTTTTAGGGGCATTTATTGGGTTTTAGGGCTTCAAAATGGTGTTTTTTGATTACCGAAGTTCGGGTCCCATTGATTTCAATGGGGTTCTGGAATCCGAACCCGAATTTTTGGGAAGTTCGGGTGTTCTGGTCGAACCAAACTTTTCAAAAGTTCAATCATCCCTAAATGTAACCATATTGCTAAATTTAGAGGAGCCTCTCTTCTCTTTTATACACTGTAGCTCCGGCTGGATTTTAGCTCTAATCACCTTATGGAGGCTGCCATTTGTGAATGGACATTTTATGGTTACACAACCTATCACATTGCTATAATCTTTTTAAATGGACTATAAACTGAAGGACTTATGAATAGGGTTGAGCGAACACCTAGATGTCCGTGTTCGACGGGTTCGGCCGAACTTTAAAAAAAAGTCCGGGTCCGTGTCCCGGACTTTTACCGAACTTTTCCCGGACACCGAACCCCATTGAAGTCAATGGGGACCCGAACTTTAAGGCACTAAAATGGCTCTAAAACACTAAAGGAAAGGGCTAGAGTGCTGCAAATGGCAGCAAAACGTAATTAAGAGCATGGCAAGTGCTCTGCAAACAAATGTGGATAGGGAAATAACTTAAAACAACAAAAAAAAACAGAAAAATAAAACAATGTTCTTCTTCATCTCTGAAGGACGAGGCCCATATGGAGTAGGAGGGAGGTTGAGGTGGTGGTGGATGTGGCGGTGACATAGGCGTGCGCACAGGGTGTGCTGGGTGTGCCTGGGCACACCCTAATCACCTAGGGCACATAGCATTGCCAGTGAGGAGATGGGAAAGATCTCCCTGGGACCTGCTCTGCTCTATTTCTCCTTGCCTACAGGTACATGGCCCCGATACATTACTCTCCCTGCTGGCAAACACATGCATGTGTATTTCAACTTTGGGGTGCACACCTTAATGCAATAGGCTGCGCACACCTATGGGCGGTGTAGGTGGAAGCGGCGGTGGAGGAGGACCAGGGCCGGATTAACAGCATCATGGGCTTGGTGCTGAGGATTTTGAAGGGCCTTAAGGGCCGTGCCTTGCCATGCACCCAGAGGAGGAAGGGTGCAGCCATGCATGCCTAATTCAACATGGGATGCTGTCTCTGAAGCCCATAAACACATCCATGCATCGCCAACTGTCCCTCCTTGTCCGGCCTTCACGCTGTGTGGGGAGGTTCTGAGGGTGCTGCCTGGGGAAGCGAGCATAGAAGCCAGACTTCTGTGTTTACAAGTGACAGAAGAGCGGTAACAGTGAATATGGCCAACCCGGGGCCTATATAAAAGGTAGGGGCCTGGAGCTGCAGCTCCAATAGCCCCTACATTAATCTGGCCCTGAGGAGGAGGACGAGGTAGCCAACACTGCTTCTTTTCAAAAATTTTAAATGAGGGTACACCCCAAAAGAGTGAGAAAGAGCAAAAATGGAACAATGGGTGGGTAAGGTCGGTATCCATTGCTATTCTGCATAAGGTACGGAAAAGTCCCGTGGGATCCATGCCTGGTTCATTTTAATGAACGTGAGCTTGTCCACATTGTCTCTGGACAGGCGGCTGCGCTTGTCTGTTATAACGCCCCCAGCCGTGCTAAATACCCGTTCAGATAATACACTGGCTGCAGGGCACGCCAGCACCTCCAAGGCGTAAAGGGCAAGCTCAGGCCATGTGCCCAATTTGGAGACCCAGAAGTTGAAGGGGGCAGACCCGTCATTCACTACATGTAGGCGTGTGCACACATACTGCTCCACCATGTTGGTAAAATGCTGCCTCCTGCTAAGACGTTCCATCTGAGCTGCTGGTGCTGCTGTTTGTTGTGGCGTGCTGACAAAGCTTTTCCACATTTCGGCCATGCTAACCCTGCCTTCTGAGGTGCTGGCGGTGCCCTGGTTGCGTTGGCGACCTCCTCCTCCTCCTCCTCTGCCTTGTGCTTCCACTGTGGCCCCGCTGTCAGATGGGAATGCCAGCAGCATGGCGTCTACCAGCGTGCGCTTGTACTCGCGCATCTTGCGATCGCGCTCCAGTGAGTGAATTAAGGACGGTACGTTGTCCTTGTAACGGGGATCCAGCAGCGTGGCCACCCAGTAATCAGCACAAGTTAGAATGTGGGCAACTCGGCGGTCGTTGTGGAGACACTGCAGCATGTAATCGCTCATGTGTGCCAGGCTGCCCAGAGGCAACGAAAGGCTGTCCTCTGTGGGAGGTGTATGGTCCGTGTCCTCTGTATCCCCCCAGCCACGCACCAGTGATGGCCATGAGCTGGCCTGGGTGCCACCCTGCTGTGAACATGGTTCCATCTCCTCCTCCAGCTCCTCCTCCTCCTCATCCTCCTCATCCTCCAGAACTGTGCCCCTGCTGGACAATTGCGTCCCTGGCGTTTGCGTGTGCAGGAACCCACCCTCGGAGCCCCTTGCGAATGACTGCCCTGAAAGCCTTGGAAATGTTACCTCTTCATCCTCCTCCTCCTCCTCATCCTGTGCCACATCCTCTTCCATCATCGCCCGAATTGTTTTTTCAAGGAGGCATAGAAGTGGGATAGTTAAGCTGAGAACGGCGTCATTGCCACTGGCCATGTTGGTGGAGTACTCAAAACAGCGCAACAAGGCACACAGGTCTCGCATGGAGGCCCAGTTATTGGTGGTGAAGTGGTGCTGTTCCGCAGAGCGACTCACGCGTGCGTGCTGCAGCTGAAACTCCACTATGGCCTGCTGCTGCTCGCACAGTCTTTCCAGCATGTGCAAGGTGGAGTTCCACCTTGTGGGCACGTCACATATGAGGCGGTGAGCGGGAAGGCCGAAGTTACGCTGCAGCGCTGCCAGGCGAGCAGCAGCAGGGTGAGAACGCCGAAAGTGCGCACAAACGGCCCGCACTTTCTGCAGCAGCTCTGACATATCGGGGTAGTTTTTAAGGAACCTCTGCACCACCAAATTCAGCACATGCGCCAGGCAAGGGATGTGCGTCAAACCGGCTAGGCCCAGAGCTGCTATGAGATTTCGCCCGTTATCGCACACCACCAGGCCGGGCTTGAGGCTCGCTGGCAGCAACCACTCATTTGTCTGCTGTTCCATGCTCCTCCACAACTCCTGCGCGGTGTGTGGTTTGTCCCCCAAACAGGCAAGTTGTAAAACTGCCTGCTGTCGTTTACCCCTGGCCGTGCTGAAGTTGGTGGTGAAGGTGTTACGCTGTCCGGATGAGGAGGCGGTAGAGGATGAGGAAGCGGAGTAGGAGGAGTTAGGAACAGGAGGCAAACTGAAGCGCCCTGCAATCCTCGGTGGTGGAAGGACATGCGCCAAATTGCTATCCGCCTCAGGCCCATCCGCCACTGCATTTACCCAGTGTGCCGTTAGGGAGATATAACGCCCCTGACCGTGCTTACTGGTCCACGTATCCGTAGTTAGGTGGACCTTGGCACAGATGGCGTTGCGCAGTGCACACCTGATTTTTTCCCCCACTTGGTTGTGCAGGGAAGGGATGGCTTGCCTGGAAAAGTAGTGGCGGCTGGGCACGACGTACTGTGGGACAGCCACCGACATAAGGTTTTTAAAACTGTGCGTCTCCACCAGACGGAATGACAGCATTTCAAAGGCCAATAATTTTGAAATGCTGGCATTCAGGGCCAGGGATCGCGGGTGGGTAGGGGGGTACTTCCTCTTCCTCTCAAGTGTTTGGGAGATGGAAAGCTGAACGCTTCCACGGGACATTGTGGAGATGGTTGTTGGTGACCCAGGTGGTGGTGTTGCTGACAGATCGTCTGTTTGCGGGGTGGCAGGTGCCGGTATCACTACAGATGTGGCTGGAGCGGCCGAGACTGCAGCAGAAGAGGAAGCAGGATGAGCCAGAGACGTTTCTTGGTTTTGAAGGTGTGTACTCCACTGCAGCTCGTGCTTTGCACTTAGATGCCTGATCATGCAGGTTGTGCTCAGGTTGAGAAGGTTCATGCCTCGCTTCAAGCTCTGATTGCACAGGGTGCAAACCACTCGTGTCCTGTCATCAGCACATTTTCTAAAGAACTTCCACGCTAGAGAACTCCTTTGAGCTGACTTTGGTGCGCTCGTTCCCTTGCTGCGTTGGGCAGTAGCGGGCGTAGTGTCTAGGGCACGGCCGCTCCGCTTCTGCACCCTGCTCCCTCTTCTGCTGTGCTGGTGGCTCTGTGCGACCACCGCCTCTTCCTCCAAACTACTCAGTTCACCTGCATGACGTTCATTCCATGTGGGGTCGAGGACCTCATCGTCCTCCACATCATCTTCCACCCAGTCTTCACCCCTGCCCTCCTTGTCGGTCTCCACAATGCTGAACGCCGCAGCAGTTGGCACCTGCGTTTCGTCATCATCGGAGACGTGCTGCGATGATCCTTGCATGTACTCATCTTGAGAAATAAGTGGTTGGGCATCGCTGCACTCAATCTCTTCCACTTCTGGGGCAGGGCTAGGTGGATGGCCCTGGGAAACCCTGCTGACAGAGTCCTCAAAAAGAATAAGAGACTGCTGTATGGCTTGGGGCTCAGACTGCTGGCCTGATTTGCAAGGGGGTGAGGTGAAAGACGGTTGGACATTGGCTGCAGGTGCCAACTCTGACCTTTCTGCAGTAGACTGGGTGGGAGACAATGTGAAGGAACTGGAGGCACTGTCAGCAGCAAACCAATCTACTATCGCCTCAACTTGTTCTGGCCTCATCACTTCTAGGGGCGTTTGATGCCCTACCAAATACTGATGCAGGTTCTGTCGCCTACTCACACTTGAGGAAGGTGTTTCACTTGTGCGTGTAGCTGGCACAGATCGACCATGTCCTCTCCTTGCAACAGGAGCTCTACCAGCAGCACCACGACCCAGGCCACGGCCCTTATTTGACGGTCTCCTCATATTTCTGTAATTTAAGATCTTGCCCTAGAAAGGTTTTTATTGAATAGCGGAATAGAAAATATGATCCAAAAAAAGTGTATGTATATCACACGTACACAACCACACTAGGCCCCAATTACTATTGTTTGTACCCCTAAAAGGCTAGGAGTAGGGGGAGTATGGAACAGGCAGCACCCTCAAACCTTCAGAAGTATGAGATGAACCCCAACAACTTGGAAAGGTGGATCTCTCTCACACGTACCGACACAGACTATCCCGCAATTCAATTGATCCTCAAAGGTTTTTATTGAATAGCGGAATAGGAAATATGATCAAAAAAAGTGTATGTATCTCGCACGTACACAACCACACTAGGCCCCAATTACTATTGTTTGTACCCCTAAAAGGCTAGATGAGGAGTAGGGGGGGTATGGAACAGGCAGCACCCTCAAACCTTCAGAAGTATGAGATGAACCCCAACAACTTGGAAAGGTGGATCTCTCTCACACGTACCGACACAGACTATCCCGCAATTCAATTGATCCTCAAAGGTTTTTATTGAATAGCGGAATAGGAAATATGATCAAAAAAAGTGTATGTATCTCGCACGTACACAACCACACTAGGCCCCAATTACTATTGTTTGTACCCCTAAAAGGCTAGATGAGGAGTAGGGGGGGTATGGAACAGGCAGCACCCTCAAACCTTCAGAAGTATGAGATGAACCCCAACAACTTGGAAAGGTGGATCTCTCTCACACGTACCAACACAGACTATCCCCCAATTTAACTGATCCCCAAAGGTTTTTGATTAAATAGCGGAATAGAAAATATGATCCCAAAAAAGTGTATGTATATCACACGTACACAACCACACTAGGCCCCAATTACTATTGTTTGTACCCCTAAAAGGCTAGGAGTAGGGGGAGTATGGAACAGGCAGCACCCTCAAACCTTCAGAAGTATGAGATGAACCCCAACAACTTGGAAAGGTGGATCTCTCTCACACGTACCAACACAGACTATCCCCCAATTTAACTGATCCCCAAAGGTTTTTGATTAAATAGCGGAATAGAAAATATGATCCCAAAAAAGTGTATGTATATCACACGTACACAACCACACTAGGCCCCAATTACTATTGTTTGTACCCCTAAAAGGCTAGGAGTAGGGGGAGTATGGAACAGGCAGCACCCTCAAACCTTCAGAAGTATGAGATGAACCCCAACAACTTGGAAAGGTGGATCTCTCTCACACGTACCAACACAGACTATCCCCCAATTTAACTGATCCCCAAAGGTTTTTGATTAAATAGCGGAATAGAAAATATGATCCCAAAAAAGTGTATGTATATCACACGTACACAACCACACTAGGCCCCAATTACTATTGTTTGTACCCCTAAAAGGCTAGGATTAGGGGGGGTATGGAACAGGCAGCACCCTCAAACCTTCAGAAGTATGAGATGAACCCCAACAACTTGGAAAGGTGGATCTCTCTCACACGTACCAACACAGACTATCCCCCAATTTAACTGATCCCCAAAGGTTTTTGATTAAATAGCGGAATAGAAAATATGATCCCAAAAAAGTGTATGTATATCACACGTACACAACCACACTAGGCCCCAATTACTATTGTTTGTACCCCTAAAAGGCTAGGAGTAGGGGGGGTATGGAACAGGCAGCACCCTCAAACCTTCAGAAGTATGAGATGAACCCCAACAACTTGGAAAGGTGGATCTCTCTCACACGTACCAACACAGACTATCCCCCAATTTAACTGATCCCCAAAGGTTTTTGATTAAATAGCGGAATAGAAAATATGATCCCAAAAAAGTGTATGTATATCACACGTACACAACCACACTAGGCCCCAATTACTATTGTTTGTACCCCTAAAAGGCTAGGAGTAGGGGGAGTATGGAACAGGCAGCACCCTCAAACCTTCAGAAGTATGAGATGAACCCCAACAACTTGGAAAGGTGGATCTCTCTCACACGTACCAACACAGACTATCCCCCAATTTAACTGATCCCCAAAGGTTTTTGATTAAATAGCGGAATAGAAAATATGATCCCAAAAAAGTGTATGTATATCACACGTACACAACCACACTAGGCCCCAATTACTATTGTTTGTACCCCTAAAAGGCTAGGAGTAGGGGGGGTATGGAACAGGCAGCACCCTCAAACCTTCAGAAGTATGAGATGAACCCCAACAACTTGGAAAGGTGGATCTCTCTCACACGTACCAACACAGACTATCCCCCAATTTAACTGATCCCCAAAGGTTTTTGATTAAATAGCGGAATAGAAAATATGATCCCAAAAAAGTGTATGTATATCACACGTACACAACCACACTAGGCCCCAATTACTATTGTTTGTACCCCTAAAAGGCTAGGAGTAGGGGGAGTATGGAACAGGCAGCACCCTCAAACCTTCAGAAGTATGAGATGAACCCCAACAACTTGGAAAGGTGGATCTCTCTCACACGTACCAACACAGACTATCCCCCAATTTAACTGATCCCCAAAGGTTTTTGATTAAATAGCGGAATAGAAAATATGATCCCAAAAAAGTGTATGTATATCACACGTACACAACCACACTAGGCCCCAATTACTATTGTTTGTACCCCTAAAAGGCTAGGAGTAGGGGGAGTATGGAACAGGCAGCACCCTCAAACCTTCAGAAGTATGAGATGAACCCCAACAACTTGGAAAGGTGGATCTCTCTCACACGTACCAACACAGACTATCCCCCAATTTAACTGATCCCCAAAGGTTTTTGATTAAATAGCGGAATAGAAAATATGATCCCAAAAAAGTGTATGTATATCACACGTACACAACCACACTAGGCCCCAATTACTATTGTTTGTACCCCTAAAAGGCTAGGAGTAGGGGGGGTATGGAACAGGCAGCACCCTCAAACCTTCAGAAGTATGAGATGAACCCCAACAACTTGGAAAGGTGGATCTCTCTCACACGTACCAACACAGACTATCCCCCAATTTAACTGATCCCCAAAGGTTTTTGATTAAATAGCGGAATAGAAAATATGATCCCAAAAAAGTGTATGTATATCACACGTACACAACCACACTAGGCCCCAATTACTATTGTTTGTACCCCTAAAAGGCTAGGAGTAGGGGGAGTATGGAACAGGCAGCACCCTCAAACCTTCAGAAGTATGAGATGAACCCCAACAACTTGGAAAGGTGGATCTCTCTCACACGTACCAACACAGACTATCCCCCAATTTAACTGATCCCCAAAGGTTTTTGATTAAATAGCGGAATAGAAAATATGATCCCAAAAAAGTGTATGTATATCACACGTACACAACCACACTAGGCCCCAATTACTATTGTTTGTACCCCTAAAAGGCTAGATGAGGAGTAGGGGGAGTATGGAACAGGCAGCACCCTCAAACCTTCAGTATGAGATTGTGTTCACTGTACCCCACAAAGATTGAGTTCACTGCACCCCACAATGATTGTGTTCACTGCACCCCACAAAGATTGTGTTCACTGCACCTCACAAAGATTGTGTTCACTGTACCCCCCAAAGATTGTGTTCACTGCACCCCACAAAGATTCTGTTCACTGTACCCCACAAAGATTGTGTTCACTGCACCCCAAAAAGATTGTGTTCACTGCACCCCAAAAAGGATGTTGTTCACTGCACCCCAAAAAGGATGTTGTTCACTCCACCCCAAAAAGATTGTGTTCACTGCACCCCACAAAGATTGTGTTCACTGCACCCCAAAAAGATTGTGTTCACTGCACCCCAAAAATGATTTTGTTCACTGCACCCCAAAAAGGATTTTGTTCACTGCACCCCAAAAAGGATGTTGTTCACTCCACCCCAAAAAGATTGTGTTCACTGCACCCCAAAAAGATTGTGTTCACTGCACCCCACAAAGGATTTTGTTCACTGCACCCCAAAAAGATTGTGTTCACTGCACCCCAAAAAGGATGTTGTTCACTGCACCCCAAAAAGGATTTTGTTCACTGCACCCCAAAAAGATTGTGTTCACTGCACCCCACAAAGGATTTTGTTCACTGCACCCCACAAAGATTGTGTTCACTGCACACCAAAAAGGATTGTGTTCACTGCACCCCAAAAAGATTTTGTTCACTGCACCCCAAAAAGATTGTGTTCACTGCAGCCCAAAAAGATTGTGTTCACTGCAGCCCAAAAAGATTGTGTTCACTGCAGCCCAAAAAGATTGTGTTCACTGCAGCCCAAAAAGATTGTGTTCACTGCAGCCCAAAAAGATTGTGTTCACTGCAGCTCACACACAGAAAAATGGATGTGGATCACTGACACCTGCCTATCTCCAATCCCACACCACACAGCAATATCGATTGTAGTTTGTAGAACACAGTTTCCCTAAAATTCAGCAGACTCTGTCCCTAACAGGATTGAGAAGAGATCGTAGATCAGGATTGAGTGCAGACCCCACCCCCCACACAGCAATATCGATTGTAGTTTGTAGAAGACACTGACCCTATATAATTCAGCAGACTCTATCCCTAAAATGCCTACAACTCGCCCTGCCTAAACACTCCGACCTGTCCCTCAATTCTATCCGGACACAAATGGTTTTTTCCTGCCTATCTTTCCCTAATCAGCAGCCAGCACGTTGATGTGTGCTCTGTCCCTGAATCTAAGCAGCATAATGACGCCGCTGCGGCTGCCTCAAACTTATAAAGACTTGGTCACATGCTTCAGACGGCCAATCACAGCTACTGAGACATTTGCAGGCATGGCTGGGATGGCTTAAGGCACACCAGTTAAACGATTGTTGATTGGCTGTTGAAAGCCCGCCATGAAAAGAGCGCCAAAGCATGCAAAACCCGGAAATAAAACGACCGAACACGGATTTTTACCCGAACATACAGTAAAGTGTCCGTGTCCGTGTTCGGGTACAAAAAATCCAATTATTCGGTACGAACACGAATAATACAGTCCGTGTTCGCTCAACACTACTTATGAATAAATGGTTGTGGAACGAATCATCTGAGTTTCCATTATTTCTTATGGTGAAATAGATACTTGTATATTGATATTTGAGTGCTTTGGATTACAAGCATGTTTCAGGAACGAATTATGCTCGCAATCCAAGGTTTTACTGTACATAAAGCGTTGGTGTTGTGCTGTCAGATACCAACTGATAAATAGTAGATAAATAGTAGATGAAAGAGAAAAGGATGTAGTGTGAATTCTACAATGGATATTCACACAATAAAATGTGGTGGGTCCACTGTGCAAACCAAATGTGAATGAAAAATATTTCAGCAGATTCAAATGTGAATATCAATAACTTGAAATGACATATGTGTCACACCATTAAAAGATAATCCAGAGTGACTAATGGCTGGTTATGCTTAATAAGTAAACCTATTGTCAAGAGTCAACCATAAATAGTGGCTGATAAGTGCAGAAAATAACAGAAAAGTATCTATATTAATAAAACACAACTGTCCCTGCGTCCGCTTTCCCTGCTTTTCCCTGTGTCCGTGGAAATGAGCTACTGCGCATGTGCTGAACAAACAGCCGTTGGGACGCAGAGAACACCGCCGCGGGAAAATTGCTGTCACGGGCGAACCAAAGGTGCTGGAGACTCCAAAATTGTACCGCAGGTGGCCAAGACACTCCCCTACAGCTGGGGAATAAAAACGGGATTCGGGGATGAAAGGGCGCGGAACAGTGACCCCGAGAATCGGGCCTCCCCCGGTTATAGACTCCAATGTTAAAACTGGTCACCTTGCGGTTAGGTCATGGCCCGGTTCTCAGGTCACTGCTCTGCGCCCTTTCATCGCCGAACCCCGAAAGTTTTCTCAGCTGTAGGGGAGTGTCATGGCCACCTGCGGTACAATTTTGGGGTCTCCAGCACCTTTGGTTCGCCCGTGACAGCAATTTTCCCGGGAGGGGAGGTGGTGGTGTATTTGGGTGTCTTTTCCTATTGAATGATCCACTGTTCTGTGTGTGTCAGGAGCTCCCCTCCTCTCTGATTTCCTGCCCTCACATCTCCCCTCCCCCACACCAATCTCCAACCCGACATTTATCGTTCAATCCCCCCCATACACTACAATCCCCTCCCCTCCATATACTACAATCCCCTCCCTCCCCCATACACTACAATCCCCTCCCTCCCCCATACACTACAATCCCCTCCCTCCCCCATACACTACAATCCCCTCCCTCCCACATACACTACAATCCCCTCCCCCCATACACTACAATCCCCTCTACCCCCCCCCCACACTACAATCCCCTCCCTCTCCCATACACTACAATCCCCTCCCTCCCCCATACACTACAATCCCCTCCCCCCATACACTACAAATCGCTCTACCCCCCCACACTACAATCCCCTCCCTCCCCCATACACTACAATCCCCTCCCTCCCCCATATACTACAATCCCCTCCCCTCCATACAATACAATCCCCTCCCTCCTCCATACACTACAATCCCCTCCCTCCCCCATACACTACAATCCCCTCCCTCCCACATACACTACAATCCCCTCCCCCCATACACTACAATCCCCTCTACCCCCCCACACTACAATCCCCTCCCTCCCCCATACACTACAATCCCCTCCCTACCCCATACACTACAATCCCCTCCCCCCATACACTACAAACCCCTCTACCCCCCCACACTACAATCCCCTCCCTCCTCCATACACTACAATCCCCTCCCCCCCCATATACTACAATCCCCTCCCCTCCATACAATACAATCCCCTCCCTCCCCCATACACTACAATCCCCTCCCTCCCCCATACACTACAATCCCCTCTACCCCCCCCCACTACAATCCCCTCCCTCCCCCATACACTACAAACCCCTCCCTCCCCCATACAATACAATCCCCTCCCCTCCATACAATACAATCCCCTCCCTCCCCCATACACTACAATCCCCTCCCTCCCTCATACACTACAATCCCCTCCCCTCCATACAATACAATCCCCTCCCTCCCCCATACACTACAATCCCCTCCCTCCCACAAACACTACAATCCCCTCCCCCCATACACTACAATCCCCTCTACCCCCCCACACTACAATCCCCTCCCTCCCCATACACTACAATCCCCTCCCTCCCCCATACACTACAATCCCCTCCCCCCATACACTACAAACCCCTCTACCCCCCACACTACAATCCCCTCCCTCCCCCATACACTACAATCCCCTCCCTCCCCCATATACTACAATCCCCTCCCCTCCATACAGTACAATCCCCTCCCTCCCCCATACACTACAATCCCCTCCCTCCCCCATACACTACAATCCCCTCCCCTCCATACAATACAATCCCCTCCCTCTCCCATACACTACAATCCCCTCCCTCCCCCATACACTACAATCCCCTCCCCCCATACACTACAATCCCCTCTACCCCCCCACACTACAATCCCCTCCCTCCCCCATACACTACAATCCCCTCCCTCCCCCATACACTACAATCCCCTCCCTCCCCCATACACTACAATCCCCTCCCCCCAACACTACAACCCCCTCCCTCCCCCCACACTACAATCCCCTCCCTCCCCCATACACTACAATTCCCCCTTTCCCCATACACTACAATCCCCTCCCCATACACTACAATCCCCTCCCTTCCCCAACACACTACAATCCCCTCCCTTGCAACACACTACAACCCCCTCCCCCCCATATATATAGCTCCTTCTGTTCTAAGTATACTAAATAATCTATACATATAAAGTACAAGTGTCTCTGCGTCCAGTCCCTGTGTGCGTGGGATTGCGCTACTGCGCATGTGCCCCACGGACAGCCGTTGGGACTTGGAGCGCAGAGACTTCGGGCAGCCGGGCAAAACTGTTGGAAGCGGTTGGTGTGCGCGGGCACGCACCGGGTGCGCGCTCGCGTGGACTTACTGCTAAGTCTGTTTTTACAAATGTTTGACCACATATGTTCTAGCGCCCATTAATTTAACGGGCTTAATGTCTAGTATTCAATATAAGTTCATAAAAAAAAACATTCAGTGCATAGATATATAAATCGGTGTAGGGTCCCTCCACTATATGGGATTACCAGAAAGTCACTGGCCTCCTTTCAATCTAGGGCAGTGACACCTCTGTGTGTGCTAGTCTCTCACCTTACAGCTGTAAGGTAACAGCATAAGAGGATATATTTCAATGAGTGGTCCTATACATTCATTTGCCTCTAGGAGTCCTCCTATGGCTGACTCTGTTGGTGGATCTCTATGGCGGGTGGCATCTCCTCTATGGTAATCGGGTGGTCTCTCCAGATATGTCCTCTATGTTAGTGATACATATGGGAAAAAAGGTTCCAAATAGTGTGGTATTGTTTCCCAAATTTTATTAAATTAAAGTGGCTGATTAACTCACTTGATGTGTAGTCAAAACAAACATATTATCTATTAGCATCAAGCTCGTCCTCCAGCCACACTTCCTGTATGCCTATCGCTCAGTCCCGACCTGTAGCAACAAGCCCACGTGACTTCATCAGGGGAATCCCCCCTAGCACACACAGAGGTGTCACTGCACTGGATTGAAAAGACACCAGTCACTTTCTGTTAATCCCGTATGGTGAAGGGACCCTACGCCGATTTATATATCTGTGTACTGAATTTTTTTATGGACTTATATTGATTGCATTTTTCTATTATTGTCTGCACCATTCAGACACTATTTATGGTTGACTCTTTATAGGTTTTTTTTATTAAGTGCAACCAGCCATTAGTCAGTCTGTATTATCTTTTATCACTTAATCTATTAATGATGTGACACATATGTCATTTAAAGTTATTGATATTAAATTGAATCTTCTGAAATATTTTTCATTCACACTTTGTTTGTACAGTGGACCCACCACATATTTTGTGGTATGAATATCCTTTGTAAAATTCACACTACCCCCTTTTCTCTTTCATCTGCTATTTATCAGTTGGTATCTGACAGTGCAGCATCAACACTGTATGTATTAGAGGACAGGAAATATTACCGCCAAATATTGAAGGAGCAAACTAGGGAACAGCTGTTGGAATGCATTCGCCTGTGTCATGATCAGGAGTCAGGCTTGAAGACCAGTTGCTGTAACAGTTACAGGACTACCATGACCAGCAGGATAGGTACACAGGCAGTCACCCTGGGGGATGACATGGGCTCACCTAAAGTGTGGAGTCTAAGAACTACATAACTGGTGATCATCAGAGCTTCTGATGGTGGAGATGGATTTTGCTGCGTGTTAGTACCAGGTTGTGATCCTCAGGATCACCCCACCAAAAAGTAAGCAAGCTGGGGTCCAGTAGTGGATGAGTAGGTAAGGATCAAGCAGAAGCATAGTCGAGGAACAAACCAAGGACCAATAAGGAGTAGTTGCAGATTGGGATCAGGCAGAAGCATAGTCTAGGAACAAGCCAAGGTCAATAACGAGTGGTAGCAAAAAATGGATGGCAGCAAGGAAGATGAGAGCAAGATACTGGCTTAAGAGAGCACAATAATCTGGCAAACAGGAAGTGCAGAGACATGGATTAAATCAGGAAGTTAATGGGAGGAGCAAAGAGTTCAAGGTTCAGCAGAAATTAAGGCACAAGGCATGGTTGTCTAATGGATCAGATAGAGTACTGTCCAGCATCTCAGGAGCTCAGCAAGAAGAGTCTTTGACAGAAACAGCAGAGTTTCAAGGTTCAAATCCAGACCCAAACAGTCTGGCACATTCTCTTGTTGATCAACGTCGAGTTTTGTTTGGTGAAATTCAGCCCCTAATTCAAGCCTGTGCACAGTTGGCCTTGTCTAGTATTCCTAAAGTTGGTGATAATTGTTTTCCTCTTTTTAGTGTGTCTAAGGTGAAACCTCTGGTGTGGCTACTTGCGGATGATAAGCTATACTTTTTTTAACATTATTCAGTATATTCACAGGTGGCTCCGCCGGATTGTATCAATGCAGTACATTCTCAAGTCAGACAAGGGGATTGTAAATTGAGTTTTGTTCAACACCGACTCCAAGCTTGGTTAGATATATCCTATTCAGCCCTAGCTAATATGCACCAATCCACTTCTGCCTCTAGACACCAGTTTTCTCATAGTCTTCTCTCTCTGTTACCCATAGCAACCACAGCTGCAGTTTTGTATAATTCAGTTTCAACTGTATGTCAGTACCCTGTCTCCACTAGCTGCACTTTCCCTACATTTAATCCCAGGAAGACTCCCTCTACTACTTTGTTGCCCTTGGCCAACTCTCTGAAATCCTCATCTGCAATTGTTCCTCCTTTTCTGCCATCTCTCAGTGCTGCTATTGCTCCTCTATCTGCTGCACAATCTGTCCATAGCCCTGCAATCACTCACAAGACTGCCCAAACCTAAAAAAAGAAAATAACGTTTTTCTCAACTCATACAAATTTGTCTCTGTCCACTCCTGCCTCCACGCCGGTAGCTCCAGTTCAGTCTGCTTCCACATCAGTAGCTTTGGTCCAGCCTACTGCCATGCCAGTAGCTCTGGTCCAGCATTCTGCCATGCTAGTAGCCCTGGCACCGCCTGCCCCCATGCCAGTAGCTCCAGTGCAGCCTGCTGCCATGCCAGTAGCTCCAGTCCAGCCTGCTGCCATGCCTGTAGTTCTGCCTGTCACTACCTCAACTATGGACCAGTCTGCTCCTAACTTATCCTCAGTTCTGCCTTTTTGTATTTGGGACTCTCAGTTACATGGCCTCATCCTATTTCATCTGCTTGAATCTGTCTTAGAAGTTCCATCCCTTCTTTGGACAGACTGCCTTATTTGGCCAGATTGGGCCTTTGTCTTTTTCTCCAAGCCACCATGAATCCAGGCAGCGTTCCAGCAACCCAGCCTAACTTCAATGATATATCACCTGCCATTCAGCCTGGCATTACTGGTTCTCTGTCCACTGTCCAGTTTTACTCCATAGCCTCTTTGCTTGCTAATCAACCTGACTTCACTGATCTTCGGATGTTCCTGATGCCCAGCCAGAGAGTCCTGTTCTTGATGCCCAGCCGGAGGGTCCTGTTCCTGTTGCCCAGCCAGAGGGTCCTGTTCCTGATGCCCAGCCAAAGGGTCCTGTTCCTGATGCCCATCCGGAGGGTCCTGTTCCTGATGCCCAGCCAGAGGGTCCTGTTCTGTATGCCCAGCCATAGGGTTCTGTTCCTGATGCTCAGCCAGCTTCTGATGGTCTGATGTTCCATGTTGAGCCAGTCTCTGAAGGTCTAGTTCTCGATGTCCAGCCTGCTTCTGTTGCTCCTTTGCCTGAAGCCCAGCTTGCCTCTAATGCTCCTCTTCCTGATGCCCAGTTTGCTTCTGATGTGCCTCTGCCTGATGCCTGATGCCCAAATTGCCTCCCATGCTCCTCTGCTTGTTGCCCAGACTGCCTCCAATGGTTTTTCTGATCCATGATTACCGTGGTCTGGTTACGTGCCTCTGTCATCTCGCTGCTCTGCTCTGACAGGCTCTGACAGTCTCTCCCCCTCCCTCCCTGCCAGCGTGAGAGCGGCTCTCCTCCCTGCCCCTCCCACCGCTGTTAAGCTAAACCCTCCAATTTAGGCTTCCATCAACAATAGTGCATGTGATTATTTAAAATGAAAACGCTAAATACCTTTTCCCACACCACCGCTTTGCTGTCACGTAATCCCCCTGTGCTGGCTGAAGTCACAGGGGAATCTCAGCCCCTCCCACTTCTCTCCATAGATCGGGGAAGACAAGCAGAGGGGGATCACGTGACTGCACAGCTGGTGTGTTAGAAAAGGTATTTAGCCTTTTCATTTAAAGGGTAAATCCCCTTTTGTGGGGAAAAAAATCAGCAAATAAAGAAAAAAAACAATATAGCGTATACAAATGCGACACAAATCATATTGTAATTGTATGTAATTAAATATTACCTTTCCTTTTTAATCTGCACCTGTTGCAATTTTCTAAAAACGTAATGCAGTACCTGGAGCTGTTCTGTACACAGAATGTGTACTAACCAAACCCCAGAAACATAATTTCCTGCTTGTGTGATTTGCTCACCAGTTTTCCTAGAAGTCTGGTTAAGATACAAGTCAGATTTCTGGCATCCCCTGCAACAAAAATTTCATTTTTGGTGAGATACTCCCAATAGGAACACGCCTAAAGCGATGCAGGCCCAGCTGCTTTCTCCATTAGAGCTCTGCAGTTGCCACAGCTGATAGATAATTATGAAACCACTCCCATTAGACCCACTTAGCAAAGAGGCACAGAGGAACAAACAATGATTTCTTCAGAATAACAAAAGGTAGGAATATGCAACAAAGCTTTTAAATCCCTGCAATGTACAGCGATCACCCAGAGGGGAATGTTTTTTTCTCAACAAAAGTGGAGTTACACTTTAAGAAAAATGTGTACACTATTGTTTATAACAGCATGCTCTGGAGGGGATATATGTAAAGTTACATAGTGACTTTACAAACCCTTTAAAGTACAGCCCACTGATCTGGTCCTGCTTACTGTATATCTTCATGAGGTATCCCTTACACAACTGCACTTGTTTACAGTATTTTTGCCTTTAGTAAATCCACCCCATAGTATCATATATATGATAGAATGAGAAACCAGTCTATCCAGTCTGTTGCATTTTCCATAGTTACTATGAGTCACGGAGTGTATAAATTAGAATGTAAAATGTAGTTTGAGCTAAAACTATTTTATTCGTTTTGGAGAAAGTAGGGAAGGGTATTAGTCCCTGACAGTATTTAATTGCTGGCAAAACACCTGGAACGTCACATCAAGGGGTTTAGGATCTCAAATTGTTTATTTTAATAAAATCTCTTTAATAAGATATTTTTTTTTACAACCAACACATGTCAGGGCCCAGTACTGCATCCCTCATAAAGGCTTGAATTTAAACAATAATATACATAAATTTATACTAAAACCATGTTTATAATATTAGTAAAATATCATCTTAAAATCCATAAAATATCAGACATACAGTAGTATGTATTCTAAGGGAATAAAATATAAAGTTCAAATGTGATAATGAGTTAGCCATTCCCCAGTTCACCGATCATAGAAAAAAATGGAACTTCACAACATAGTATTAAATAAATGTTATAAATATTGTAAAAATTGTTTAGTTTATATTACATGGGAAAATGAATGTAAATAATATGTGAAATCATTTATTTTGTGTGACATTTATAAAAGATTTATTAATATTGTGCAAGAATTACTTTTATATGACCTTTAAAACTAATAATAAGCTTTATTTACACAAAGGTGTCAATGGGGGCCCTTTAAGTGAGAACGATTTATGATCATTGCTAACATTTTAGGACTAGCAGCATATATTAAATCTAATTATGCCATAGAAATTGTCACAATTGTTGAGTGGAAGAACTAATAATATACAATATCTCATGAAAAATGTTAATTAAAAGAAAAAAAAGTGGATCATTGCCTTGTGTTATGAGTAGAAAAGCAAATAAGTGCTCTTGCTTGCTGAAAGTGAGGGAAAATGCAAAATGTTAGGTTGTCATCAGAACAGGAATAAAGGTGAAATCTTCTAACAGGGACAATTGTTGCAAAGATAACTGTCTAAAAGAATTACCTCTCACTTCTTGTTGTGTCTAGCAGACAGGAAGTGAAGAGATATCTTCTGAATGTGATACATTTGGCAAAAAAAAATGACAGGGGTTCACCACTTCCCTAAAAAAAAAAAAAAAAGAAAAAGTCAGAGTAAGAAAACAACCAGCAGTGAACAACTAGACGCAAGTAGTCTGTGAAAAAAAGAAGCCCCATGTGTGAAATCACATTGTCAGGGAAGAATTCTGAGAGGACCTGGCAAATATGCCAAAGTCCATATCGCCGCGATAATTCAAGCATTATAGCATATTAGCGAACAGCATGCAGTGGCGAATATTTGGGCGCATCCACACACGCAAAGCACAATAATTGCTAGTTGCCTATAAAAGGACAGCAGTTCCACTCACAAATTGCTGGATTATCGTCAGCCTCTGTATTCTGTTTTCCTGTGCCTTGTGCTTCTGATTGATTACCTGTTACTGACCCAGCTTAACCCTGCCTGTTCTGGCTTCTCTCATGGCTCTGACCATGGCTTGCTCCATGGATCTGCTCCTGCCTTGTTCCTGATTGGCATCCAGTGCTTGACCCTGGCTTGATCCTGACCTTGCTTCTACCTCTGCTCCTGATTGACCTCTTGTGTTTGACCCTTGGCCCTGGTTTCTGACTTTGCTTTCTGCTCTATCAATCTGTCAAGATCCACCAGCACTTCCAGAGAAACACCTGCTGTGACTACTTCTTGTCTTGGGTGTCCTCCTATCTGGAACCTTAAGGCAGCTTCATCTTCAGGCAACCCATACATCTTTGGGCATAGCACCCTCTGTTATCACTTTCAGAGGTACTCTGTACTCAGCCGCAAGGGGAGCCCTCTCGTCACTGCAGCCTCCAGACAGATATGTGACAGTATAATCCAGCCATAATATCTGAGGTTGAAAAAGGTGCTTCCCCATTAGAGGCTCTGTGCCAGCAAGTTGCCGCCCTCACCCAAGCACTGAAGAATTTACAAGAAGGTTACTTCCAGTTGGAAGGTCACCAACAGAACCTTTCTGTGTCATCTGCACCTGTTGTCCAGAACCTGCCTGCTCCATCCTCTGCATCTGCTGTCCCTGCGCAAGAACATTCTGCTCCCACTGTGATGGTGCCACCTCCAGAGCCTAGGGCACCAGTGCCCAAACACTTTTTGGGTGACCAATATAAGTTCAGGGCATTTAAGAATGCTTGCATAGTATATTAAGCACTCCACCTAAAAGTCCTGTGCTCAACTCCGTTTCCACATTCTTCACAGGATGCATGTAAAGACTTGTCCACACTAAAGCAACACGGACTCTATGCAAAGTCAGAAAAGTGCAAGTTTGAGAAACTATCAATCCAGTTCTTGGGGCTAATCATATCTATAGATGTGATTTTCATGGATTCACAAAAAGTGTTTGCCATAATTAAGTGGCATGCACCTGGCAATAGGAAAGGAACCCAGAGAGTTGTGGGCTTTGCCAATTTTTATAGAAGATTTGTCAAAAATGTTTCCACCATTATCTCCCCAATCACCCCAACAGCATATTTGGTTTCAGTAGTTGTCCAAGGAAGCTCAGTTGGCATTTGATAAAATAAAGATTTTGTTTACCTTCGCTCCAGTATTACAGCACCCAGACCCGGCCTTGCGCTTTGTCCTCGAGGTTGATGTCTCAGAAGTCATCACAAGAGCCATTCTATCACAATGTCAGGGGCCCAAAGCCATGCTTCAACCAGCAGCCTTCTTTTCCAGGAAAAGGAGTCAGCATGAAAAGAACTATGATGTGGGTGACCGAGAACTGCTGGCCATTAAATCAGCCCTAGAAGAGTGGCGATACTTGCTGGAAGGTGCTGCTCATCCCATCATGATATTTACTGATCATAAGAACTTAGAATACCTCAGAACTGCCGAACAATTAAAAACTTTTCAAGATTTAATTTCCATCTTACTTATCACCCAGGGTCCAAGAACGGCAAAGCAGATGCTCTTTCTTGTATGTTCCCAGAAACTCCTGAAACGGCTGCCCCTAGTACTATTCTTTCTCATTATAACTTCTTATTGATCAAACCTGACCTAAGAATGCCCATCAAGCAAGCTTCTGCTCTGTATCCTAAATCTTATGTTTAGGAGACAAGAGGGACTCCTATGGCATGATAAACAAAATTTTTGTCTCTCAAGAAGTGAGACCCCAACTTCTTAAAACTTGCCATGATCATCTACTTGCAGGCTACCTTGGAGTATGAAAAACATTTGAACTCATTCAAAGGTAATTTTGGTGGCCCAACCTAAGACAAAATTGTAAGGACTATGTCAATTTCTGTGTGACTTGTCTTTGCATTAAAGGTCATACCAATGCCTGGGGCCCCCCTCAGATGGATTCACCACCATCCTGGTGGTAGTTGACAGGCTGTCTAAAATGGCCCACTTTATACCCATGGTAAGTACACCTTTAGCCGCAAACACAGCACATCTATCTAATCAAGGAAATTGTGAGGTTTCATGGATTGCCTAGCAGTATTGTCTCTTACAGAGGGGTGTAATTAATTCTAGTTTCTGAAAATCTCTTTGCAAAGTCTTAAACATTTAAGTTTGTCTGTCCTCAGCATATCATGCACAAAGTAATGGACAGGTAATAAGAACAAATCAACCTCTGGAGCAATATCTGAAATGTTTCTCTACGTTTACCCAAGACATCTGGGCATCCCTTTTCCCATGTGACAATTTTGCTTATAATAATTCAGGTTCATGCATCTACTAACCAATCACCATTCTGGGCAAACTACATTTTTCACCCTTCCTTTTTGCCAGATGTTATTACTGAAGCTTCAGTACTTGCAGTCCAGGATAGGCTGAATTTTATTTACAGTATACCAACTATCAGGCACTCCAGAAAGCCCTGCAGAAGGCTCAGAAGGATTACAAAAGACAAAACTAGAAGAGGTGATCCTGTGCTGAAAGTTGGTGACAAGGTTTGGCTTTCCACAGCAAATCTCAAATGCACTTGTCTTTCTCAGTTATTGGGCCAACAGTTTAGAAATTAAGAGGGACATTATCCCTGTGGCATTAGAGCTGAACTTGCCAGGTTCTTAAGAAGTCCACATCTCTTTACTGAAACCAGCTAGCTCATTTCCTGAAAGAGAAGAGCCACCTCTGCCACCAGTTACTGTAGGAGCATACACAGGGTTTGAAGTAGAAGCCATTGTGGATGGCCGAAAAATGGGGAGACAAGTTCAATACCTCATTAAGTGCCTGTGTGGGGTTTCCCCCACACTTCAAAGACATGCTGGCAGTTGATTTAGCTCCTGTCTAAGTTGTCCCTAGTATGTGTATGGATGTGAAATAGGGACCACAGATTGTAAGCTCCTTAAAGGCAGGGCTTGGGGGCGTGGCCTGGCGCAGCATGTGAGAGGACGTGTGTGAGAGGAGCTCCGCCGGACCGATATCCTTCACCGCTAATCCTGCAGCCCTTCGGGCACGATAATCCTTCCTTCACCTCCCGCACACCCGCGGCACCGACCTCCGCATGTCTCCGCCGAAGAAAGGCTCTGAAGCTGCGGCAAAACTGGCTGCATTCCGGAGGCTGGAGAAGGAGGCCCCGATCCAAGCTGGCGCCGGCCCGTCGCTCGTGGTGGAGGAGCCTGAGAGCCCTGCTACATCCAAGGTTTTGGAAGCGATCGCTACTTGCCAGACCATGCTGACAACTAAAATCGAGGAGGTGAAGGTAGATATATCTTTGATGCGTCAGGATATGCAGAAGCTGAGGGACAGAGTTGGTGAGGCTGAACACAGAATTAGTGAGGTGGAAGACTCCCTCCCCCCATTGCAAAGCTCCTCAGACAGGCTGCAGCAACAAGTACATCTTATCCTCCAAAAACAAGATGACATGGAGAATAGGCTGCGCCGCTGTAACCTGCGGTTCATTGGCCTCCCGGAGGGCTCTGAAGGTGCTGACCCCTCATCATATTTGGAACAATTGCTCACTCAGACTTATGGCAGAGAATCCTTTTCACCCACTTTTGTTGTGGTACGTGCACATCGCCTCTCAGGGCGCCCCCCCCCTCAGGGTGCACCCCCCCGCACGTTCATCGCTAAATTCCTGAACTATCGGGACCGAGATGCCATATTGCGCCTGGCCAGGGTTAAGGGGAACATTCCATTTGGAAATCACAAAATAGCGATTTTCCCCGACTTTTCTGCTGAGGTCCAGAGGCGCCGCAAGAGCTTTTTGGAGGTCAAACGCAGACTGCGTATCAAGAATATCAAATACTCCATGTTATATCCGGCCCGTCTTAGAGTGGAGGGCGAGGACCGAGCCCACTTCTTTGAGGATCCGGAAGCCGCCATCTCCTGGCTAGAAGGACTGGAAGCTAGAGCCTGACCACCTTGCCCTGGCGACTTCATGATACTTTCTCCCTGATGGCCTATACCTTCAGCTGCTGCAAGGGTGGAGGAGGGGTTTTGTAGATCCTGTGGAACTCAAGACTTTGCATCCCCCTTCCCCCCCCCCCCCCTCCCCCCTCATCTTCCTGCACTATTGCTCCTGTGTTTGACCGGCGGAGCGCCCTAGCTCCACAGATGGTACTGATTTCTCTGTTCTCTTCCTATGGACTTCCACCTGCCCATAGGCTTTGCTACCCAGCGATACACCTGTTGGTTTTCGCCCCCTACACCCGCTAAGGCGTGTGTTTGTGCCCAACTCCCCTGTTGCCCCCTGCGACTTCTGCTGGACCTGGGCCCCCGGGCCCCCTTGTTTATTCTATTTGTATTTTGCTGTATTTTTGCTGCATACCTTGGGGGTCCCTGGCCTCCTGATCTTGCTCTTTCCCAGTCGCATGTGGGCCTGTTCTGGTTGAGGCACTTGTTTGGGAACATGCCCGCACAAGTTGGGGTTGGTGCAGGGCAGGGAGGGGGGATTGGGGTGTTACCATTGTTTATGGTTTATATTTGGTACAATCTCTATACTGTTTTTGTTTTATGCACATTGACCTCAAGTAATAATTATTTGCTCTTTTGCTGCCGTTTATCGCCGCTGGTGTGTGACCGTGGACTTGTTGGTTCCGTGGCCTTACTGCCTGAGATCCTGGGAGCCTCCGCTCCGCACTCTGTAATACCCCTGCCATGGCCGCATTGAAATTGTTGACGTGGAATGTCAGGGGTATGCGTGATAAGATTAAACGAACGGCTGTCTTTAATGTCCTACGCCGTGTACGGGCTGATATTATAGTTCTGGTGGAGACACATTTGGAGGGCCGTGTACAACAGTCCCTCAAACGGCCCTGGGTTGGTTGGGTGCAGCATTCTGCTTATAGCTCACACTCCAGGGGTGTGGCGCTACTGGTGGCCAAATCGGTACATTTTCAGCTCCTAGGATCTCAGGTCGACCCAATGGGTAGATATGTTTTTCTCAAAACGTCAGTCTATGGGGAATTGATGCTACTGATGGCTTTCTATGTGCCCCCCCCTTACTCTGCTGTGATTATTATGGAGGGACTGGCGTTTATGGCACAGAGCCCAGGGGCCCCGGTGATCTGGCTGGGTGACTTTAACAATGTGATGGACTCGGGTCTGGATAGGTCCGGTGGCGCCTCCCAGGTGCCGCCGGGGTCGTCCCCGACCAGGTTCTCCCGATTGTTGGAGAGCTTTGGTTTGGCCGACTCTTGGCGCAGCAAATACCCCGCGCAGCGCGCGTACTCCTGTTTTTCGGCTGCACACCACTCTATGTCACGCATTGATCTGATATTGCTGTCTCGAACCCTGCTCCCCAGGTTACTGACGGCAGGCTTCGCCCCACGGACTCTGTCTGATCACTGCCCTTATTGGATACTGTTGTCCTTGCCCTGCAATAGACCTCCCCCGGCCTGGCGCCTGAATCCCGCCTGGCTCCCCTTGGTGTCGGATGGGAACGACATTGAGGGGACCTGGACACAATTCTTTGCTGACAATGAGGGCACTGCCTCCCCGGCTGCGGTGTGGGAGGCGTTTAAACTGTTCGCCAGATCCACTATGATTTCCAAAATCAAGGCTGTTAGAGCGCGGGCTGCCGAGGAGATCTCCAGGGCAACGACAAATCTAATTGAAGCTGAACAGGCCTTTATGGGGGACCCGACTCCGGCACATGAATCTCAGTATAAATTGACCTCTAAAGTCCTTTCCCAACTTGACTACGAGAGGGCGAAATCTAAGATGTTTTTTCAGAAGCAGAATCTGTTTGCACATGGTGAGCGGGCGGGGAAACTCCTCGCATACTTAGTTCATTGTGAGGATAGGCCCCCGGTAGTTATTACTTTGAAGGATGACCTGGGTAATGAGATCGCTGATCCTGCTGCGGTGACACAGTGCTTCCGCTCATTTTTTAGTACTCTTTACACCTCTAGGGCTCCCGCTGACTGCACTGACATGCATGACTTTTTGGACTCTATTGACTTTCCCACTTTGACACCCGACCAGTTGGCGACCCTCGAGGCACCCATCTCTGTGGAAGAGATTGCAGCAGCCGTGTCCAAGTTCCCTAGGTCTAAGGCCCCCGGCCTAGACGGCCTCCCGATTGAATTTTTCTCCCAATATTCGGAACTCCTTTCTCCTAAATTATTGGCTTTGTTTCAATCTCTATTCAAAGATGCAACCCTGCCCCCTTCTATGCGGGAGGCGCTAATTGTGCTCATTCCCAAGCCGGGCAAGGATGTACACGCCCCAGAGTCTTACCGTCCCATCTCTTTGCTCCCAGTAGACACTAAAATCCTTGCGAAAATTTTATCCCTCCGCCTTAACAAGGTGATCCTTTCACTCATACACTCGGACCAGGCCGGGTTCATGCCTGGGAGGAACACCTCATTTAACCTTCGCCGGTTATTTATGAATCTCCAGGCACAGCACGACGGAATGGGTGGCAGGGTGGTGGTCTCATTGGACACGGCTAAAGCATTTGACTCGGTAGAGTGGCCGTTTCTGTGGACCTGTCTGGACCGGTACGGCTTTGGACCTAATTTTATTAAGTGGGTCAAACTTCTATATAGCGCCCCGGTAGCTAGGGTCCTGGCAAATGGCTGGCAGTCGACCGCCTTCCCTTTATCCCGTGGCACTCGACAGGGGTGCCCCCTCTCCCCCCTGCTGTATGCCCTGGCCGCGGAACCTCTGGCGATGGCCATTAGAGCACATCCCGGGATTCGAGGCCTACGTAAGGGACCGCTGGAGGAGAAGATCAGCATGTATGCAGATGACACTTTGTTGTATTTGGAAGACTCTCGGGAATCCCTACTCACGGCCCTTTCTTTAATTGAACGGTATGGACGATTCTCCGGTTTTCAGATAAACTGGGATAAGTCACAAATTCTCCCGCTTGACGAGAGCCCACAGGCAATCGCCCCCGCAAGCCCGGCCCTACAGTGTGTATCCCGCATTAAATACTTAGGGATTCAAGTGACAGCTAACTCAGCAGATTATGTCCCGGACAACGTTCAACCCCTGTTCCCTCTGCTTAAGGCTAAAATTCAAGTATGGTCCAAATTACCTCTGGGAGTGATGGGTAGAGTCAATTTAATTAAAATGATTCTCCTTCCCAAACTACTTTATGTTGTATGGCACTCTCCTATTTACCTGCCACTCAAGCTGTTTAAGCAGATGGAATCACTCCTCAAGACCTTTGTTTGGGGTGCTAACCGGCACAAGATCTCCTGGCGCAAACTCAAGAATCCTACAAATCTAGGGGGATTGGCCCTGCCGGATTTTAATCTGTACTATCTGGCAGCTCAGTTGTCCCAGTTCTTTCACATAGATAAAACGGATAGAGAACGTTTTTTGACCCTGCTCTGCCCTGGGTGGGCTCATCCCCTCGGGGACCCCCTCCTAGTTATCCTTAGGGGTGTCAGGGGCTCGCCGGAGCCCTTGTGCCCCAGATCTCTTCTATACCACTATTGTCGGATCTGGGAGGTGGTAGCGTCCAGGCTTCGGTGCCCTCCATTTCACACATTCACCCCTCTGTGGCATAACAGCGCATTACGCGAGTTCCTTTCCATCCCTGACCTGTCGATATGGAGCGGGAGGGGTATTCTTCTCCTTAGCCATATCTCCACGACCACTGGTCTGCGGTCTTACGAGGCCTTGCAGGATCAGTTTGCGATCCAGGGCCCCATGCACTACAGATACTTACAGCTCTCCCATGCCTATAGATCTCAATTCCCTGATGGCCCTCCTGAGCTAGAATCGGTTACCACCCTTGAGATTGTTAAAAGTACAGCACCCAGTCACCTTATTTCCATGTTCTACTCTGAACTTCACACACCTTCCTCGACCACCTTGGCTTTTGCACTTAAGACCCGCTGGGAGCGCAGTGTGGGGGCCATGGAGGATGAGGAATGGGAGGATGCCCTGGAGACGTGCCGCAGAGTGTCGCCAAAACTGTCGGATCGCCTAACTCAGACCTTTATAATACACCAGGCTTATCTCACCCCACTTAGACTGTCCAAATATCACCCTGACTTGGTCCCTTCTTGTCCTATGTGTGGTGACCCTGACGCCTCCTTCTTTCATCTCTTGTGGAGCTGTCCCCAATTACAGACTCTATGGCAACAAGTAGTCACATTCCTCCATGACAAGATGGGGTCTCCTCTGCAACTCTCCCCTAAGGAGTGTCTCCTGGGGGTTTACCCAGATGGAGAGATGCCCAAATCCACTGTCATATTTCTTCAGGAAACTTTGTTTATAGTACGTAAACTGATAGCCAGGAGGTGGATGAGACCTACTCCTCCTACTCTAGGTTTGTGGATTAAGGAGGTTAATAGTGTCATCCCATTTCATAAACTTTTATATAAACATAGGGGGTGCCCTCAGAAGTTCAACAAGATTTGGGACAAATGGGTGCAGTGCCCTGATACGGCTCGGTAATGCAGTGGGTGACTATTTTATGTTGACCGCCCCTGGTAAATCAATATTTTCTGTTCGAGGGTTGGATCGACGGAGAGCCACTGACTACTGTTTTGTTTTTTACTATGTCTGTTCTGTCTCTCGGTGATGATCATTTTGTATATTTGTATTTTTGTACCCCAATGTGTTATGAACCTGATTGCAGTTTCAATGCACGGTTTATTTTTGTATTGTACCAAAAATTTCAATAAACCTCACTGTTTTGAAAAAAAAAAAAAAGGCAGGGCTTGATGTGAATGTACAATATATATGTAAAGTGCTGTGTAAATTGACAGTGCTATATACAGATAAGTACCTGAAGTATTAATAAGTGTATTTTTTGTATATGTTTTTTTGCAATCTGGTACATTACAGAAGGGTTTCACATATTGTAAACAAAAGAGCTGACAGAAGGGTGTGTGAGTGTGGGAGGTGCTCAGATAAGGGTGTGTTTGTGATTTTGGGGGGAAGCCACACTTTTTTTTTTTTTTTTTGGCAAGGGGTTCTCCCTTCCGCCTGGGGTTTTCTTTGCCTGAGAAAATACCAGATTATTTGCTGTCAGTCCTTGTATTTTTGTTTTTGTTTTTTTTGGGGGGGGGGAGGTGATGTTGTGCATAATGACCAACAACCCACTAAGGCTGTTTTGGGGGTTTGCTGTAACTGATGTGCATTTTTTTCTCAAAAGTGGGTTTTTTTGGACATGGCTTCAATTTTGTGTGTATTTTTCCTGTCTGACCTTGCGTTTATGGTTTGTGAGCATCTGCTGACCTTTGTCTTGTTATTGTCACTAACTCATGTCAATTGTTCTACTCTTACAACTCCTTACAACTATAATCAACATACTTTTCTTAACCATGTGATCAAAAATGCAGCTTCTTGCTTACCATAATCAGAAATGCATGTGTGTGGGAACTGTTGGGATGATGGGTGTTGGTGCTAGGTTGTAGTTTGTTGGTATGCTTAATTTTTTTTTTTTGTTATATCCTGCTTTGTTTTGGAGAATTTTGCACCTAAAAATACATTTATGGGGGTGGGTGGGGTGGTGACAGTTGTTGTACCTTAAAATGTGTTGCCTGGTTAATATTAGTATCGCGTACCTGGTAGCAGAGCCTGATATGATGAGGAAGGCCTATCTTACACCTCTGACTTTGGGCCCCTGATTGTTTAGACAGGAGGCGCAGGAGTACAGAGTGGCACGAGTGCCTGTAAGTCTTGCTAGAAGCAGGGCAGGTGTCCTGGCTGGGAAGGGGAAGTCATCAGATAGGTTCAGCAAGCAGGCTAGTAGGCAGGCAGCTGGTGCTGGCGACAGCAGGCAGAGTAGCAAGGTCAGGCAGGCTGGGTCATACACAGACAGAATGGATTGGGTACAGGGCATAGACAGGAATGTGGTCAGGAGACAAGCCGGGTCTGGAACTGATCATTGGAACAGGAGCCAAAGGAGCAGACAGAAGCATAAGTCAGGGGACAAGCCAAAGTCGATGCAGGTGGAGCTCAGAGGATGGTCAAGACAAGCCGGGTCAACAACTGGAAGCAGGATGTAAGTTCACAGTATCACAGGTTCACAGAAGTCTGAGGGCAAAGCAGCACTGATCCTGAGAGATCCTGTTTGGGGGCAACTGTCACAGGTGTGCGCAAGCGTGCACGAAAATGCGCGCTGGCTCATATGCGCACGAGTTCGCATGCACATATTTATTAGCCAGTGCCCAATTCTAACGTGCACAAAATTGAATATGTTTTAGCTTATTCCCAAAAGTTCATCCAGAGGAGTTAACTAGTTTGCTGGCATGTGCATCCTGACTAGGGATGAGCTTCAAGTTCGAGTTGAGCGTAAGTTCAACTCGAACATCAGGCGTTCGTGTATTCGCTGAACACACGAACAAATGGGGCGCTCAGTGGGAAGTTTCACCCGCCTGATGAGCACCCCATAATGCACTGTGCTAGTGCAGTGAATAAATTACTGATTGTCTGATGATTGGCCAAAGCATGCACATGACCTGTATGCTTTGGCCAATCAAAGCACAATGTCTGTGATTGGCCAAAGGCAGGGTGCCTTTAGCCAATCATGGTTCAGGAGATAAGTGCACGCCCCACACTATATAAAACTGCTGCTTATACGGCAGTCGTGTATAGTGTGCTAGGCGACATAGGAGTGAGGTTAGGCAGGTAGTTAGTGGATTGTGCATTGTATCTAGTAATAGATTAGGCAGTGTGGTGTGTGTATATATATATATATATATATTTATATATACAGTGGGTATGGAAAGTATTCAGACCCCCTTAAATTTTTCACTCTTTGTTATATTGCAGCCATTTGCTAAAATCATTTAAGTTCATTCTTATTCCTCATGAATGTACACATAGCACCCCATACTGACAGAAAAACACAGAATTGTTGACATTGTTGCAGATTTATTAAAAAAGAAAAACTGAAATATCACATGGTCCTAAGTATTCAGACCCTTTGCTCAGTATTTAGTAGAAGCCCCCTTTTGATCTAATACAGCCAGGAGTCTTTTTGGGAAAGATGCAACAAGTCTTTCACACCTGGATTTGGGGATCCACTGCCATTCCTCCTTGCAGATCCTCTCCAGTTCTGTCAGGTTGGATGGTAAACGTTGGTGGACAGCCATTTTTAGGTCTCTCCAGAGATGTTCAATTGGGTTTAAGTCAGGGCTCTGGCTGGGCCATTCAAGAACAGTCACGGAGTTGTTGTGAAGCAACTCCTTCGTTATTTTAGCTGTGTGCTTAGGGTCATTGTCTTGTTGGAAGGTAAACCTTCGGCCCAGTCTGAAGTCCAGAGCACTCTGGAGAAGGTTTTTGTCCAGGATATCCCTGTACTTGGCCGCATTCATCTTTCCCTCGATTGCAACCAGTCGTCCTGTCCCTGCAGCTGAAAAACACCCCCACAGCATGATGCTGCCACCACCATGCTTCACTGTTGGGACTGTATTGGACAGGTGATGAGCAGTGCCTGGTTTTCTCCACACATACCGCTTAGAATTAAGGCCAAAAAGTTCTATTTTGGTCTCATCAGACCAGAGAATCTTATTTCTCACCATCTTGGAGTCCTTCAGGTGTTTTTTTAGCAAACTGCATGCAGGCTTTCATGTGTCTTACACTGAGGAGAGGCCTCCGTCGGGCCACTCTGCCATAAAGCCCCGACTGGTGGAGGGCTGCAGTGATGGTTGACTTTCTACAACTTTCTCCCATCTCCTGACTGCATCTCTGGAGCTCAGCCACAGTGATCTTTGGGTTCTTCTTTACCTCTCTCACCAAGGCTCTTCTCCCCCGATAGCTCAGTTTGGCCGGATGGCCAGCTCTGGGAAGGGTTCTGGTCGTCCCAAACGTCTACCATTTGAGGATTATGGAGGCCACTGTGCTCTTAGGAACCTTAAGTGCAGCAGAAATCTTTTTGTAACCTTGGCCAGATCTGTGCCTTCAAAAGCAAAAACAAGGAAGAAAGCCACTCAGGTGCAAGTTCAGCACTCGGTGCAGGTCAGATCCGCCATCCAAGCATGTAGACATCCAAAAGAGAGAGACCGCACTCAAAGATGTTAAATAAAAATCCTTAGGACTCCTTTATTCTCCATAAATCCAACAGACAGCAGACAGACAGTGCAATACACGGACAGACGTGTCGGGTTGACGCGTTTCACGATAAAAATCGCTTATTCATAACCACACACCTTGAGACTGTGGATGCCAGCAACCTTTTGTAGATAAACCAAGTAAAAGGTGGATAGGAATGTAATTGCTTACACCCTGAGTTAATTGATACGAGAAGGCACACAGCTGTTCATTTAGCAATCCACAGTCTCAAGCTGAAGACATTTAGTTACAAAACATGTCTCCCTCCCTGCAGGGGGAGGGAGAAGGGTACATACAAACAATATAAAAACACATGTTTTAATAGAAAAAATACATATAAATACATGTATATATATATAGCGGGCTGAAAGAATCAAAGAAATATAACAAGTAACACATGACATGTATACTTATAGGGCTTGTCCTCTGGTAGTCAATAAAAACTACATAAAAGTTGTCTTTATCCAAAAGTAATTCTTAGAAAATAATTTCTCCAAGTAATCCATCGGCAGCGGTATAGGGTCGGTACAATAAAATATAAATGAAGAGACACAGATATCCCTATGAATAAAGATCTCCTGTCCATAAATGTTACCTGTAAAAAACTGAAAAATAGGAAAACACATTGCCGAAGCGGTGAAAAAAGAAATTGTATTATACGTAAGTATAAATAAGTGAGCGTATCAATGAATGAAGAAAAAATATAAAATAAGTATAAAAGTATGAGCATGAAAACTCCCAATGATACACATATGTACATAAAATTGTAAACAATATATGGTCATGTGATCAACAATAGCGTGAAGAAGTGGTGACATTATAAAGAACATGATGTGTTAATAAAATATGAAAATGTGGGCAAAAATATGTCAACCAAAAATGTGAGCCTGGTTTCACTTGTAAAATATTAATTAAAAATAATAATAATAATGGTAAATGAAACCTGGCATATGGAGTGAATGTGAGGATAAAAGATAAAATGAAAGTATGAAGATGTATAAAAATCTCAGATCTGTGCCTTGCCACAATACTGTCTCTGAGCTCTTCAGGCAGTTCCTTTGACCTCATGATTCTCATTTGCTCTGACATGCATTGTGATCTGGAAGGTCTTATATAGACAGGTGTGTGGCTTTCCTAATCAAGTCCAATCAGTATAATCAAACACAGCTGGACTCAAATGAAGGTGTAGAACCATCTCAAGGATGATCAGAAGAAATGGAAAGCACCTGAGTTAAATATATGAGTGTCACAGCAAAGGGTCTGAATACTTAGGACCATGTGATATTTCAGTTTTTCTTTTTTAATAAATCTGCAACAATGTCAACAATTCTGTGTTTTTCTGTCAGTATGGGGTGCTATGTGTACATTCATGAGGAAGAAGAATGAACTTAAATGATTTTAGCAAATGGCTGCAATATAACAAAGTGAAAAATGTAAGGGGGTCTGAATACTTTCCGTACCCACTGTGTATATATATATATATATATATATATATATATATATTTATCAGTTATTGCAAGATATACATGAAGCAGTGCAGTGTTGAGTAGGGCTGATTCTTATGACATTTAAACTTGCTTGCGGCTGTAATGTATTGTCGGCTCCCAGCAATACAGATAAAAAAACATGAAAAAAATGGTGTGGAACTCATACCAGACCCTTATCCGAGCAAGCAGCCTGGCTGGGCAGGATAAGGGGGGGGGGGGGTGAGCGAGATCCCTATAAAAGAGCTGTCAAACTCAAACAGCTCATTACGCGGGAGGCGTCTGAAGAGGCAGGAGCTTCTTTTTTTTTTCTATTTTTCAGGTGCGTCAGTGGGCGACATGATTGACAATGTATTTACATCTGGGGGACACTATTTTTTTATTTTTATTTTTTATTAAAGGGCTTGTCAAAAACTGGCTTTTGTCTCAATTTTTTTGTGTGAATGGGTGGGGGTACTATGTATCCGATATCCATTCACATAGGGGGGGTGCGGGATCTGAGGGCCCCCTTGTTAAAAGGGGGCTTCCAGATTCCGATAAGCTCCCCACCTGCAGACCCTGACAACCACAGCCCAGGGTTGTTTAGGAAGAGTCCCTTGTCCCCATCAACATGTTGAGGGCAAGTGGCCTGGTATCATTCAGGAGCGAGCGCCCCCCCCCCCCCATCCTGTCCAGCCAGGCTGCTTGCTCGGATAAGAATCTGGTATGGATTTGGGGGGGACCTTAAAATCTGTACCAGTCCCAAAGAGCCATTTTTTTCATTTTTTTAATCTGTATTGCCAGGAGCCGACAATACATTACAGCCGCGAGCAAGTTTAAATTACATTTTTTCCTTTAGAAATGTCAGTATAGCTGCAGCAGGCATACATTTTACAAATGCGCCACTTTACAGGCACATTAAGGGGACCCCCCAGGCACGATATTTAAAGGAATTTTTCATTTTTTTTGTTTCACTGTAAGCATCATTAAAATCACTGCTCCTGTAAAAACAATTGTTTTTCAAATTCATTAGCTGCAAGTACTCCATTCAAGTACAACATTTTAAGTACAGTGAAGAGATATTGCAGGAGACTGAAGAGATTGAAGAGATACTGAAAGAGATTGGCTTGGAGTTTGCAACTGAGTCATCTGTGTTTTTTTTTTGCTGACCATTGCTTGAGAAGAGGAAAGGAATTTGGTCAGGTGTTTGCTATTGTGCATTTGCTAATGAGACCAGCTCATTAAGGTGTTACATTTGTTGCTGGGGGGAGGAGCTGTGAAGGAGTGAGTGTATATATAGAGACATACTCATTAGCTGGCCTAATTCATTAGCTGCAAGTACTCCATTCAAGTACAACATTTTAAGTACAGTGAAGAGATATTGCAGGAGACTGAAGAGATTGAAGAGATACTGAAAGAGATTGGCTTGGAGTTTGCAACTGAGTCATCTGTGTTTTTTTTTTTTTGCTGACCATTGCTTGAGAAGAGGAAAGGAATTTGGTCAGGTGTTTGCTATTGTGCATTTGCTAATGAGACCAGCTCATTAAGGTGTTACATTTGTTGCTGGGGGAGGAGCTGTGAAGGAGTGAGTGTATATATAGAGACATACTCATTAGCTGGCCTAATTCATTAGCTGCAAGTACTCCATTCAAGTACAACATTTTAAGTACAGTGAAGACATATTGCAGGAGATAGTCAGGAGGTAGGCTGGAAGGTGGAAAAAAGAAAAAAAAAAAAGGTAAGATTTGTTTGACTTAAATTTACAAATTTTTTTTTTTCTCCTCTTTAAAATGGCAGACTTGGTTCAGTGCAGGAATTGTTGTGCATTTATTTCATGTTCCACTCTTTGGAGATTCGGATGCTGTCAGATCTGTAGACAATTCTCCTTACTGCAGCAGGAAATTGCATTTTTGAAATCAGAGATATTTAAATTATCTGTTAAACAAACTCCAGCTGGGACTGCTGCAATGCCACTGCCACAGAGGACCCCTAGAAATGGCAAATGGGTTACTGTAGGTTCTGGAAGACTTAAAGTGGTGGATAGAAGACATGTCCCACAGTCGGTGGTTCTCCAAAATTCCTTTGCAGCACTCTCAGAATGTAAGGACAACATGGATATGGACTCAAGCACAGAGGGTGAGAAACCATCGACTCCTATGTCTAATGTATGCAAGACTGCAGCCAAGGACAAAAAAGATAAAGTGAAGTCTCAAAGGAAGCAGCTGTTGCTGGGTGATTCAATCATAAGAAGTGTGGAGCTTAAAGAAAATGGTTTTGTGAGATGTCTCCCTGGTGCTACTGCTAGACGAGATAGAAGACATATTATTAATATTGTTAAGCAAGCAAAGCAGGAAGGGGACGTGGATGTTCTTGTCCATCTAGGGACAAATGACCTGGCTTGCAATGAAGTGTCAGAGGTGAAAAAATCTTTTATCACACTTGGTAATGACGTACAGGATTTTGCATCCACCATTTCATTTTCTGAAGTTCTGCCTGTGCATAATGTTCAGAATGATAGGCAGAGGCGCATAAAGGAGTTCAACATATGGCTTAGTAAATGGTGTCAAGAGCGAGGATTTGGCTTTGTTTCTCATGATAGCTCTACTTGGAATAGAAAGGAACTGTACAAAAAAGATGGTTTGCATCTTTCTCTCAAAGGAACAAATGTACTTAGTGAACAACTCCAAGAATTTGCGAAAGAGTATTTAAACTAGGAAAGGGGGGCAAAAGAGTGGAAATACAAGAGTCCGATTGCCCCCGGAAACAATGCCAGAATAGGTCAGAAGCACAGAGGTTAAGAAATTATAAGCTCAGAGTCCTGTCTACAAATGCTCGCAGTTTAGGTAAAAAAATCAATGAACTTGGGTCAATAATGGCATCTGAGAATGTAGATTTAGTGGCTGTTACGGAGACATGGTTTAATGAAAGAAATGACTGGGACATAACCATACCAGGGTACTCTTTATACAGAAGAGACCGAGAAGGCAAGAAAGGAGGAGGAGTGGCCCTGTATGTGAAAGATAGCATTAAATCTAACCTAATACAAGTTGGTGAGGCCAACATGGAGTCAGTTTGGGTTAAGTTGCAGTTTGCTAATCATGCAGTAACTCGTGTAGGTGTGATATATATTCCACCTGGTCAAGTTAAAGAACTAGATGATCTACTAGTTGAAGAAATAGCTAAAATGACAATGAAAGGAGAAGTTATCATTATGGGAGATTTCAATCTTCCAGATATAAACTGGAAAACCAAAATAGCAAGTTCTACCAGGAGTACAGATATTCTAAATTCCCTACTGGGGTTGTCTCTGCAACAAATGGTTGAGGAGCCAACCCTGAGGGAGGACATTTTGGATTTGGTATTCACAAGTGGGGATTCGGTATATGATGTCATTGTAGGCGAAACCTTGGGATCTAGTGATCACCAGTCAGTGTGGTTTAATATAAGAACTGTGAAAGAGTCACACCACACAAAAACAAAAGTTTTAGATTTTAGAAAAACAGACTTTTCAAAAATGAAATTAGTCATAAATGAGTCCTTATCAGACTGGAACGGATTACATGGAGTCCAGGAGAAATGGGACTACTTAAAAGGTGCATTATTGAAGGCAACAGAAAATTGCATTAGACTTGTTAGTAAAAGCAAAAAAAGGAAGAGACCACTGTGGTACTCAGCAGAAGTGGCCCAAATCATTAAAAATAAAAAGCTAGCATTTTGTAATTATAAAAAAAACCCAGAGCAATGAAGATAAGGAAATCTACAGGATTAGGCAGAAAGAGGCCAAGCAAGTTATAAGAACTTCTAAAGCGCAGGCAGAAGAAAAAACGGAATTTTTGTAAAATCTTACCTGTAAAATTCCTTTCTCTGAGTCCTCCGACAGTCGCCGCCTCTTCATATTCGTCACATATGGGGTATTAGACTTTGCTCCGAAGGAGTAGCTAGGCAACAGAATATGTTAACAATAAAGCTTTAACATATCCCACCCTCAAGGGGTGGTCCCCTCAGTCAATACCCTCCTACTTCCTGCAACCATATCTCAGTTTTAGTGGAATAGCAGTAGAGTATACATTCAAACCCCAAAAGAGGGGCGGGGGCGGCGACTGTCGGAGGACTCAGAGAAAGGAATTTTACAGGTAAGATTTTACAAAAATTCCGTTTTCTCTTACGTCCTCCGACAGTCGCCGCCTCTTCATATTCGTCACATATGGGGACGTCCCAAAGCAGTGCAAACATGAGGGGTGGGAAACGCATCCGCGCCGAAAGGCAACGCAGTCTCCACATCAAAGAAAGGAACCTTACCAAAGGAAGGAAACCAGCTGGGCAACAGCAAAAATAAGTGCTCAACAGGAGCAACAACCCAGGAAAAGACGAAAAACCCAGGGGATACAAAAAACTATCCCAACAGCCAGGAGTCCCCACAAGGGACCCTAGGGAACAGCCGCACTAAGAACCTTGCGGCCAAAGGAAGCATCCGCCGATGCCTGAACATCTACTTTGTAGAATTTTGTGAAAGTGTGCACGGTCGACCAAGTCGCCGCCTTACACACCTGGGCTACAGAAGCCCCATGACGGCAGGCCCAAGACGTACTCAGAGATCTAGTAGAGTGCGCCTTCACAGGCACAGGGGGAACCTTCCCCTGCAAGGCATAGGCCTGTTCAATGGTCTGCCTGATCCATTTGGCGATGGTAGAGGCCGAAGCCGCCATGCCCTTCCGAGGACCCTCTGGAAGAACAAACAAGGAGTCCGTCTTACGAAAAGACTCAGTCGATTTAAGGTAAACCCTTATCGCCCGAACAACATCCAGAGAGTGCAATCTCATCTCCTTTGGATGTTTAGGCTTCGTGCACAACGAAGGCAAAACAATATCCTCGTTAAGATGGAATTCCGAAACTCGTTTCGGCAGAAAAGAAGGATTAGGTCGCAAGACCACCTTATCCAAATGAACAACCAGGTACGGAGACTTGCAGGACAAAGCCGCCAGTTCCGACACTCTGCGAGCCGAAGTGATCGCCACCAAAAAGGCGACCTTTTTGGACAACATAGACAACGAGATCTCCCTGATCTGTTCAAAAGGAGCACGTTGTAACGCAGATAGAACGAGATTCAAGTCCCAAGGGGGCAAAGGATCCCTCCTAGGAGGAACCAGATGCCGCACACCCTGAATAAAGGTGCCAACCAAGGAGTTGGAAGCCACGGGACGTTGAAACAGAACGGCCAGCGCAGACACCTGACCCTTTATCGTAGCCAGCGCCAAACGCTGATCGACACCCGTCTGAAGGAAAGACAGCACACGGGAAACCGAGTACGTGCGGGGTGAAAACCCCCTGGACTCACACCAGGCAAAATATGCCTTCCAAGTACGGTAATAAACCTTCCCCGAGGAAGACTTCCTCGCGTTGATCAAAGTATGAACGACCTCTGGAGAGAGACCCTTCTCCTTCAGGACCTCGGTCTCAACAGCCAGGCCGTCAAAGCCAGCGACTGTAAAGCAGGATGGTAAATCGGTCCTTGAGACAGTAGATCGTCTCGAAGAGGCAGACGCCAAGGGGCGTCGACCGCCAGATTCACGAGGTCTGCGTACCAGGACCGGCGAGGCCAGTCCGGTGCCACAAGAATCACCGTGCTGCGTTCCGAGTGTAACCTGCGAAGGAACCTGGACAGCAACTGAATCGGTGGAAACGCGTACATCAGCCTGTACTGATGCCACGGGGCCACTAACGCGTCCGACGCGTCTGCCCGAGGGTCGCGCGTCCTTGCCACGAACCTCTTCACCTTGTAGTTGAGGCGAGACGCGAACAGATCCACATCTGGAAGACCCCACTTCGCGCACAACATCTGGAAGACAGCCGGGTGGAGAGACCATTCCCCCTGATCCAGGGTCTGGCGACTCAGATAGTCCGCCTGCCAGTTCTCCACTCCCGGAATGTGAACCGCCGTTATCGCCGGGACATGAGTCTCGGCCCAAGATAGAATGTCGGCCACTTCTCGAGCCGCTCGGGCACTCCTGGTGCCCCCTTGGTGGTTGATGTAGGCCACCGCCGTGGCATTGTCCGTCTGCACCCGAACCGGGCAGCCCTGCAGCCGGTCCGTCCAGCGATGAAGACAGAGCCTTATCGCACGCAATTCCAGAATGTTGATCGGGAGGGAAGACTCCCCCTCCGACCAGGTCCCCTGGGCGGACAGAACGCCCAGAACACCACCCCAGCCCGACAGGCTGGCATCCGTGGTGATTACCGTCCACGAGATCGGACGAAACGACTTGCCCCCGGACACCAACGGGGACTGGAGCCACCACAGAAGGTTTTCCCTGGTGCGATGACTCAACGAGATCTGAAGATCCAGAGATTGAGGTCGCCCGTCCCACCTGGACAGGATCTCCGCTTGGAGACCCCGCGTGTGAAACTGCGCGAAAGGAATCGCCTCGAAGGCCGAGACCATCAATCCCAGACACCTCATACACGTCCGCAGAGACGAGTGTGGAACGTCCCTGAGGGACCTGACTTCCTCCTGAAGAGTCCTGAGTTTGTCTTCCGGCAGGAAGACCTTCGCCTGCACGAGTCCAGTATCATTCCCAGATAGGGGAGACGAACCGACGGACTCAGTGTCGACTTTGGAACATTTATCGTCCAACCAAACTCCTGCAGAGTTTGCATTGTGACAGACAGGTCCTCCTCCAGACCCTGTCTGGTCGCAGACCGAACCAGAATGTCGTCCAGATACCCCAGGACAGAAATGCCCTGGGCCCTCAATAATGCCAGAACCGGTGCAAGCACCTTGGTGAAGACCCGCGGAGCCGAGGCGAGACCAAAGGGCAACGCCACGAACTGGTAGTGATCCTCCGCAATGGCAAATCGAAGGTATCTCTGATGACCCTCGAATATGGGGATGTGAAGGTACGCATCCTTCAAATCGATGGAGGCCATGAATTCCCCCGGAACGAGGGCAGCCACCACCGAGCGCAGGGATTCCATGCGGAACTTGCGAACCCGCACAGAGCGGTTCAGAGCCTTCAAGTCCAGAATCGGACGAACCTTGCCCTCCTTCCTGGGCACGGTGAACAGATTGGAATAAAACCCCCGAAATCTGTCCCGATGAGGCACCGGAACCACCACTCCCTGAGCCCTCAGGTCCCGCACCGCCAGGTGCAGATCCCGCAGGCGCTCTGGAGACAGTTGAAGATTTGAGGGAAAAAATCTGCTCTCCGGCCGAGAGAGAAACTCGATCTTGTAACCAGATCGAACGATTTCCAGAACCCATCTGTCCCGCACACGGGCCAACCAGGGCTGAAGAAAACCGAGCAAGCGTCCCCCCACCCCAAAACTGGGTGAGGGCGCCCCTTCAGGCCGAACTGTTATGGGCTGCAGGTCCGGATTGGCCGGACTTCTGTTTCCCAGACCAGGGCTTCTTCTGAGAGCCTTGGCCTTTGAACGGTTTGCCCTTGTAGTGCGGCCAAAAGGCACGAAAGGACCCCTGAGGGGGCCGAAAATTAGCATGCTTCTTCCCAGAAGCCCCCTTAGCCTTGGGGAAATGGGGCAAGAGAGTGCTCTTACCCCCGGTGATCCCCTTAATCAACACATCCAGGGACTCCCCAAAAAGGCGAGACCCATCATAAGGCAGATTGGCTAAGGTCTTACGTGAAGATTGGTCCACCGACCAACATTTCAACCAAACCAGACGGCGAGACAACACCGCCACGCTGTGCACACGTGCAGCCAACGGAATCAGGTCCAGGTCCGCATCACACAGATACATGACACCCTGGTGGATCTGATCCACCATATCCAGGGTCGCCGCCGAGGCCGAATCGGCCACTAGGACGCGCCTAAGCATCTGCGTCCAACTTGCGATCGCCTGGGCCGCCATGAGAGAAGCAAACAGAGCCTTAAGCATAGAACCCGTAACAGAATAAGTATGACGGGCAAGAGACTCCAGTCTCCTATCCGTGGCATCACGGAAAACAGGGGAACCCTCTGCAGGAATCGCAGTGGCTTTGTTCAAAACCGCAATTGCATGATCCACTGGCGGAGGCACACACCACCGTTCATCAGTGGCAGGCGAGAAAGGATAACGCAGCTTGAATTTACTTGGTACCGCAAAAGGCTTGCGCAGATCGCGCCATTGATCCTTAACAGCGCGCTGAAAATCAGCATTGCAGGGAAAAACCTGCGGCGTCCTGCGTTTCCTCTGCGTCCCATAAGCCGCCAAGGCAGCGGGGGGACACACTTCGTCCTGCAAACGTAGCGTCTGCTTAATGGAAGCAATCAACTCATCCATGATTGCAAGCTCTTCAGGCGAGCCAGGGGGAGAATTATCAACCCCCTCAACTTCAGCCTCTACCTCAGACCCCACTAGATCAAGAGAGGAGCGGGACCCCGATAAGGAGGTCCCTGCCAGAACAGCCCCATCACCTTCACCCTCAGAATCAGAGGACAGAGCAACTCTGGGCCGTTTAGTAGATTGAGCAGCCACCAGCATTTGCACCTGGGCAGCAAGGCCAGCCACAATAGCGGCTAAATCCCCCCCTGAGGGGGAAACAGCGGTCCCCTGGCTTTCCACCAATACTGTAGGAAACTTGCCCTCCTGAGAATCCATTGCCCCTGTAATGCCAGACAACCAAGGGTTAACTGCCCCCTTTTAGCAAGCGCGGCAAGCGCAGCCCACCGCACCACACTCCGGCACAATGAGACCCCCACAGGGAATATACAAACTGAATACAGGCAATGGATAGCAAGAACAGAAGGATAAAACCTGAGGAGACCCCGCTGCTGCTGCTGCCTCGATCGGTGTTCCTGGAAAGAGGAAGTGATGCTGCCAGGGCGCTCTATGTTAGCCTATCTACAAGAAAATGGCCGCCGTGCATGTAAACCATGCGGCCGGAGCGGGCGCCGGTAAAATGGCGTCGTTTGGCGCCGAAAATGCCGCTCCACAGTGCATAAAAACACACACATTACATCCCAATATAAGGATACATGTTAGATCGCCGCAGCGATCGCTGTATATGCCCAAACATGCCAAGAAAAAACATGCCCCACAGCACACAGCTTCTCACACTGCCCAGCCTGACACACACAGTGTCATACAGCTCCCCCCCCCCCCCCCTTGCAGCCCACAGCATGCAGCCGAGAGATAGGGAGACAAGCAGTGTGATTAAAGGCAGGTTACACAGTCCCAGACTGAGACCCTCCCAGACAGACAGGTCCCCACATAAATACACTTACCTCACATGGCGTGGGGAACCCGCACAGGCGAACAAGCCGCTGCACATGAGGCAGGGAGAGTCGCAATTCAAGACGCACACAATGGAGGTTAAGAAACCGCACAGCGTCCGGTGAGGTAGCCACCTCACCAATCATCCCTGCACCGAACAGGGATGGGTCGTTCACTGTGCCAGGAGCGTTACCTGGCTGAACGCTCGATGGCAGACTGGGAAGCCACTGACCCACGACCTGCGACCAGGGGGATCAGCCCGAGACCCAGTCCGCATGATCCTCTTCGTCCGAAGAACTAACTAATGCTGACAAAAATAACAGCTAAGTAAAGATAGAGAGAAAACTCAAACAAAATATCAAAAAGAAGAAAGAGTCTGGGACAGAAAGTCCCAGCACAGAGAGAGCCAGCCACTCCTGACAAGCTAGACATTAAAACTGAGATATGGTTGCAGGAAGTAGGAGGGTATTGACTGAGGGGACCACCCCTTGAGGGTGGGATATGTTAAAGCTTTATTGTTAACATATTCTGTTGCCTAGCTACTCCTTCGGAGCAAAGTCTAATACCCCATATGTGACGAATATGAAGAGGCGGCGACTGTCGGAGGACGTAAGAGAAACTAGCTCAGTCTATGAAAAAGGGGGATAAGACATTCTTCAGATATATAAATGAAAAAAGGAAATTAAAACAAGGAATAACTAAATTAAAAACAAAGGACGGAAGGTATGTAGAAGAGAATAAAGGGCTATCCGACTGCCTTAATGAATACTTCTGTTCAGTTTTTACAGAAGAAAAAGAAGGAGAAGGACCTCCACTTGAAAGGATGACTAATGAATCATTTGATGCATGTGTCTTTACAGAGGAAGACGTTCTAAGATTGCTGTCTAAAGTGAAGACAAATAAGTCACAGGGTCCTGATGAGATACACCCAAAATTATTAAAAGAGCTTAGTGGTGAGCTGGCAAAACCATTAACAGATTTATTTAACCAATCATTAGTAACAGGAGTCATCCCGGAAGATTGGAAATTGGCAAATGTCGTGCATATTCACAAGAAAGGTAGTAGGGAGGAATCGAGCAACTATAGACCAGTGAGTCTGACATCAATAGTAGGCAAATTATTGGAAACCCTATTAAAGGATAGGATTGTGGAACATCTTAAATCCCATGGATTGCAAGATGAAAAACAACATGGGTTTACTTCAGGGAGATCATGTCAAACAAATCTTATAGATTTTTTTGACTGGGTGACTAAAATAATAGATGGTGGAGGTGCAGTAGACATTGCATATCTAGATTTTAGTAAGGCTTTTGACACTGTCCCACATAGAAGACTTATCAATAAACTGCAGTCATTGAGCATGGACTTCCATATTGTTGAGTGGATTAGGCAGTGGCTGAGTGACAGACAACAGAGGGTTGTAGTCAATGGAGAACATTCAGAACAAGGTAATGTTACCAGTGGGGTACCTCAGGGATCTGTACTGGGACCAATTGTGTTTAATATCTTCATAAGTGATATTGCAAAAGGCCTCGATGGTAAGGTTTGTCTTTTTGCTGATGACACAAAGATATGTAACAGGGTTGATGTTCCTGGAGGGAAACGCCAAATGGAAAAGGATTTAGGAAAACTAGAAGAATGGTCAGAACTCTGGCAACTGAAATTTAATGTGGATAAGTGCAAGATAATGCACCTGGGGCGTAAAAACCCAAGGGCAGAATATAGAATATTTGACACAGTCCTGACCTCAGTATCTGAGGAAAGGGATTTAGGAGTAATTATTTCAGAAGACTTAAAGGTGGGAAGACAATGTAATAGAGCAGCACGAAATGCCAGCAGAATGCTTGGATTTATAGGGAGAGGTATAAGCAGTAGAAAGAGAGAAGTGCTTATGCCGCTGTACAGAATACTGGTGAGACCTCACTTGGAGTATTGTGTGCAGTACTGGAGGCCATATCTCCAGAAGGATATAGATACTCTAGAGAGAGTTCAGAGAAGAGCTACTAAACTAGTACATGGATTGCAGGAAAAAACTTACCAGGAAAGGTTAAAGGACCTTAACATGTATAGCTTGGAAGAAAGAAGAGACAGAGGGGATATGATAGAAACTTTTAAATACATAAAGGGAATCAACTCGGTAAAGGAGGAGAGCATATTTAACCACTTAAGTCCCGGAAGATTTTACCCCCATTCCGACCATGGGGTATTTTGCGATTCGGCACTGTGTGATTTTAACGGACAATTGCGCGGTCGTGCGATGCTGTACCTAAACAAATTTGGCGTCCTTTTTTTTCCCACAAACAGAGCTTTCTTTTGGTGGTATTTGATCACCTGTGCGATTTTTTGATCACGCGCTATTAACAAAAAAAGAGCGTCAATTTTGCAAAAATAGCAATATTTTTCACATTTTTTTTATATGAAATTCCCCCCAAAAAAAATGTAAAAATCAAAATTTTTTAACATTTTAGGCCAATTTGTTTTATGCTACCTATGTTTGGTAAAAAAAATCGCAACAAGCGTATTTTGATTGGTTTGCGCAAAAGTTATCGCGTTTACTAACAAAGGGAAAGATTTTTGTCATTTTTGTTGTTTTTTTTTTAACGCGTAATGGCGGCCATCTGCGATTTTTTTTGCGGGACTGCAACATTGCGGCGGACAGATCGGACCCTTGACTGACATTTTTGACACTTTTGGGGGTACCAGTGACATTTCTACAGTAATCAGTGCTATATATATGCACTGTTACTGTAAAAATACACTGGTAGTGAAGGGTTAACTTTATTTGGGAGGGAGGGGCTGTGTGTGTGTCCCTAGGGGCGTGCTTTGCTTTCTACTGTGATTGGCTGTGGCTTGAGCTGTAAGGACACTGATCAACGGATCTACACAGTAGATCCGTGTGATCAGTGTTTTTACACCAAGGAGAATGACAGGTGGCTTGTTTACACAAGCTGCCTGACATTCTCCCTCTCCCCCGCCGATCGCCGAGTGACCGGCGGACATCGGGTCCGCTGGTCACACGCGCGGGGGGGTCCGTGACCACGCGGGAGCGTGAGCGCGCCTCCGGGGGCGCACGCTCGCTCCCTAGACCCTCACAAGCTAGTGACGTAGCCCTACGTCACTTTGCCTGTGAGGGGCTGACTGCCGACGTACATCGGCGTTAGGCAGTCGGCAAGTGGTTAAAAGAAGAAAAACTACCACAAGAGGACACAGTTTTAAATTAGAGGGGCAAAGGTTTAAAAGTAATATGAGGAAGTATTACTTTACTGAGAGAGTAGTGGATGCATGGAATAACCTTCCTGCAGAAGTGGTAGCTGCAAATACAGTGAAGGAGTTTAAGCATGCATGGGATAGGCATAAGGCTATCCTTCATACAAGATAGGGCCAGGGACTATTCATAGGATTCAGATATATTGGGCAGACTAGATGGGCCAAATGGTTCTTATCTGCTGACACATTCTATGTTTCTAAATATGTTTTTGCATTGGTACATGTCCTCAGGGCAGTACCCGGACCCCCATACACATTTTGGGCAATAACTTGCATTTAGGCTTTTAAAATTAGGACTTTTGATTCTTCATGTTCAAATCCCTTAGACTTCAATGGAGTTCGCATGTTCTAACAAACTTTTCCCCCGTTTGCGGTGTTCTGGTGCGAATCGAACTGGAGGTGTTCGGCTCATCACTTTATCCTGACAATTAGCCTTATTCTGTTCCCTGCTGTTCACTGTGAAAGTTGAGTTGTTATCCCTTTTAGATTGTAACTAGTGTTGAGCGAACACGGACTGTATTATTCGTGTTCGTACCGAATAATTGGATTTTTGTTACCCGAACACGGACCCGAAAACTTTACTGTATGTTCGGGTTTAAAATCCGTGTTCGGTCATTTTACTTCCTGTTTTGTATGTAATGGCGCGCTTTTAATGGTGGGCTTTCAACAGCCAATCAACAAGCGTTTAACTGGTGTGCCTTAAGCCATCCCAGCCATGCCTACTAATGTATTAGTAGCTGTGATTGGCCATCTGAAGCATGTGACCATGTCTTTATAAGTTCGAGACCCAGCGCGCTGCGTCATTCTGCTGTAGTATTAGGGAGAGAGCACACATCATACGTGCAGGCTGCTGATTAGAGACAGACAGTGAAAAATTGTATTGTGTCCGAAAAGAATGCAGGGACAGGTCGGAGTGCAGGCAGGGCGAGTTATTAGGGCATTTTAGGGCGAGGCTGGAGAATAGGCAGGGTCAGTGTTCTACATCGATTTTGCTGTGTGGGGGGTTGGTTGTGCAGTGTCAGTGAACGATCTTATCGAGAATATTAGGGCGAGGCTGGAGAATAGGCAGGGTCAGTGTTCTACATCGATTTTGCTGTGTGGGGGTTGATGCAGTGAACACAATCGTTTTGCCCTCAGTTAAGGCCGCTGAGGAGGTGGAGGAGGAGGGAGAAAAAAATCTATTTTTAACAGTCAGTTGTGTGCAGCGTTTTTGCTTCAATGCTGACTGTGATAAGACACTGCTGTGTTCACATGTGCTATTGAGTGATTTTAAATTTTATACACTTTTTTCTATTCCACTATTCAATATACACCCTTTTGGGTTAAAAAAATTAAATTGTGGCATAGTCTGTACTAATCTATTTAAAAATTACAAACTTAAAGGGGAATTTTCTTTTTTTTCCCCTTCATAGCCTGCAGCAGAGCTGACTGACATAAGACACTGCTGTGTTCACATGTGCTATTGAGTGATTTTCAATTTTATACACTTTTTTCTATTCCACTATTCAATATACACCCTTTTGGGTTAAAAAAAAAATAAATTGTGGCATAGTCTGTACTAATCTATTTAAAAATTACAAACTTAAAGGGGAATTTTCTTTTTTTTCCCTTCATAGCCTGCAGCAGAGCTGACTGACATAAGACACTGCTGTGTTCACATGTGCTATTGAGTGATTTTCAATTTTATACACGTTTTTCTATTCTACTATTCAATATACACCCTTTTTGGTTAAAAAAAATTTAATTGTGGCATAGTCTGTACTAATCTATTTAAAAATTACAAACTTAAAGGGGAGTTTTCTTTTTTTTCCCTTCATAGCCTGCAGCAGAGCTGACTGACATAAGACACTGCTGTGTTCACATGTGCTAGTGAGTGATTTTCAATTTTATACACTTTTCTCTATTCCGCTATTCAATCTACACCCTTTGGGGTAAAAAGAATTAAATTGCGGCATAGTCAGTATCGGTACGTGTGAGATACACCTTTCCAATTTTTGGGGCTCATCTTACACCGCCGAGGATTGCAGGGTGTTTCAGTTTGCCTCCTGCCTGTTCCGAACTCCTCCTACTCCTCATCCTGCCTTTGGGGTACAAAAAATAGTAATCGGGGCCTAGTCTGGGTCTGTACGTGTGAGATAGATACACCTTTTGATATCATATTTTCTATTCCGCTATTCAATCTACACCCTTGGGGTAAAAATAATTAAATTGCGGCATAGTCTGTATCGGTACGTGTGAGATACACCTTTGCAATTTTTGGGGCTCATCTTACACCGCCGAGGATTGCAGGGTGTTTCAGTTTGCCTCCTGCCTGTTCGGAACTCCTCCTACTTCTCATCCTACCTTTGGGGTACAAAAAATAGTAATCGGGGCCGAGTCTGGGTCTGTACGTGTGAGATAGATACACCTTTTGATATCATATTTTCTATTCCGCTATTCAATCTACACCCTTGGGGTAAAAATAATTAAATTGCGGCATAGTCAGTATCGGTACGTGTGAGATACACCTTCCAATCTTTTGGGCGCATCTTCCACCGCCGAGGATTGCAGGGTGCTTCAGTTTGCCTCCTGTTCCGAACTCCTCCTACTCCTCATCCTCATCCTGCCTTTAGGGTACAAAAAATTGTAATCGGGGCCTAGTCTGTGTTTGTACGTGTGAGATACACAGTTTTATAAAATGTTTCTATTCCGCTATTCAATCTACACCCTTTGGGGTAAAAAGAATTAAATTGCGGCATAGTCTGTATCGGTGCACCCTCATTTAAAATGACTGGAAAAAAGCAGTGTTGGCTACCTCATCCTCCTCCACCGCCGCTTCCACCTACACCGCCACATCCACCACCACCTCCACCTCCCTCCTACTCCATATGGGCCTCGTCCTTCACAGATGAAGAAAATGTTTTTATTTTTCTGTTTTTTTGTTGTTTTAAGTTATTTCCCTATCCACGTTTGTTTGCAGAGCACTTGCCATGCTCTTAACTACGTTAGCCCTTTCCATTGGTGTTTTAGAGCCATTTTAGTGCCTGAAAGTTTGGGTCCCCATTGACTTCAATGGAGTTCGGTGTCCGGGTAAAGTTCGGGAAAAAGTCCGGGACACGGACACGGACCCAGACTTTTTTTTCAAGTTCGGCCGAACCCGCCGAACACGGACATCCAGGTGTCCGCTCAACTCTAATTGTAACCTCTTATGAGCAGGGCCCTTCTAAACCTATAGTAAAGTGCTATGCAAAATATAGCACCATAAATACCCTTGATTCTTTTTACACAAATATATATACACTATATTGTCAAAATTATTGGGACGCCTGCCTTTACACGCATGTGAACTTAAATGGCATCCCAGGCTTAGTCCGTAGGGTTCAATATTGAGTTGGCCCACCCTTTGCAGCTATAACAGCTTCAACTCTTCTGGGAGGTTTAGTAGAGCGTCTATGGGAATGTTTGTCCATTCTTTCAGAAGCGTATTTGTGAGGTCAGGCACTGTTGGACGAGAAGGCCTGGCTCGCAGTCTCTGCTCTAATTCCTCTTAAAGATGTTCTGTCAGGTTGAGTTCAGGACTGTGCAGGCTAGTCAGGCTCCTCCACCCCAAACTCACTCCTCCATGCCTTTATGGACCTTGATATATATATATATATATATATATATATATATATATATTATACTCACAGTGGTACAGTAGTACAATGTTACTATGGTGACACTGAACTACTCAGATGAAAGTAGTTTGAAAGTTTTTTTTTCCATTTTAAACATATTGTCCCCAGTCAGTGTCCCCAGTCCCCAATGCACAAGTAATATGCTGACGCATAAGAGCAGAGGTTTCAGTACAGTCCAGTGTAGAAAAAATGCAGCATGTTCTACTTTTTTCTGGAACTAGAACACCCTGGAACTGGCCACACTAGTGTGAGCTATGCCATTGGAAACCATATAACCTACTCACCACTGCATGTGGTGTGAACTTGCCCTTCAGGCACACTACAGCAGCTGCAGACAGCTAAAAATGAGCAAACTAAAAAACACAGAAAAGAGACAAGGGGAAAGGGACATTTCTGCTAAGGTAAGAGAGTTGTTGTTAAAGCTATAGTTTGTGTGAATATAACGCTGAGAGTCATCTGTTAGACAACAACACTTGACTTACCAAAATTCTGAACAGGGACTTGTAAGACAGGAAGTAACAGCTGGGTATGGTAGCGAGCTCCAAACACAGAGAATTCATAATTGCCATATGTCTACAATTTAAAGCTTCATCTTCACACATGTGTGCCTAAATGAACACACACACAAGTATTTATTCACACCTAGGACCACTTCTGCTGCACTCTGCACTCAAGGCCAAAGAGGAGAAGGTGCTGCTGCTGGGGTTGGCTGTGTTTAACAGAGCCTTCTTTGAAGTGGCAGAGAAGGCATGCAACCAAGCTGATGCTCCTATAAGCCCACCTTAACCAGCTACAGCTTTTTTACCACATGCATACTTGGAAAACAACCAGGACTCTGATGTCATGGGTGGGATTTAAACCAATGACCCTAGTGCTGCTAGGCAGAAGTGCTAACCACTAGTGTTGGGTGAACAATTTGGGTTGGCCCAAACATCGCTCATTCGGGTATTTGCCAAACACCCAAATTTTCTGTGTGTTCAGGGGGATGTTTGCCTACCAAACGCAGTTTGGGAAGCCGGCCACCACATCCACAACAAATAATAATTTGTCAGCTGTCAGCAGGTTTTCCCGCTGAAAAAAAAAATTGCTGGCAAAAAGAATGAAAAAAAAAATAATAATGCTGTGAGCTCCCCCCCCAGTCCATACCAGGCCGTTTGGGTCTGGTGTGGATTTTAAGGGGAATTCCATGGCAACATTAAGAAAAAAAAGACATACCAAAAAAAAAATCTATACCAGACCCTTATCTGAGCATGCAGTCTGGCAGGCCAGAAAAGGGGGGATGAGCAGGGGATGGCCATATGCCCTCAACATGAGGGTGTGTTTTGGGGCAAGGGGGCCCTGCCCCCCCAACCCAAAGCACCTTGTCCCCATATTGATGGGGACAAGGGCCTCTTTCCCACAACCCTGGGCAGTGGTTGTGGGGGGTCTCCGGGTGGGGGGCTTATCCCGGCCCCCCTGTGTGAAGGAGTATGGGGTACATAGTACCCCTACCCATTAACCAAAAAACTGTACAAAGTGAATAAAAATAGTACACAAGGTTTTTATAATTCCTTTATTAAAAATAAAAAACAACTTCCCCCAATGTAGATCCACCTTACACTGCTTCCGCAAAAAAAAAAAATTCTCTGGTCTTTTTGAAGGCTCCCCGCTGACTACCTAATCCTCCATCTGACATTTCCTAAATAGGTAAGGGGCAGAGTCACCCGATGACGTCAGCAAGTGACCCCCCTTGTGACATTACTGACTGGGGAATACTGGGTCGATGATGCCACAAGGGGGCAGAGGCTTTTTTTTTTTTGTCCGGCGGTGCGGTGGGCTCGCTCCCCCCCCCCTTTCCTGACCTGCCAAGCTACATGCTTGGATAATTTTGGTTTGGCGTTCCCCTCAAAATCTATACCAGACCGGGAGGGCCTGATATGGATTGGGGGTGGGGGGGGCATGATGGGGTTTTTTTTTTTAGAATTTTAGAATTTTCTATTATTGCCACTCTTTTGTTTACATTTCAGCTGTCAGTGGGGAAGCCCACTGCCAGCTGATAAGTCATCGGTTGTAAAGGACCCGGCTGCGGCTTTCTGTCCACTCCTTAACAACCAGCTATTTTTCACACAGAATTCCAATTGGTAGATCATTTTTCGAACGATCCGAATTCCAATCATTCCGAAAATTAGGAATTTGTTAGAAATTAATAAATAAAATTAAATTGAACAAAAACTAAATTAAGCTAAATAAATACTAAAAGAAATCAACTAAACTAAATTAGTAACATCACAAATCTATCCGAAACTAAATTAGTTTTTCAGTTCTGCACATGTCTAGTGATTCAGTGGGAAGGCTCCCAGATCAGCGCCAATCCTTGGTCCTTGAGCGGAGCTCTATACTCATGCGGTCATATAGATGAGTGGTCGCCACCCCCCTTTTTTTTAAGTTTTGGATAGAGTGGAGAGGGATTAAAACACCTGTCAGGTTTTTATTGCTGTCTTTGGCCCAGTTATTGCTGTCTTTGCCCCGGTTAGGGGGAGTCACCCTCTCGATTTTGCTGTTACTGTTATCATCAAAAGTAAAAGCAAATCCTAAATTTTGGATTGACACCAGAACACATGGGGGAATCTTCCAAACCAGCTCTGATGATCCTGGTTACATAGTTAGTGAGGTTGAAAAAAGACATGAGTCCATCCAGTTCAACCTATGATGTGTGTGTGTGTGTTTGCTGCTAGCCGTACATTGTACCCTGTATGTAGTGGTCTTTAAGGTGACTGTCTAATAATTTTTTGAAACTTTCGATGCTCCCCGCTGATACCACTGCTTGTGTAAGAGAGTTCCACATCCCCACTGCTCTGACGGTAAAGAACCCCTTACATATTTTAAGCTTAAACCGTTTTTCCTCTAGTTTAAGTGAGTGGCCACGTGTCTTATTGTATTCCCTTTCTCTGAAAAGTTTGTTCCTTACGTTAGGGTCACCAGTACAGTATTTGTGCATTGATATCATATCCCCTTTCAAGCTTCTCTTCTCCTGAGAGAATAAGTTCAATGTTTGTAGTCTTTCCTCATAGCTTAGATCCTCCATTTCCCTAATTATTTTTGTTGCTCTTCTCTGTACTCTCTCCAGTACCAGCACATCCTTTCTGAGGACCCGTGCCCAGAACTGGATGGCATACTCCAGATGTGGCCAGACCAGAGTCTTGTAGAGTGGGAGAAAAATCTCTCTTTCTGGAGTGAAGGAGTGGAGTGAGGAGTGGTTGCACACTGGGATTACCTCACTTTCGAAGGAATTTCTTGCTCTTCCTTTTTTGACTATATGACAGGAAGTGACGGGAACTCCACTCAATGTGACAAAGATGGAAGAAAAAACTGATGGTGCTTATAACCCTCCCCTACTCCAAAATAAAAAAAAGTTTTCGCTTTAGTTACACTTTAACTGTTCATAACTTTTTCTGCTACGATAACCTTTAGCATCCACTTTTTCAAGATGCCAAATCCAAAAACATGACTGGGGGTGTAAATGTTTGGCAAACTATCCTGTTAACCCAATCACTATGGTGCCATGCAGTCTGAGATAGATGTTAATTCATTTTTACATGGCTGAAAGTGTACATTTTGGGGGTCAAACCACTGGGCTAAAAATGTTAAAATGATATCATGTGGGTGAGAAATGGTGTTGAAGTCTCACAACTCCCCACTTCATGAAGGTAGTTCAGTTTGAGATGGGCTTTTTCAAAAAGGTTCCGTGTTTTTGCTTTACTTTATGGATTTTTTAATGAAAGACCATTCTGGGTAGCCACAACATATAAGGCACTGCTGATATGCTTCTGTTTTTTGTTATTGAATTATGCTTTTGTTGTTTTAATAGCAGCCTGTCGTAAAGTTTAAATAACCCACCAATTTGTGCTACAGTGGGTGGTGGGAGTCTAACAGCAGATACTCTTTTTAAGGGTAAGTTTCCTGTGGACTTTATTAGCTATTTCCTGTAGACTTTATTAGCTATATTCCCAACATGAATCTAAAAGTTCAGTGTTGATTAATTGAACCTTTAAACTGCGTCGTCTATTACATGAGCAATATCATAATAAACCACCTCCAACTACACATTTTCCTGTTGCAGCCTCATTCGACTTTTATTCTGAATGCTGTTAAATTTTTTTCATTATTTACTTGTTGGTGTTTCTATCATGCAACAATACTGACGGTGAAGAATAGAGAGAAAGCAGCAAAGAGTTGAAAGAAAATGACAGAAAAAGGAGTTACAAACAAATCCCAAGAAGAGAGTTATCCAAGTGGAAATGAAGGAGAGGACAGCTGTACACAGCAATGATAGAGGCTGAGACTTGCAGCTGATTATTCTGAAGTTCAGCAGAGCAAAGGGGGGTTACAGAAGAAATTTATAGGTCAATAGTAAAGAAACATGATGGAAATGTTGATTTCTGTTCACTGCAGTACTAGAATAGTGCAAAACATACATGAGCTGTGTAAGAATAGTAATATTAACACATTTTACTGCACACTCATCATTAGTGTTTAATTGCTTATCACATATGTTTTGAAATAGGTACATACTTTTTTTTTTTTTTTTTTATCTAGATCATTTCAAGGCCAGCTCTGTTGAATGGCAATTGAGGGAAATAAATAGTAGGAATATTTTCTATTTATAATTTATGTTGGTGGTAAACGATGTACTGACAATTTCTGTACAATGACCTTCTCTATAAATTTCTACATACTAATTTAAAAACTTCTTCAACATCCATCAAGAGATCAGGACACACGGTGGAATCATTGAGTTAACAGTGATCTGTTACTGGTGTTTCTTTGGAATGCTGTGTAGCAAGATAGCTCAGAAGCTGGTTGTTTCAGCTCCTGAGTCTAGCACTGGACCCTGCTGTTCTAGGAATAGTGGCGGGGACAAACAGCAGATATCCCTGTGCCACTTTATAATGGCTTCCAAGACTCAAGTGGATAAGACTAAAGTGATGAAGGTAAAATAGGAAATGTAACATTTGGTTTTTCATCCAAGAAGGGTCCCAAAACAACTATATATATCAATTCTAAAATATTTATTGTAAGTTTATTTATGTAACATTAAATACAGCAAATAGTGAAACATATCTGTGTAACGTACATCAGCACAGAGGCTTGTAGTGTCTTGAGAGATCATGTGAGAGAGTGGCAATGCAGGTAAACATTTTGGAGACACAGTCTAATCCTTTTAGGGTATGTTGGGTGGAGACAATATGTATGTATTCACTATGGTTTTCATGGAATAAAGCTATGGCATTGATTTACTAAAACTGAAGAGTGCAAAATCTGGTGAAGCCAATCAGCTTGAAGCTTAACTTAATTGAGCAAGCCAACATTAGAAGCTGATTGGCTACCATGCACAGTTGTACCAGAATTTACAGAATTTAAGAGGGAGTGTGACTATCTGCTTGAGTGTTGTCACCTTATAACAGACATATATACTATATATATATATATATATATATATATATATATATATATATATATATATATATATATATATATAGTATCTCACAAAAGTGAGTACACCCCTCACATATTTGTAAATATGTTATTATATCTTTTCATGTGACACCTATGAAGAAATGACACTTTGCTACAATGTAAATTAGTGAGTGTACAGCTTGTATAACGGTGTACATTTACTGTCCCCTCAAAATACCTCAACACACAGCCAATAATGTCTAAACCACTGGCAACAAAAGTGAGTACACCCCTAAGTGAAAATGTTCAAATTGGGCTCAAAGTGTCAAAGCTTTGTGTGGCCACCATTATTTTCCAGAACTGCCTTAACCCTCTTGGGCATGGAGTTCACCAAAGCTTCACAGGTTGCCACTGGAGTCCTCTTCCACTCCTCCATGACGACATCACAGAGCTGGTGGATGTTAGAGACCTTGGGCTTCTCCACCTTCCATTTGAGGATGCCCAACAGATGCTCAATAGGGTTTAGGTCTGGAGACATGGTTGGCCAGTCCATTGCCTTTACCCTCAGCTTCTTTAGCAGGGCAGTGGTCATCTTGGAGGTGTGTTTGGGTCATTATCATGTTGGAATATTGCCCTGCGGCCCAGTCTCTGAAGGGAGGGGATCATGCCCTGCTTCAGCATGTCACAGTCTATGTTGGCATTTATGGTTCCCTCAATGAACTGTAGCTCCCCAGTGCCGGCAGCACTCATCCAGCCCTGGACCATGACACTTTAGGCAAGACACACTTGTCTTTGTACTCCTCACGTGGTTGCCACCACACACACTTGGCACCACCTGAACCAAATAAGTTTATCTTGGTCTCATCAGACTACAGGACATGGTTCCAGTAATCCATGCCCTTAGTCTACCTGTCTTCAGCAAACTGTTTGCGGGCTTTCTTGTGCATCATCTTTAAAAAACGGTTCCTTCTGGGACAACAGCCATGCAGAACAATGTGATGCAGTGTGCGGCTTATGGTCTGAGCACTGACAGGCTGACCCCCCACCCATTCAACCTCTGCAGCAATGCTGGCAGCACTAATGCGTCTATTTCTCAAAGACAACCTCTGGATATGACGCTAAGCATGTGCACTTAACTTCTTTGATCGACCATGGTGAGGCCACCATGCTGCAGCTCAGTTTCAGGGATTTGGCAATCTAGCCTAGGTCATCTTTATGTACAGCGACAATTCGTTTTTTTCAGATCTTGAGCAAGTTCTTTGCCATGAGGTGTCATGTTGAAGTTCCAGTGACCAGTATGAAAGAGTGAGAGCAATAACACCAAATTTAACACACCTGCTCCTCAATCACACCTGAGACCTTGTAACACTAACGAGTCACATGACACCGGGGAGGGAAAATGGCTAATTGGGCCCAATTTGGACACTTCCACCTAGGGATCTACTAGGGGTCTACTCACTTTTGTTGGCTGCAGTTTAGACATTAATGGCTGCGTGTTGAGCTATTTTGAGGGGACAGCAAACTTACACTGTTATACAAGCTGTACACTCACTACTTTACATTGTAGAAAAGTGTCATTTCCTCAGTGTTGTCACATGAAAAGATATAATAAAATATTTACAAATATGTGAGGGGTGTACTCACTTTTGTGAGATACTGTATATATATATATATATATATATATATATATATATATTTTTTTTTTTTTTTTTTTACTTTTAACATTTCATTAATATGTTGAAGGTCATAATTTATTTAGCAATAGGTTTAAGTTTTAAGCAGTAGAAAGTGAAGGGTTGTTAGGGGCCTTTTTTTGCACTCAAAACCTTATGCTAAGTGCTATTTGGCTTTTGGCTATCCTCAATTAAATCTATTGTATTGCAATTTGCATTATGTTCATTCTCAACTAGATACTGAATTACAAGTCTCTTGCCTTTTAGAAAGTTTGCAGGTATGTTAGGATTAGTTTAAAGGTGTAGGTAAACCTTTACAAGAAATTTCTCTTATTTACACCCTTTTGGTATGCTACTGTAAATATATTGAAAAGCATTTGTTGTCTATGCTCAATAAGGCATTTTTTTTTAGATCCTGCCAAGAATATTTTGAGCTGAAACCTTCCTGTTCTCTCTGCCTGTTCTGCGCTTTTGTTAATGAATATTTCCCAGTTTTCTCCATGGACTACAGCACACCTCCTCTTTTGTTATAGATAAGAGGAGGGGGGGTTATATATAACTAACACACTTCTTGTCCTAGGGTGAATACTATGCTTCTCCAAAGATGCAGAATGGTGAATGGGTATTGTCACCCATGGCAGGAAATTTATTACTAGCAGGTTTACCATGTTCCAAAAAATATTAAGCCCACAACCCCTTGTTACAGCGATGATAAATTATCTCTTCATGTAAAACATTAGATTAGCTACAGCAAAATTAGCCCACGTTCACACCTATGAATAGGCCCGACGGTGTTTAGATCCAAGAATCCCAGTGGGGTTCCTGGTAACAAGAGACAGCCCCAATGAAAGCAACCGGACGCTGCCAGCTTCCACAGCTAATCACAGCCACTCACATGTAATCGCTTTGTAGTGATCTTCTGCGAGTGATTGGGGCTGCCTCCCACAGCTACTTACTTGGAAACCCCAGCTGGAATTCCTGCTGTTGTGCACATTCACAAGCTTGAATGTGGCCTTAGGATCCCGTTCCTTACTTGGTGTTTAGATAATTTGTTTTACTGTATTAGGAACATTACAGTAGATTGTAAGCTTTAGCAGAGCAGGAACTGTTTTAAAGTGTTAATTATCTTTCTTAAAACATCAGTGCTATGTACTAATGCAAGATAAGAAAATGGCATGTGCTATGGTTTCAAATACTATATACTGCATGTTTATTTGACATCCACCTTAAAGCAGAGTTCCGGCCTCAAAATATTTTTTTTAGATAACAATACCCCCAGGACAGTCAGGGCTAGTGCATTGCAGCAATGATAGCCTCTAAACTGTCCCAGGTTTCACTTACCTTTTAGAAGAAATACTTACCTTGAAAATTTCTTGTCCTGCGCTGCCATCTCAGGTGTGGGCAGCTGAAACCAGGGTGTCCTCTTCGGTGTCCTCTTTGGTCCCAGAATGCCCTGCACCGGCCCTGCTCATCACTGCTGGCGTGTCATCCCTGCACAGCTTCTGGGCATGCCCAGAAGCTGTTTAGCAGGGAATGATGCTTCTGCACTGGAAGCGATGACTTGGGCCAGTGCAGGCACACTGATTCCTGGGAGCGATGACGTTCAGCTCCCAGGAGTCAATGCAAGCAGGAAGAGATGGCGCGGGCCACAGCCGCAGAGGGAGGAAGTGGAAGGAAGGTAAGTATATTTTCTTCAAAAACAAGGTAAGTAAATGAAAAAAAAAGTCGGGATTATCCAATTCTTTTTCTAGGTGATTTTCAGCAAGTGGATGGGCCAAAGTTGTTTTTGAGGCCAGAACTCCGCTTTAAATGTACTGAGTGCATGTCTCATTGTCTGTCTGCATCACTATGGTAGGTAGAAAAGATTGCCTGTAAAGGGTTCTTTTTACAGTGTTGTAAGGCAGGTCTGCTTTATATACATGAGCAAAAGAAATTAATAAATAAATAAATAAAGACAACATCATTTAACAGCGTTTGACTGCATGTAAATTATTCAAATGAATGTTTAATAGTACTGGATCCCCCACCATCCTGTAGAACAATCATTGAATATAAATGCTGATATTGAGCTGGCAAGCATGGATACATATTAATATTTTACAATGTAGATACTCTTAGTGATTTCTGATTACTGGATTCAGTTACTCTCCAACTATTGATTAGATGAGCAATTTCCCAGGGTCATGCAGAGATGCTGCTCTAAAAGGTGGGAAATACATAAATGTGAGTGCATTTAGATGGTATTATTAATCAGACTTCACAGCTGAGCCCAGTAGTTAGGTATCATTTTGGTATCATCTATCTGTCCATCACACACCACTTTCTAATCTATAATCAGAAAACCCACTGATTTATACTTTGTATTTTCTCCTGGCTTTTCAAACTTTATAAGAAAAGCCTTATAAACTTAGCAAGAGGTATTAACCCATTTCTACCTGCATTTTTTTTTTCTGATAATTTTTCCTGCAAAACAATGTTAAAAAATAATAAAAAAAAACTTTTGGCATGTCACAACAAAATTGAACGTACCTGCTCCATGCTTGTATTAGAGATATAAAAGCTGGAAGGCTGTTAAGTCACTGCTGGGAGGAGGGAGCAGCATGAGTTCAGCTGCTGAAATACTTTAATGACTTCAAAATGCCTACTGATATAACATTCATCTGCTTGTTTATGGAAAGATGAATGTAATATATGTACAGTGCCTTGCGAAAGACCTTTTGCCATATTTCAGGCTTCAAACTTAAAGATATAATACTGTAATTTTTTGTGAAGAATCAACAACCAGTGGGACACAATCATGAAGTGGAACAAAATTTATTGTATATTTGAAAACTTTTTTAACAAATAAAAAACTGAAAAATTGGGCGTGCAAAATTATTCAGCCCCTTTAAGTTAATACTTTGTAGCGCCACCTTTTGCTGCGATTACAGCTGTAAGTCGCTTGAGGTATGTCTTTATCAGTTTTGCACATCGAGAGACTGAAATTTTTGCCCATTCCTCCTTGCAAAACAGCTCAAACTCAGTGAGGTTGGATGGAGAGCGTTTGTGAACAGCAGTTTTCAG
>NC_138768.1:250322615-250542615 GCF_965119305.1 Pelophylax lessonae | reverse complement strand
TTGCCCCAATTGTACCAGATGTACCATCTCTTATCACCTCAATTCCTGCTGATGCAGAGTTTTTTACGGTTATTGATCTGTGTAACGCATTATTTTCCACTCCGGTGGACATGGAAACACAACTACTACTTGCTTTTTTAGCGGCTGACAGCTAACCTGATGGTGTCTACCTCAAGGGTTTATAGATTCTCCAGTAGTCTACTCAATAGCGCTCCAGGCTACACTGCAGTGTTGGGCACCTTGCCATGGTTCCGTCCTCCTTCAGTACGTCGATGACCTACTGTTGACCCACCAGGAGTTGCTGTGTGAAAGACTGTAATGCTCCTGCGTTTTTATATGGTGTGGATTTTCAGCTGCAGAAATAGTTCCACGTCAGTAGCCATGTAAGAGATATGCTGAGATACCATTCCCAACCTCAATGACTCATCATGTGTGGAAGGTCTTATTTCAGCCAGTAAATACACACAATTAGCAAGCTGGTTCTTAGAGTGACTTTATGCATGTGGTAACACAATGATGAAGGTTGAGGGATAGGTTGAGTGGAGGTGGTAGGTGATAGACACTTGAAGGTGAGACAGTAGCAGATGGATGCAGGAAGGTTTAGCAATGTTGTATGATAGCAGATGACAGAATAGCAGGTGGACATACAAAAGAGATCAACCCAGTGCAGAAAAGTAGCAGTAGTCTCAAGAGCTAGCAATCTAGTTTATGCAGATGTGATAAACAGTCTCTACTATGCAGAGCTAGATAGTGTAAGCTTAGTATAAGTTTATAGAGAATTCCCCTGCGGGGTACTTAGCACTATTAGCGATACAGCCGAAGGGTGGTTCAGGAGAGGCGGATGATCCAGTAGCAGGATACAGGAATCAGCGCAGCGAGGTTCCGTCAGCGAAGTAAGCTTGCAAGCATGGAAGCTTCAAGCAAGGTTAGCATCCAGATAAGGGTGTTTGAACGAACACATGTGAGTGAGAACCGACGCCTTAAATAGCCATCTAGTCCGGCGCTGAGTGATGACAGCTCCAGTCTTAAAGGTGTATGCGCACCTTTCCAAAAGTAAATGGTAGGGCGCAGACACTTGTGGAAAGTGTAATTTAGGGTACCAAAGGTACCGGAACATTACAATACCCCCCCCTTAAGGCCTGCTCCTGAAGACCTCTGGAGCTGGTTTGTCTGGGTATCTCGCATGAAAATTGCGGATTAATCTAGGGGCATGTATGTCAGAGGTGTTTAGCCAGGTGTCGTCTTGGGGCCCATAGTTCTTCCATCTAACCAAGTACTGAAGTCTTCTTCTGTAGATACGAGAATCCAGAATCTCTTTTATCTCGTATTCTTCTCCACCTTCAACTTGTACAGGAGGGGGAGGTGGAATATTAGGCCTTATTCCTTGGTCCGGAACATGGGGTTTTAGTAGCGACACATGGAAAATGGGATGGATTTTTAGGTCCATTGGCAATGTAAGCTGCACTGCAGCTTTTCCAATAAGTTTCTTGATTGGGAAAGGTCCCAAGAACAGAGGTCCAAGCTTTTTGCTAGGGATCTTCAGTCTCAAGTTTTTTGTTGAGAGCCAAACGAGGTCCCCGATAGTATACTGTGGAGAAGGTCTTCTACGAAGATCATAGTACTTCTTTTGTTGACTGTGAGCGTGTGCAATGGTAGTATTTAGTAAACCCAGAGAATCCTTTATTTGGGAAAGATAGTCTGAGGCTACTGGGTTATTTGAAGGAAGGATGCGTGGAGGGAGAATAGAGGGATGGAACCCATAGTTCAAGTAGAACGGACTCTGCTTGGTTGTACTGTGAGTTGCGTTGTTGTAGGCAAATTCTGCCAGGGGGAGAAGATCCAACCAATCATCCTGTTGGTAAGAAGTGTAACAACGTAAATACTGCTCGATGCATTGGTTGACTCTTTCAGTCTGTCCGTTGGTCTGCGGATGGTAAGGAGAAGAGAGCTTCCGCTCAATCCGTAGTATGTGACATAGTTCTTGCCAGAATTTAGAAATAAATTGGGATCCACGGTCAGACAAAAGAGTTTTTGGGATACCATGTAATCTGAAGACATGTTTCATCAGGAGTTCTGCCGTTTGTTTGGACGAAGGTAGTCTGCGAATAGCAATGAAATGTGCCATCTTTGTCAGATGGTCCACTGACACCAATATGGTATTAAATCCTTTGGAAGGAGGCAATTCTACGATGAAGTCCAATGACAGAACCTCCCATGGAGTTTGGGGTATTGGTAGACTGCATAGTAGACCGGATGGTCTCGTAGTGTCAATTTTGGACCTGGCACAGACATTGCATGAAGAGACGAATTTTTGTATAGATGTTTTCATGTCAGGCCACCAGAATTGCCGAGAAATCAAATTGAAAGTCTTTGTCATACCCATATGTCCTGCCATAGGCACATCATGCGATAATTCCAAGATCTTGGTGCGTAGGGTAGGTGGTATGTAAAGTTTGTCGTTGTAGTAGAGGAAGCCTTCTGCATCGGTAGTTAGTTGTGGTGGGGGTGAATCCAACCTTATACCATGCAGAACCTCTTCCTTCAAGGAACGGACAACTCCAATAATGCGTTTGTGAGGTATTATAGGAACGGAAGGAATTTCAAAGTAGTTTTCTTCAGTTAGTCGTGATAGTGCATCCGCCTTTTTGTTCTTATCTGCAGGTGTGTAGGTCACTAGGAAGTTAAACCTTAGAAAGAATAGTGACCATCGTACCTGTCGATGCGAGAGAGTTTTGCTAGTCTGAAGATATTGGAGGTTTTTATGGTCCGTGTATATAATTATTGGTAATTGGGTGCCTTCGAGTAAATGTCGCCAATTCTCCAGAGCCAATTTTATAGCAAGCAGTTCCTTCTCACCCACGGGGTAATTTATCTCGAGACTACTCAGGGATTTAGAAAAAAAGGCGACTGGATGAAGTGGTGAAGTGGGGGTAGGTCATTGGGAGAGTATTGCTCCTACTGCCAGGTTTGACGCATCTACCTCCAGAATGTATTGGAGGGATGGGTCTGGATGGCGTAATATGGGAGCGGAAGTAAACCTTGTCTTTAACAAGTGGAAAGCCTTATTTGCTTCTTCTGACCATTTAAATGGTATTTTTATGCTAGTGAGCTGTGTGAGGGGTCTCACAATAGCAGAAAAGTTTTTTATGAACTTCCTGTAGAAATTTGAAAATCCCAGGAATCGCTGTAGCGCCTTGCGTGTAGTTGGTGTAGGCCAATCCTGAATGCAGGATATTTTACTCATGTCCATCTCGATTCCTGTTTTGGATATGATGTAGCCTAGAAAGAGTACCTCATCTTTATGGAACAAGCATTTCTTCAGCTTCACATAAAGATTATGTGCAAGCAATCTCGATAATACAAGTCTTACATGTCTTATGTGTTCAGACAGGGTCCGTGAATATATAAGTATATCGTCCAGATATACCACAACACAGACATCTAGTAAGTCTTTAAAAATATCGTTTATAAATCGTTGGAAAACTGCAGGGGCACTGCATAGGCCGAATGGCATCACAAGATATTCGAACAATCCGTATCTAGTTCTGAATGCAGTCTTCCACTCGTGTCCATCACGGATTCGAATGAGATTGTATGCTCCTTTCAGGTCTAATTTTGAAAAATAGGTAGCTCCACGCACCTGCTCAATGAGCTCAGGGATAAGCGGTAGAGGATAGCGATCTTTTATTGTGATAGCATTCAATTTCCTGTAGTCGATGATAGGTCTGAGACTTGAATCTTTATTGCGAACAAAAAAGAGTCCTGCTGCTGTGGAAGAAGTGGAAGGTCTAATAAAACCTTTTTCCAAGTTCTCATCCAAATAGGTTTTGAGATGGGCAAGTTCATCCTGTGAAAGAGGATAAACATGACCGAACGGCAATTTGCTATTTGGGAGTAGATCAATGCTACAATCATAGTCTCGATGAGGAGGTAATGCTTGAGCATTTTTCTCAAGAAAAACCTCAGAAAGATCCTGATAACATAGTGGTGCAATCTCATCTGTCACCACAGACAGAATCTTCCCGGAAAACGGGAGGTTACACGTTTCCTCGCAATAACAAGAAGGGAAGGTCAAGGACCGTTTCTTCCAATCTATGGTTGGTTGGTGTGTGTGCAACCAGGGAAGTCCCAACACAATGGGAAAGTGGGGTGATGGTATTAAATCGAAGGTAGAAGTCTCCCTATGAGACTCGTTAATAGTGACTAGAAGTGCTTGTGTCTGATCGGTGATCGGACCAGAGGATAACGGAACACCGGTAATAAGACTTACTGAGACAGGTTTGAGTTTAGAAATAATAGGAATTTTATTTAAAGCAGCAAAACATATATCCATATAATTTCCACAAGATCCTGTGTCAATCATGGCCTTAGTAGTAATCCTGTTCTGGTCCCACTGTAATGTCAAAAAAAAAGAAATGTAGGGGTTAGTGAATGAAGTTGTCAATCCTCCTAGAGAGACATGTGAACACTCACCCTTCTTTTTTGTTGACTAGGGGACAGACGTTTATCTTGTGATCCGGGGATGCACAGTACAAGCAGAGATTTTCATTTGGTCTTTTGGCTTTTTCCATAGTTGATAGCGGTGGGCGTATGGTTCCTTCCTCCATAGGAACGGCCAGACTCCGAGAGGAAACGGATAATGGCATTCCCATCTTTTCAGCCTTTCTTTCTCGTAGTCTTCTATCTATGGTAATACTGAGTTGTATTAATGCATCCAGGGTTTTTGGCAGATCCGCTCGGGCGAGCTCGTCCTTAACGGCTTCTGATAGGCCAAGCCTAAATTGGGTTTTCAGAGATGCATCATTCCATTCTGAATCAAGGGTCCATCTCTTGAACTCTGCGACAAAGTCTTCCACAGGCCTCCTTCCTTGTTTCAAGGATCTTAACTGAAGATCAGCAGTACTCTGCCTATTGGGGTCATCATATAGGCTAGTGAGCTCTGCCAGGAACAAGGCATAGGAGTTGAGAAGCTGGTCGTTTTTCTCAAAAAGAGAATCTGCCCAGGCTCGAGGATCGATTGATAGGTAAGAAATAATAGTACAAACCTTAATGTGATCAGTAAGGTAGGTACGAGGTTTTAGCAAAAAAGTAACTCACATGCGTTTTTAAATTTGCGAAATTTTTTGCGATCGCCTGTAAATACCAAAGGGGGATTTATCTTGGGTTCAGGGGACTGAGCAGAGGTAAGTTGTGTCAGTCTAATTACCTGCTGCGACAGAGCCTGATTGTCTTCTTTTAATTCAGCAAGTGCGTGTATTAACGCAGATACTTGCTGTTTTAATTGTGTCACCTGAGTGGTTATTTCTGGAACTATTTCTGCTGAATCCATTTTTAGGTTCGTTCAATCTGTAACGCTCCTGCGTTTTTTATATGGTGTGGATTTTCAGCTGCAGAAATAGTTCCACGTCAGTAGCCATGTAAGAGATATGCTGAGATACCATTCCCAACCTCAATGACTCATCATGTGTGGAAGGTCTTATTTCAGCCAGTAAATACACACAATTAGCAAGCTGGTTCTTAGAGTGACTTTATGCATGTGGTAACACAATGATGAAGGTTGAGGGATAGGTTGAGTGGAGGTGGTAGGTGATAGACACTTGAAGGTGAGACAGTAGCAGATGGATGCAGGAAGGTTTAGCAATGTTGTATGATAGCAGATGACAGAATAGCAGGTGGACATACAAAAGAGATCAACCCAGTGCAGAAAAGTAGCAGTAGTCTCAAGAGCTAGCAATCTAGTTTATGCAGATGTGATAAACAGTCTCTACTATGCAGAGCTAGATAGTGTAAGCTTAGTATAAGTTTATAGAGAATTCCCCTGCGGGGTACTTAGCACTATTAGCGATACAGCCGAAGGGTGGTTCAGGAGAGGCGGATGATCCAGTAGCGGGATACAGGAATCAGCGCAGCAAGGTTACATCAGCGAAGTAAGCTTGCAAGCATGGAAGCTTCAAGCAAGGTTAGCATCCAGATAAGGGTGTTTGAACGAACACATGTGAGTGAGAACCGACGCCTTAAATAGCCATCTAGTCCGGCGCTGAGTGATGACAGCTCCAGTCTTAAAGGTGTATGCGCACCTTTCCAAAAGTAAATGGTAGGGCGCATACACTTGTGGAAAGTGTAATTTAGGGTACCAAAGGTACCGGAACATTACAAAGACTCAATTTCACTGCTTGAACACTTAGTTCAGACAAGTCACAAAGTGTCTAGAAAGAAATTACAGTGGTGTCAGAAAACTGTTGAATACTCTAATGGTGAACGAAAAGGTCAGTCACAAGAGAGCTGCGGCTCTAGTGGGTCTCCCCCGCCCACAAACCAAGAAAGAGATGCTAACCTTCTTGGGAATGGTAAATTACTCAAGACAATGGATCTCAGAATGCTCGTTTCATGACAATATCTTGAGACACAACTCTGCCTGAAAGCCCTGATTTTGTCAAATGGTCTGATGAAATGGTTAAGGCTTTTGTGTACCTTAAAACTGCAATAGTAACAGCTCCTGGTTCGGGACTTCCTGATTATTGTAAAATGTTTAATTTGTTTGTGAGGGACAACTGTAAAACCATGGCTGGGGTCCTAGCACAGGAGCATGGAGGCAAGCTGAGGCATGTAGCTTTTTTTTCCAAAGTAGTCCCTGTTCCTGTCCAAGGAATGCCAGCATGTTTGAGAGCTTTGGCTGCATGTGCCATGGCAGTAGAAATGGCTACATCTTTTATAATGGGTCACCCATGGTACTGCACACTACACATCAAATCATGTTCCCAGTGAAGAATTTGCACACACAGCACATGTCTGCTCAGAGACTCAGTGGATATGAAGTTATCCTCCTGGGTAGCCCTTCCCTGACAATCACATACAGCTCTCCCACCTCTGGCCCTGCCCCCATATTGAATGCTATGTTGGGCTTGAAAAGGGAAGGTAATGAGTTACCTCCCCCACATGATTGTATTGAAATCATTAATTAGGATACCTCCCCAAGGGCAGACATGCTTTCTTCCCCTATGGAGGGGGTGCAGACTGTCTTTGTGGGTGGCTCCGGCTCTCGCCCGAATGATAACACTTATCATGCTGGGTATGCTGTGGTACAGCTACCTAATATACTTCTAGAGGCCAAAACCAATTCCTTTTCAGTCTGCACAAGCAGCAGAGCTGATTGCATTGACACGGGCATGCCAACTTTTTGAGGCACAGGAAGTGAACATTTACACTGACTCAAAATATGCACACGGTGTAGCACATGATCATGGCATGATTTGGAAGAGAAGAGGCTTCATAGTAGCAGATGGGAAGGTCATATCACACTCATCCTTGGTGGATGACTTGTTGTCATCTATTCAACTTCCATCCAAAGTAGCTATCATTCATTGTAGAGCACACACTCATGGCACAGATCCAATTGCAAAAGGGAATGCCTTAGCAGATGCTACTGCAAAAGCAGCTGCTAGTGCTGTTCAGGCTCTTGTACAGCTCCCTCCCTTAGTGCCCCCATCCCTGCCCTGGGATCAGATACTTCAGGATCTCCAGACTTTTGCAACCAAAGAGGACATGGACTTTTGGGTTTCACAAGGTTTGGAGCTGGACCCTACTACAGGGCTCATCTCCAAAGAGGGGAGACATGGTATTCCTCAAGGAAGTGCATCCCTGTTCATTTCACAGTATCATAGTGTAGGACACAGGGAATAGAAGGTCACAGCAGAAATGATAGCCAAAGATTTCTACATTTTGCATCTTCCCTCACTCTGTAAGACATTTGTGGCCCGATGCATTGAATGCATAAGGAATAAACATTCCAAATAAACCCTCACATGATCATCTACAATATCCTACCTCACCTTTCACACATTTACAGATTGATTTCACCCACATGCCCAGGGTAGGCAAAAGACAGGAGTATTTACTTGTCATTGTGGACATGTTTTCCCGCTGGGTAGAGTGCTTTGTGACAACAAGAGAAGATGCAAGAACTGTAGTTAAGGTTTTAACTCAGGAAGTGATCCCGAAGTGGGGATGCCTGGTCCAGATAAATTCTGATAATGGACCAGCATTCACATCTAAGGTTTGTGAGGAACTTGTGAAGCTACTTCAGATTGACTGGAAGTTTCACATCCCATACCATCCCCAGAGCTCAGGGATAGTGGAAAGAATGAATAGAACGATAAAGGACAAACTTAGGAAGGCCACAGGAGGCACTTACCACAAGTGGAAGAATTCACTGCCCGCCGTTCTGGCTGAGATCAGAATGACCCCCTCAAAGACCACTGGTCTTTCCCCGTTTGAGATTTTAAGGGGTAGACCATTTACCACTCCCTGGACTAAGAGGCCCCTAGTGATAGAAAGAGGGGATCTGGAGCAAATACAGGAGGAGTATTGTAAAAATCTGATTGAGAAATTAAACAGTATCCATGGCAATGTGGCTCGCACTCTTCCTTTGCCTTCACAGGAGCCGACCCACTCTTTGGTACCGGGTGATGCAGTGGTCATTAAACAGCTGAATCGGAACAAGAAGCAAGAGTATCCCTTTGGACCACCAACCACAGAGATTGCAGTGACCCAGACCACTGTGTTGAAGGAACAAGCAAACACCTGGATCCACGCAAGTAGAGTGAAGAAGATTCCCCCCAGGCCTGAGAAGCAAGACACAGGTAAAGGAGTTGAAGCAGGTGTTGTAAAACCTGGAAGAGCGAGTGACGTAGGTAGTATAGTCTCTGAAGAAGATGTCCTCAATTCTCTTGCCCCAAAATTCTGTGAAGGCAACTTGCGGACTGTTTCTCCTAGTGATGACAGTATTCTTGCCCACATGGATCATTACTAACTGTACATACAATTCAGAAGACTTGGGTGTATTCCGCCCCATTTGTGGGTCACCCAGTATCGACAACAGGAAAAGAAGAGAAATTGCTTATAATGATGTAGAAATATTTGATGGGAAAATGGTATTGCTTAAGCTTAAGTATATTTACGCACAAAAATCAGGATATGATAAATGTTGGATCTGTAGTAAATTGCACCCCAGTTCTGCTAGAATCCCCTTAATAGCTTCCCCTTTGAAAATTGCCCCTTTCCTTAACAGAACCCCCCAAATGGTCTTGACTAATATCTCTGCAATCTATGATAATGATACTGTTTCTTTCCACATAGTCAGTAAAACTCACTCCCCAGACTGGTGTTTCAGATTATGAATTGTACCCAATAAGGGAAGAGGAGTATGTGGTGAATCCAAGTTAAATTTCTCCCTCAACTCAAACATGACACCTGTATACACCACTAAAGATGCAGAACTAAATATAACCATGTATAGGCTTGTGGTTGAGGATATTAACCCTACTTTAAAGAAGGTCATTGCCCTCCTAGCTCTTGCAGGATATTCCAGCATTGCACCATGAGGGGGAGCGGGATCTGTAGTCAAAGCGGGGGAGACACGGAGGAAGTAGGGAGCCGATCGGTCACTGTATACCGATCGCCGGCCCCGTGGAACGCACGCCGCTCAACAACTTCCGGGTTGTCGCTTCATGCGTTCCATCCGACGTCACTTCCGCTGACGTCACTTCCTCTCACGAGAGGAATTGTGTACAGGGGGACGGTCTATCCCCAAGGTAACTCAGCCTAGCCCTCCATTGGGTCCGACCAGAACCGACCACGCCCCTTCAGCACAACATCATGTCACAGCCTAGCTTCACCTCTGGGTTTTTCTTGCAATCCTGCATGTACACCTCGATCATAATGCTGCCCCTTAGTGCATCGTTAAACTTGGTCAAATATCCACAAAAATATGTGTATATATATAAATAAGGACAGATATATACATATGTATATATGTATATATGCTACACTGCATATCTAGATTTGTACAATACAAACTCAGTATGGTCACAGAATAGGGAAACAATTAAAATTACAATTAAAATCAATATATATCAATATAGATAAAACGTTATAGCCGAGGAGAATGCATGTACATCTACTTTTGGGGGTTGACCCGAGGGTGGACCAATCTGTCCCTCCAGGGGAAAACCCGTCCTCCAGACTGGGTGAACCGATAACCTCGTTCACTGACAGTCACAGGTTTAGTTCAGACCCGTGACTGCACGGCTAATTGCAACTAGTTGGGACCATAGTCTAAAGTGTAATTCTGGAATTCCAGGCAACATCAATACATATTGTTCTAGAAACGCCAGATAAAATTATAAATATTATTATCCAAATTAGTTTTAAAAATTATTATTAAAAAAATTCTCATAAAAATTTATTATTATCATCAGAAAGCAGAGAAATGAACGGACCGAATAAAGGGTATTCGTGGCACTGACCAGCCAGCGGACCCTGTATCCGACCTGACAGGTAAAGAACCAATGGGCCTCTCGTCCTAGGAGCTAACCAAATTATATGTACTCCTTGGCCCTACATGACCCCATGGATCTCAAGATCCTCATTGATGCCCCCTGGTGATAGGGACCCTAGAGTAAATATCCAGTATGATTCCCTCTTACAAAGTTTTTGGAACCTCACCCCGTCATCCTGATCCTTGTTGATGGCTTCAATCCCAAACACCCTTAACCCTGTGGGGTCTCCATCATGGAACTGACAGAAATGGCGGGGTACTGAGTAGTTATTGCAGTCTCTCGGTCCTTCCTTCGTCTTTTTGCTGAGTATGCTGCACTTATGCTCCCCGAATCTTACTCTCAGGGGTCGTATGGTGCGTCCGATGTATAGTAGGCCGCATGGGCAAATAAGAGCATAGACGAGGTAGCTAGTGCCACAATTAATAAACTGTTTAATCACGTGGCTACGCCCATCTGTACCAGCTACCTCTTTCTTTCGGTGCCACATGTAGGAGCAGGCTCCACAATTTTTGACCCCACACCTAAAATTACCCTTCTGGTCAAAGGTTGAGAACCATGGGTTAGATGCTGGTACCCCTCTGGGGGCTCTAGGTTTACGAACCCTGCTGGGTGCGATTTAGCTCCTCAAATCCTTTGGCTTCCTAAACACTATTTCCGGTCTTGGTGGCAGTATACTTCCCAAAACCGGATCCTGCTTAAGAATTTTCCAATTCCGCTGAATGACGCGTTGGATGTCAAAAGCTTTATTGCTATACACAGTACTGAACCTAACTGACTCTAAACTCCTGACTTTAGGAGGCTTTTTGTTGGTGTATTGGGGGTTATCCGTCGGAGAAGGGTATTCGACAGAGATGTTACTCTCATACATTGACCAATATTTATTATATGCCTCTTCAATGTGTTCTACTTTGTAGCCCTTCTCTACAAACCTCTCTTTAAGGATTGCGCCTCATAGTCAGTCCTTTTTGTGCAGGTCCTGTGCAATCTGCAGAACTGCCCAAAGGGGATATTTTTTATCCATCTAGGATGGTGATTGCTGGTTGCATGGAGGTAGGCATTGCCCCCACTCGGCTTAAAGTGAGTTTTAGAGACTATGCTTCCATTGGAGTCAGCTCGCAGTTCCCGGTCTAGAAAGACTAAACGGGTTTCATCAACTACCTGAGTGAAAGAGATCCCGAAAGGGTTATTCGCACAATGTTGAACAAAGCCTGCTAGATCCTCCAGTGTGCCATCCCAAATAATAAGTATATCATCAATATACCTGGCGTACATGGCTAGATTAGCCCTGAAGGGGTTGTTCTTCCAAATAGTGATGTCGCGAACCTAAAATTCGCGGTTCGTGAACGGCGAACGCGAACATCGGCAAATGTTCGCGAACCGGCGAACCGGGCGAACCGCCATAGACTTCAATAGGCAGGCGAATTTTAAAACACACAGGGAGTCTTTCTGGCCACAATAGTGATGGAAAAGTTGTTTCAAGGGGACTAACACCTGGACTGTGGCATGCCGGAGAGGGATCACGCAAAAAAAAGTTCTTAAAAATTATAATTTTTTGATAGAGAGCCAATTATTGGAAAAATTAAAAAAAAATAAAAATAAAAAATTTCTTTGGATTTAGCATCTGGGGGGTCTAAAAAGTGTACCTGTGAAGTTTCAGCTCTGTAGCATGTCCAGAACCCCTAAAAAACAGCATTTTTCTTATATTTTCAGGAATATGGCTTCTCTGCGGCTGGCTTTTTCTCTTGCAGGCATTTAGCGGGCATTTTTTTAGGCAGGCATGTCATTTTTTGTATTTAGTGTCTGGGGGGGTCTAAAAAGTGTACCTGTCAAGTTTCAGCTCTGTAGCATGTCCAGAACCCCTAAAAAACAGCATTTTTCTTATATTTTCAGGAATACGGCTTCTCTGCGGCTGGCTTTTTCTCTTGCAGGCATTTATCGGGCATTTTTTTAGGCAGGCATGTCATTTTTTGTATTTAGTGTCTGGGGGGTCTAAAAAGTGTACCTGTCAAGTTTCAGCTCTGTAGCATGTCCAGAACCCCTAAAAAACAGCATTTTTCTTATATTTTCAGGAATACGGCTTCTCTGCGGCTGTCTTTTTCTCTTGCAGGCATTTATCGGGCATTTTTTTAGGCAGGCATGTCATTTTTTGTATTTAGTGTCTGGGGGGTCACAAAAGTGTACCTGTCAAGTTTCAGCTCTGTAGCATGTCCAGAACCCCTAAAAAACAGCATTTTTCTTATATTTTCAGGAATACGGCTTCTCTGCGGCTGGCTTTTTCTCTTGCAGGCATTTATCGGGCATTTTTTTAGGCAGGCATGTCATTTTTTGTATTTAGTGTCTGGGGGGTCTAAAAAGTGTACCTGTCAAGTTTCAGCTCTGTAGCATGTCCAGAACCCCTAAAAAACAGCATTTTTCTTATATTTTCAGGAATACGGCTTCTCTGCGGCTGGCTTTTTCTCTTGCAGGCATTTATCGGGCATTTTTTTAGGCAGGCATGTCATTTTTTGGATTTAGCATCTGGGGGGTCTAAAAAGTGTACCTGTGAAGTTTCAGCTCTGTAGCATGTCCAGAACCCCTAAAAAACAGCATTTTTCTTATATTTTCAGGAATATGGCTTCTCTGCGGCTGGCTTTTTCTCTTGCAGGCATTTAGCGGGCATTTTTTTAGGCAGGCATGTCATTTTTTGTATTTAGTGTCTGGGGGGGTCTAAAAAGTGTACCTGTCAAGTTTCAGCTCTGTAGCATGTCCAGAACCCCTAAAAAACAGCATTTTTCTTATATTTTCAGGAATACGGCTTCTCTGCGGCTGGCTTTTTCTCTTGCAGGCATTTATCGGGCATTTTTTTAGGCAGGCATGTCATTTTTTGTATTTAGTGTCTGGGGGGTCTAAAAAGTGTACCTGTCAAGTTTCAGCTCTGTAGCATGTCCAGAACCCCTAAAAAACAGCATTTTTCTTATATTTTCAGGAATACGGCTTCTCTGCGGCTGTCTTTTTCTCTTGCAGGCATTTATCTGGCATTTTTTTAGGCAGGCATGTCATTTTTTGTATTTAGTGTCTGGGGGGTCACAAAAGTGTACCTGTCAAGTTTCAGCTCTGTAGCATGTCCAGAACCCCTAAAAAACAGCATTTTTCTTATATTTTCAGGAATACGGCTTCTCTGCGGCTGGCTTTTTCTCTTGCAGGCATTTATCGGGCATTTTTTTAGGCAGGCATGTCATTTTTTGTATTTAGTGTCTGGGGGGTCTAAAAAGTGTACCTGTCAAGTTTCAGCTCTGTAGCATGTCCAGAACCCCTAAAAAACAGCATTTTTCTTATATTTTCAGGAATACGGCTTCTCTGCGGCTGGCTTTTTCTCTTGCAGGCATTTATCGGGCATTTTTTTAGGCAGGCATGTCATTTTTTGTATTTAGTGTCTGGGGGGTCACAAAAGTGTACCTGTCAAGTTTCAGCTCTGTAGCATGTCCAGAACCCCTAAAAAACAGCATTTTTCTTATATTTTCAGGAATACGGCTTCTCTGCGGCTGTCTTTTTCTCTTGCAGGCATTTATCGGGCATTTTTTTAGGCAGGCATGTCATTTTTTGTATTTAGTGTCTGGGGGGTCACAAAAGTGTACCTGTCAAGTTTCAGCTCTGTAGCATGTCCAGAACCCCTAAAAAACAGCATTTTTCTTATATTTTCAGGAATACGGCTTCTCTGCGGCTGGCTTTTTCTCTTGCAGGCATTTATCGGGCATTTTTTTTAGGCAGGCATGTCATTTTTTGTATTTAGTGTCTGGGGGGTCTAAAAAGTGTACCTGTCAAGTTTCAGCTCTGTAGCATGTCCAGAACCCCTAAAAAACAGCATTTTTCTTATATTTTCAGGAATACGGCTTCTCTGCGGCTGGCTTTTTCTCTTGCAGGCATTTATCGGGCATTTTTTTAGGCAGGCATGTCATTTTTTGTATTTAGTGTCTGGGGGGTCACAAAAGTGTACCTGTCAAGTTTCAGCTCTGTAGCATGTCCAGAACCCCTAAAAAACAGCATTTTTCTTATATTTTCAGGAATACGGCTTCTCTGCGGCTGTCTTTTTCTCTTGCAGGCATTTATCGGGCATTTTTTTAGGCAGGCATGTCATTTTTTGTATTTAGTGTCTGGGGGGTCTAAAAAGTGTACCTGTCAAGTTTCAGCTCTGTAGTATGTCCACAACCCAAAAAAAACAGCATTTTTCTTATGATTTTTAGTAGAAAACTAATGCAGTGTCTTTCCAGCTGTCTTTTTTTCTTTCTGGCAAGCTGAAATATGATATGCCAAGGCAAACATGCCTATCAGTTGAGCTATGACACAGACAACACTGCACACATGGGGAAATATGTAAAACAAAAAACAGGAAAAGGAAATTAGGTGACGGTAACAAAACATGATATTGTGATTGGCCAAATAAAAAGTCACCTCGCGATGAGGTCGCGCCAAAGTCGCGCTAAGTCGCGCCAAAGTCGCACTGGAAGCGACGCTACTTTAGTGGTAGCGGCAGTGTAAACCAGCACTAAAACATCCAGTGTGTGAATACGATCAGGTATGATGTTTTATCGGTCAAGTAGTGTAAGGGTTACGCCCGTTGCCCGCTTCACAGTGACAGACCAAACTCTGACAGACCAAACTCCCCGTTTAACAGTCAGTCAGTCCATTTGCACAACCGCAAACTCCCAATTTGCACAAGGTTGGATACCAAGCTAGCCATGTCCCGTTCCTTGTCCTCACTGACATCATTGAAGGTCTCTTCCTCCACCCAGCCACATACAACACCAAGGGTCCCCGAAAGGTGAGAACAAGCCCCCTGGGACGCCTGCTGTGGCTGGTATTCCACCTCCTCAAAGCCACCTTCCTCCTCTGACTTCTCTTCTTCAGACTCCTCTCTCTGCGTTGCCACAGGTCCAGCAATTGACAACGACAAGGCTGCTTCTGGTGGTGATGAGGACCACAACTCTTCCTCTTCATGCTCATCTACAGCCTGATCCAGTACTCTTCGCAGGGCACGCTCCAGAAAAAACGCATATGGGATGAGGTCGATGATGTTGCCTTGGGTTCGACTGACCACCAGGGTTGTCATCTCCGCAAAAGGACGCATGAGCCTACAGCCATTGTTCATGAGCATTCAGTAACGCGGCCAAAAAATACCCAGCTCCGCAGAAAGAATGAAAGAAAATGAATGGTTTTTTTTATGAAAAATTATCCTGCGGATCGCTTTTGGTCTGTACACAATGAAGCAACGACCTTATCATCTGGGGTGTGCCAACACAATCCTAGAGGTGATCGCTTCATTGTGATACGCAAGCCACTTCACCACGACAAGGTAACGATCACGAAGGGGAATTGACACATGTATGTGCCTTTTTTTTTGTTTTTTGTTTTTTTGCAGCCACAGTGTAGCACCAGAGGCCAGAAAAATTAGGCATGTACACATGCATGAAAAAGTAGGTATTGTTGCAGCCGCTGCTGTAGCAGCGGCCTGAAAAATTGAGGTTTTAAGGCAGAAAGTGCACTAAAACATTGCTGCTTGAACCGTAGTTGGTGGCGGAGACGTCACGTAAGTCATCCGGCATGCAGAGAATGATTATATACAGCAGCGTGTGGACCATTTTTAGGCCAAGGCATCTCAGTCATCACCAGGCCTTTTTTAGTCAAATGCATCCCCCACTGTCAGTCCCTTCGGGATCCATGCCTCATTCATCTTAATAAACGTGTGGTAATCAAGACTTTTTTGACCTAGGCGACTTCTCTTCTCAGTGACAATACCTCCTGCTGCGCTGAAGGTCCTTTCTGACAGCACACTTGAAGCGGGGCAGGCCAGAAGTTCAATGGCAAACTGGGATAGCTCAGGCCACAGGTCAAGCCTGCACACCCAGTAGTCAAGGGGTTCATCGCTCCTCAGAGTGTCGATATCTGCAGTTAAGGCAAGGTAGTCTGCTACCTGTCGGTCGAGTCGTTCTCTGAGGGTGGACCCCGAAGGGCTGTGGCGATGCATAGGACTAAAAAAGCTCCGCATGTCCTCCATCAACAAGACGTCTGTAAAGCGTCCTGTCCTTGCCGGCGTGGTTGTGGTGGTAGGAGGAGGATTACTTTCACCTCTTCCCCTGTTGGATTCCCGTTGTGCTGTGACATCACCCTTATACGCTGTGTAGAGCATAGTTTTGTAACTTATTTTGTAGCTGCTGCATCCTTTGCGACTGCCGGTAATTGGGTAACATGTCACAGACTTTCTGCTTATACCGGGGGTCTAGTAGCGTGGCCACCCAGTACAGGTCGTTCTCCTTCAGCCTTTTTATACGAGGGTCTCTCAACAGGCATGACAGCATGAAAGACCCCATTTGGACAAGGTTGGATGCCGAGCTACTCATGTCCAATTCCTCGTCCTCACTGATGTCATTGAAGGTGTGTTCTTCCCCCCAGCCACGTACAACACCACGGGTACCAGATAGGTGACAACGAGCACCCTGGGATGCCTGCTGTGGTTGGTGTTCCTCCTCCTCAAAGCCACATTCCTCCTCTGACTCCTCTTCCTCACACTCCTCTTCCAGTGTTGCCGCAGGTCCAGCAATCGATGGTAAGGCTGTTTCTGGTGGTGGTGATGGTGACCACAACTCTTCCTCTTCCTCTTCACGCTCATCTACGGCCTGATCCAGCACTCTTCGCAGGGCACGCTCCAGGAAAAAAACATATGGGATGATGTCGCTGATGGTGCCTTCAGTGCGACTCACTAGGTTTGTCACCTCCTCAAAAGGACGCATGAGCCTACAGGCATTGCGCATGAGCGTCCAGTAGCGTGGCAAAAAAATACCCAGCTCCGCAGAGGCTGTCCTAGCACCCCGGTCATACAAATACTCGTTGACCGCTTTTTCTTGTTGGAGCAGGCGGTCGAACATTAGCAGTGTTGAATTCCAACGTGTCGGGCTGTCGCAAATCAAGCGCCTCACTGGCATGTTGTTTCGCCGCTGAATATCTGCAAAGTGCGCCATGGCCGTGTAGGAACGCCTGAAATGGCCACACACCTTCCTGGCCTGCTTGAGGACGTCCTGTAAGCCTGGGTACTTCTGCACAAAACGTTGCACAATCAGATTCAACACATGTGCCATGCACGGCACATGTGTCAACTTGCCCAAATTCAATGCCGCCAACAAATTGCTCCCGTTGTCACACACCACTTTGCCGATCTCCAGTTGGTGCGGGGTCAGCCACTGATCCACCTGTGCATTCAGGGCGGACAGTAGTGCTGGTCCGGTGTGACTCTCTGCTTTCAGGCAAGTCAACCCCAAGACAGCGTGACACTGTAGTATCCGGCATGTGGAATAGCCCCTGGGGAGCTGGGGGGGTGCAGTTGGTGTGGAGCAAGACGCAACAGCAGAAGAGGACTCAGCCGAGGAGGTTAGCAAAGAGGATGGAGTAGGAGGAGTAGAGGAGGTGGCAGCAGGCCTGCCTGCAAGTCGTGGCGGTGTCACCAACTCCTCTGCAGCAGAGCCACGCATTCCATGCTTGGCAGCCGCCAGCAGGTTTACCCAATGCGCAGTGTACGTTATATACCTGCCCTGACCGTGCTTTGCAGACCAGCTATCAGTGGTCAGATGGACCCTTGCCCCAACACTGTGTGCCAGACGTGACATGATTTCTTTTTCCACAATAGAGTACAGGTTGGGGATTGCCTTTTGTGAAAAATAATTTCGGCCGGGTACCTTCCACTGCGGTGTCCCAATAGCGACAAATTTTTTGAAGGCCTCAGACTCCACCAGCTTGTATGGTAAAAGCTGGCGGGCTAAGAGTTCCGACAAGCCAGCTGTCAGACGCCGGGCAAGGGGGTGACTCTGCGAGATTGGCTTTTTGCGCTCAAACATTTCCTTCACAGACACCTGACTGTGGGCAGGTGACGAGCAGGAACTGCTGAAGGTGAGAGGCGGAGGGGCGGGTTGTTGATAGGGGGCATGGAGGACAGCAGTGGTTGACGTGGCTGAAGATGCTGGACCAGGAGGAGGATGGTGGCTTTCAGTTTGTGTGCTGCTTTTACTCATGTGTTGATCCCATAGGCGTTTGTGATGTGAGATCATGTGCCTTCGCAAAGCAGTTGTACCTAGGTGGGTGTTGGACTTCCCACGACTCAGTTTCTTTTGGCACAGGTTACAAATGGCATCGCTGATATCAGAGGCAGACACACAAAAAAAATGCCACACTGCTGAGCTTTGCAAGGACGGCATTCTGGTGGTGGCAACAGCTTGCGTTGATTGGCGTGCTGTCTGGCTGACCCCGGGTGCCGAATCTACATGCTGTCTGACTGCGCCACTAGCTCCTTGCGATGACCTCCTCCCCCTGCTTCCAAATCGTCTCCTCCTCCTCTCTGTCTCCCCATCTGAACTTTCCCCCTCTTCTTCTGCTCTTCGAGCAGGCACCCAGGTGACATCCACAGACACATCGTCATCATCAGCCGCTTCACTTGACAACTCAGCAAAGGCAGCAGCAGCAGGTACAACATCATCATCATCACAATGTACGTCCATGTGTATAATGCTGCCTGACTGAGACATATCCCCGTTATCTACATCCTCTGGCACTAATAGTTGCGCATCACTTATTTCTTCAAACTGATGTGAAAATAACTCCTCTGACGGATCAAGTGAAGCGGCTGTGGTGCTAGTGTTGGTGGTGGTGCCGGCGGGCTGGCGAGTGGTAAATTGAGAGGTGCCCGAAGCTGAGCTGGAGGAGGATGGTGCATTAAGGTTCCGAGCGGAAGCTGTAGACGATTGGGTGTCCTGTGTAAGCCAGTCAACTATGGCCTCAGAATTTTTTGAGTTCAGGGGCTGTGGTGGCCTCTGAACACTGGGCATTATTCTAGAGCCTAAGGAAATCACAGCACCACGACCACGACGGCCCTTGCGGGGTGGCCTGCCTCTGCCTGTCATTTTTTTTTTAATGTGTTGTTACTGTTGTACTATGAGTGCAAGCTGCTGTGCCACCTTATATATCAGTGGTGGGTGGGCAGTGGCACAGTACACTCTCTGTGGACCTGACAGCAGTCACTGGCACCCAGGCAACTGCAATTTAAAAAATATATATATTTTTTTTTACTTTGCAAGCTGCTGTGCCACCTTATATATCAGTGGTGGGTGGGCAGTGGCACAGTACACTCTCTGTGGACCTGACAGCAGTCACTGGCACCCAGACAACTGCAATTTAAAAAATATATATATATTTTTTTACTTTGCAAGCTGCTGTGCCACCTTATATATCAGTGGTGGGTGGGCAGTGGCACAGTACACTCTCTGTGGACCTGACAGCAGTCACTGGCACCCAGGCAACTGCAATTGAAAAAAATATATATATATTTTTTACTTTGCAAGCTGCTGTGCCACCTTATATATCAGTGGTGGGTGGGTGGGCAGTGGCACAGTACACTCTCTGTGGACCTGACAGCAGTCACTGGCACCCAGGCAACTGCAATTTAAAAAAATATATATATTTTTTTTACTTTGCAAGCTGCTGTGCCACCTTATATATCAGTGGTGGGTGGGCAGTGGCACAGTACACTCTCTGTGGACCTGACAGCAGTCACTGGCACCCAGGCAACTGCAATTTAAAAAAAAATATATTTTTTTTTTACTTTGCAAGCTGCTGTGCCACCTTATATATCAGTGGTGGGTGGGCACACAGTGGCACTGCAGTGGGCACAGTACACTCTGTGGACCTGACAGTCACTGGCAGCCCAGGCAACTGCAATAATAAAAAAATTTTTTTTCAATTTATTGCAACAAGATGCTGTGCCAACGTATATATATCAGTGGTGGGCAGTGCACTGCAGTGGGTACAGTGCACTCTGTGGACCTGACACAGCACTCACTGCAATTATGACAGAGAAAAAAAAAATATTTTTTAAAATGCCAGGTACTGTGCCTGTGCCACCCGAAATGAGTGTGGTGTGCACACAGTACAGTCTGTGGTAGGTCTGTGGCCTCTCACACACAGCGGGCAGGCAACTGCAGTGTACAATAGATATATATATATATATATATATATAAAGAAAAAAATCTATTACCTTACCAGCCCTTGAAAGGGCTTTTGGGGACACTATATATATATATATATGTATATATATAAAAATAAAAAAATCCTCAATTACCAGCCCTTAAAAGGGCTTTTGGGGACACTAGATAGATATAGATATATATATATATATATGAAGAAACAACTCAATTACCAGCCCTTAAAAGGGCTTTTGGGGACGCTAGGTATATATATATATATATATATATAAAAAAAAAAAAAAACACAAATACCAGCCCTTAGAAGGGCTTTTTGGGGTGCTGATATTACAGCAGTAGTGGACCAAGAACACTGCAAGACCAGGAACACTGACTAACTGTCCCTAGCTTAACAGCAGCAGCAGCAGCAGCAGCAGCAGCTCTCTCCCTATTCTCACTACACACACTGCTTCAGAATGATCTAAGATGGATGCTGCCCTTGCTTATTTATAGGAGGTGGGAGGGTGTGGGAGGGAGGTACGCTGATTGGCTGGAAATGTGTCTGCTGACTGTAAAGTTCAGGGTCAAAGTTTGCCTCAATGATGTCTTATGGGGGGCGGACCGAACATCGCATATGTTCGCCGGCAGTTCTATACATCTCTACTTCCAAATGAATAGGTCCTCCCAGTATCCCATAAAAATATTGGCGTAACTGGGAGCAAACCTGGCCCCCACGGCTGTTCCTCTGATCTGCCTGTAGTATTCCCCTACATACGAAAAGTAGTTGTGGTTCAACACATAATTGATGGAGTCAACCAGAAATGTAATTTGGAGGGGATGCAAATTGCTGAGGCTGAGGTAATGTTTAACCGCCTTCAGGCCATAAATGTGCTCAATGGACGTGTACAATGAGGACACGTCCAAGGATAGCCATTTGAATCGAGGAGACCATTTTACTGGTGCCAAAATGTCTAACATATGGCTTGAATCTCTCACATACGATGGAAGAGTCACAACCAAATCTTGCACAAAATGGTCAATGTAGCAGCCTAGATTGCTAGTTAGGCTGTCAATGCCAGCTATTATCGGTCGACCGGGGGGGTTTTCTGGGTCCTTATGGACCTTGGGAATGTGGTAAAAATGTGGGGTTTTTGGATGTTGTTTGAATAGAAAGTAATATTCATTCTTTGTAATTACTTTGTCTCCCAAGGCTTTATCCAACAATAGTTTCAATGATGTTGTATACCCCACTAGAGGGTCCTTTTTAAGCTTCTCATAAGTTTCTTGGTCATTCAGGAGTCTATAGGCCTCTGCCAGATATGCAGATCGATCCTGTATGACCAAGCCCCCTCCCTTGTCGGCCTGTCTGATTATCTCCTCATTATTCTTTAGTCCCTTAATTGTATCTGTCATATTTTCACCAGTTTCGGATCCCTTCACTTGGTACTTATGCTTTTTGGACTTCCCATTCTTGTTCTGGCAGACCTGTTTCATCTCCTCCAGCACTACCTCATAAAATGTAGGTATAAAGTTCCCCTTTGCCCAATGAGGGAAAAAGGATGACTTAGGTTTGAAGGTGGTGTGTATCAAAGCTTTTTCCATTCCAATTAATTCAGGGTCAGCTGGAAGATCATCGCAACCTCCCTCCTCGAAAAGACTCTAGAGGATGGTTAGTGCGTCATCTTCCCTAGCGCTATTGGGGGCCGTATCATCCGGAATTGCGGATCCTGAGTCCGAATTCTTTTTGAGGGCATAAAATCTTTTGTCCGTAAGCCCTCTGATATATTTATTAAGGTCAATGAACAACTCAAAAAGATTCGGATAACTGGGGGGGGGGGGGGCGAAGTTGAGGCCCTTTCTTAGCAGGTCTAGCTCAGTTTCTGTAAACGCTGTTCCAGAGAGGTTGTAAATTCTGATAGTGGAGTGAGTCCCACCTATTTCCGCCCTGTTTTTGGTCTTTTTTCCTCCTCTCTTACCTCTTTTTCCATTTCTCCCCTTTTTCTTGTGGGATACCTCTGAGGGAGGGAATTGAGATGTCTCGAGGCCGTGGGGGTGAATCCCCCCACAGCCCCCTGCCCTAAAAAAGTGAGGGTTTGGGGCTGTATTCTTTCACTCTGGGTATCGCTCCTGGCTACGTCTGTAGGACTAGTTTGTGTAGGAGCGGTATCCAGGGCTCTATCATCCATTGTTCCACTGGAGGAGGGATTAATGGCAGGCTCAACCCCACTGTTTGCACTCCTACTCTGGGGAACCATGCAGGGATTTTTTGTGTTTGGTTTGATTCCTGCATTTGTCCCAAGCTCCGGTCTATCATTCTTGGTGTTATTAGTATGACTGTTGTTCCTTGGGTTTCTTTTGTTGTTATTATAGTATTTGGAAAAGGGCTTTTTACCTTTTCCAGAACGGGCCTCCCCTTGACTGGTGTGGCCAGTTCTTCTTGGGGAGTTGTTGTAGTCAACCCACCTGGACCCCCTCGTGTTCCTGGAGGATGAGCGCTTGCTAGGGCCTTTTTTCCAATTAAGTTCCCGTCCCTCCTGATAGTCCTGCCTATCCCTCTCAAATTTACCCAATTTTTTGCTGATTAACTCAGTCTCAAAACTCACCACCTGTTCATTTACATTCCCATCCCATGTGTTAAATGAAGCTATGTCCACAAATTCAGCTAGTTGTTCTTGTATATCTTTCACGTCTGTACAGATTTTCTCTAGATATCTCTGTCTCTGCTTTATGATTTATTTTAAAAGTAATTTATTACACTCTCTCATTTTAGCTTGCCATTCAGTTTGCAAGTCCTCGTCCAGCCAGAGGCACATTTTAGTAAGTCTTAAACCTCTTGGAATCCTATCGACCTCGAGGTACTTCTCCAAAAGTAGGATGTCCCACCACTGGGTCATCTCTTTTTCAAGGGTTTGTCGCAGTCTATAAAATAGGGACACCATGGTGTCTTCCCTGTCCACAGTGTCTGTCTCATCTGTACGGATGCTGTCTGTAGCAATCCGCTGTTCATATGTGTCAATACTAAAGTCTTTGGCCAGAGAAAGTCTCCTGAGTTCCCGTTCTTCAATGGATAAAACCATACTTTCAACGTTGTTAAAAGTTGTCGAGCGGCGTGCGTTCCACGGGGCCGGCGATCGGTATACAGTGACCGATCGGCTCCCTACTTCCTCCGTGTCTCCCCCGCTTTGACTACAGATCCTGCCCCCCCTCCCCTCTCCCTCCGGAACATAACATCAGCCAGTGGAAGAGCTTACTATGCTTACTATGGGTAAGACAACTACCATACAGGGACAGGGATATGGCCCGGACCACACTGGAGACCTCAGCATATAGAAGACCAGGGGAGACCATAGACCAGGTCACATACCAGCTGCCCTCCACTGCTAGTCTGAGAAGAACATACTATGCCCTAGTGTGGATTGATGAAGCAGTTTTATCAGCCTCTAACATTGCATTGTATTGATTTTTATTGGTCTTTTATTGGTCCTATATTGGATTTTATATGTATATATATATTTTTTATATATATGGTTTTAATCATATGCCTTCACATTCTTGTACTATACTTTAATTGCATGATCGATATATGCCATTGTATGGGAGGACTATTACTAATGATGTCATGAGGGGGAAAGTAATGGTGCTCAGGCCACTCCCCGGGGGAGGGGATACTCCCACCTGGGGGTGGGGACTGGACCACTGTCTTATTATTTAAACCAAGGAGATAGCCATGACACAGTGGCTCTGAGGAAGAGGCTGGGCCTCGAAACGCATCAGCCATCATCTCATCGGTCATGGACAATTATACGGACTGACCCGGACATTTGAGCAGTTTAGCTCGATATGCTTTACTTTCATCTACGTCTGTGAGTAGCCATTTTTAATGTTACACAATAAAGCCTGTTATTGAGGATAATGTGCTAGGTCGGTGCGCCCTCTTTTTGTTTTCTTCGATCACCAATTCCCCCAATGCTGCAGCAAAAAATAGTGGAGCAATATCAGAAAGGAGTTTCTCAGAGAAGTTATCCTCATCTACAGTGCATAATATCATCCAAAGATTCAGAGAATCTGGAAAAATCTCTGTGCGTAAGGGTCAAGGCCTGAAAACCATACTGGATGCCCGTGATCTTCGGGCCCTTAAAACTCTATAGGCGAAAAATGAAGCCATATCTAAACATGATCCAGAAGTGCAGGCGCTTTCTCTTGGTCAAGGCTCATTTAAAATGGACTGTGGCAAAGTGGAAAACTTTTCTGTGGTCAGACGAATCAAAATTTGAAGTTCTTTTTGGAAAACTGGGACGCCATGTCATCCGGACTAAAGAGGACAAGGATAACCCAAGGTGTTATCAGCACTCAGTTCAGAAGCCTGCATCTCTGATGGTATGGGGTTGCATGAGTGCATGTGGCATGGGTAGCTCACACATTTGGAAAGGCACCATCAATGCTGAAAGGTATATCCAAGTTCTAGAACAACATATGCTCCCATCCAGACGTTGTCTTTTTTCAGGGAAGACCTTGCATTTTCCAACATGATAATGCCAGACCACAATCTGCATCAATTACAACATCATGGCTGCGTAGAAGAAGGATCCGGGTACTGAAATGGCCAGCCTGCAGTCCAGATCTTTCACCCATAGAAAACATTTGGCTCATCATAAAGAGGAAGATGTGACAAAGACGACCTAAGACAGTTGAGCAACTAGAAGCCTGTATTGATGGGGCAACATTCCTATTGCTAAACTTGAGCAATTTATCTCCTCAGTCCCCAGACGTTTTCGGACTGTTATAAAAATAAGAGGGGATGCTACACAGTGGTAAACATGTCCTTGTCCCTACTTTTTTGAGATTTGTTAATGCCATGAAATTTAAAATCAACTTTTTTTCCCCTTAAAATTATACATTTTCTCAGTTTAAACATTTAATATGTCATCTATGTTGTATTCTGAATAAAATATTGAAATTTGAAACTTCCACATCATTGCATTCTGTTTTTATTCACAATTTGTACAGTGTCCAAACTTTTTTGGAATTGGGTTTGTATATATATATATATAGTATATGCATACACTGTTTTTTGTATAATGTTTTAATGCATTTTTATGTGATACAGTATATGCAACATCCAGTTCTGTATGTGTCACTATTGTGTACTCATTGTTTTTAACACTTTTATTATCTGTAATAGTCATTGCTGTATATTGCTGTAGACTTGCTTCATGCTCGTTTAAACTGTTACAACAGATCACCATTTCTGTAGAACACTGTTTATGAGCCCTTTTCCTCTTCCCTTCCGACTTCACCCCCTGTCACTATAAATGCAGATGATGTTGCAGTGACCATCCAGCTTTGAGAAAGGAGCAGTGGGCAGCTCTGAGATGCGTAAGCCACGCCCAGCATTCCCACCCCTAGCGCTGACATCACGCCCGGCCAGGATTCGGCTGTCTGTGCTCGCTCCCTCGTGAAGTGCCTAACTTCCAGCATCCACACTTGCTGCAAGCTCCCTGCCTTACTCACCATCTAGCACAGATAAACCTGGCTCCACATGTCCCTTCAATGTCATAGCTTCACTGACCCAAGGTGGGTCTGACATGCGCTTTATTGTTCACCCTTATGTAAGTTTCCATTTGTCTGAATAAAAATACTTGTTTTTATACATACTGCACTTGGAGTGGCGCTCCTTTGTTTTTTGTTTTATGCTGCATAGAGATTCCTTTATCTCCTGGGAGCTGCCTTCTACCTATGCCTGCCAGTGTTGCTGTATCCAGTTCGCTGTTTCTGCTACACTATCCCCAGTCAGATTGTCACTTTGGATTCTGTGTCTCATTCATCCATGCGCCGTCTACTTTTTACTTCATTTTAATTGTATTTTATTGCATCTGGAAGTTCATGTTTCATAACATGTTACATGTTACACCCATATGTAGAGTGTAACATGTAACATGTTACTAAACTAGCAGCCCCCACACCCTCCCAAGTCCCTGTTGTTACAGTGGGCCAGGGATCTTCTCCCTGCAACTTCTGTCTCAATGTTTAAAAAACACGGCCATGTGGGGCTCTGCCCACATGGCTGCATCATAGTTTAATGATTCTTCCTGACATTCAGTGACTGCCTGCCTGTAGGGGGCATGGGCAGACAGCTACACTGACAGTCTGCAGGAACCTTTAATCTTCTGATCATGGGTGCAATGCTTAACAAGTTCCTAATAAAAAATAATAAATGCATATTTTTTTACCTGCAAAAAGATGTGCATGTATTTTTTTTTTTTTTGTAAAAAAAGGGGAAATTATCCTTTAATACTTGTAAGAAAATATGATTTTTTAGGGATACAGCCATGTGTTCATATTTCTGCAATGGAGAGTCTTTGAAATATGATATATATTGGCTTTGTTTGGTTAAACATGAATTCAATTCTAATAGTACATGCTCAGCAAGAAGAAAATACAGTAGCCACAAGGGAAATCATTAACTGTGCTCAGCATAAAATCAGTTAAAAAATCCCAACAGACATCATAATTACCAATTTAGCCTATATTGCCTGAGGACACAGGTCAGTTAGCATACAACTTGCCTGTTACATTGAATCTGTAAGCGAAAAAAACACTATCAGCATTACTGTGGGTATAACTAACAACAGTATATACGTACAGATATTAGGGACACATTGCAAATAGGTTTCAAGTGTTTATGTTAATTTGACAGTTTGAGCCGAGACATCTTGTCAGAAAAACATGAATTGATTATGGAATTTCAGTGATTAAATCCATACTAGATAATCAGAAATATATACTGTAGATTGTATTTAAAATCTCAAATTTCATAGTCTTACCTCCACTTACCCTTTTTTAGAAGTTGCACAGTGTGTAAATATGACTGTGCAGTAGTATAGTTCAGTGGTCACCAGAGTATAACCATGCTGTCTGGTGCATTCTGTAAACTAACAGACTTGGTCAGATACATTTGTGAGTAAGAATTTTTCTTGTCATATTATACAATACCAAATACTATACCAAATTCATGCCATGAACATGCTTCCATGTTGATGTATTTAGAACAGTAAAGCCACATATTTCTTCATCAGCATCTTATCTGTGCCCAAGAGCCCAATGATTTGGTGGGTTTGCTATTTCTTCCACAATATTGCTACTCCATTACGTTTGGCCCAGTCAGCTTGATTCATTACTGTCTGTATTGTAATTGTAACCAGTTGCTGCCTGCCCACAGTACACTTAATGCAGCTGGGCTGCAGCTCCAGGCTAAAGTGATGTACTGGTATGTCGCTCAGCACATGGGCACTGGCACGCCCCCGGGGCATGAAGCGGCATGATCTTGTGATTATGGGGCTTGGTACCCAGCTGCTGTAAGCACCCGGAGTATCATGTGATCATTCTGACCAATCATAGTGATCACATAATTACATGTAAGCTTCCATTCATGACAGCTTGCTTACTATTGTGATGCTGTGATTGGTCCACAGCTATCAAATGGTACCAGAGACCCTGTACCATGTGATTGGCTACAACTAATCACAACATCACAATAGTAAGTAAGCTGTCATGAATAAAAGCCATTTACTTGTTTATAAGCAATAAAAGTGCAAAAAAAATAATTCCTGCTCCCCCCCCCCCCCGGTAGTAGTGTCACTATGGTGACAGTATGTTAAAAAACAAGTAAAAAAAGAATGTATAAAAAATGTTTTAAAAAAGGAATTTGTATTTTTCTGGCATTTTTTATTAGAGAGGCTGTCAGTACACCAGGATTGACCAATTTTCAATTTTCAAATACATATCTCATAGTTTGTATCTTTCACACAGAATAAATCAGTGTTTCTCAGCCGGGGTGTTGTGAGGAGTCTTTAGGGGTGCTGCAGCAACAGTCCGATCTGAGTGATCCTCTGTTAGCTCCTGCGCTCTCTGTTAGCTCCCCCTGCTCTCTGCACCTCTCTGTACTTTTGCCTGTAAAAGAGAAAGCTGAGCTGGGCGCTCGACTGTGTCTTAACAACTGCTGACATCATTGGTTGCTATGGACTTGCCGGCAGGAGTACAGAGAGAGGCAGAGAGTGGAGGAAGGTGCGGGCACAGCTCTCTGCCACCCTTGTGCACAGTAGTTAACCGTACGCTTTCCTTACTGTTAACAGTCAACAGAGGATCTCAGGAAGGAGAGGAGCTGGGGGGGGGGGTAGAAATCACAACCCTTACCTCCTCCTGGCTCTCCCCTATCAGCTGCTGTCACTACTGTAGGGACAGAATTTTTGCTAGGAAGAGGGGGGATTTGGGGAGTAATTGTGCTTTGTGGGGTATTTGGGAGCAGGTAGGGGGATGTGCTAGGAGGGGGAATTTCGAAGGGGTTCTCCTGGGAGGGTGATTTGGGTTAAGGGTTTATGCTAGGAGGGGAGATTTGGGGGTTGTCCTAGGAGGGGGGATTTGTGGCGGTTTGTGCTGGGAGAGTTATTTGGGTGAGGGGGGTTGTGCTAGGAGGGGGGATTTGGTGGGGTTGTGCTAGGAGGGGAACACACAAAAAGCATTTGCGATCAGATGCACCTCCTGGTGTGATTGAGCCCTCAGACTAGTGTGCCCTGGGATTGTTTGCAATTCTAAAGGGTGCCTTGGCTTAAAAAAGGTTAAAAAACACTGGACTAAATAATATACACTGATATGGGTATTTTTTACCAAAGAAATGTAGAAGATCAAATTTTGGCCTAAATTGATAAAGGAATATTATTTGTTTGCAAAATTTTACAACAGAAAAACATGTTTTTCTTTGAAAATTTTTGGGATGTTTTCATTTATGTAGAAAAAAATAAAAAACCCAGTGGTGATAAAATACAACCAAAAGGTAGCTCTAATTATGTAAATAAACTTATATAAATGTCATTTGCGTACATTGTTGCATGACTGAGGAAATGCCAGTTAAAGTAGCACAGTGCTGAATAGCAAAATATGTCCTGGTAATGAAGGGGGTAAAACCTTCCTGAAGGAAAGTGGTTAGGGAGGAATGTTTTTGGATTCAGGTTGCAGGGGACAATAATAGAATATCAGTTATTGCCTGTAAACAAACACAAGCACAGGCTGTGCAAAAATTAACGATGCATTCAAAAGAAAGAAGAACTTGGCAAATTGCCCTTTCTATGAAAAAAGGAAAATCCCATGTAATTCCATCTAATGAAAGAGTCTTAAATGCATTTTTGATGTAACAACAACACCTTGCTTCCACATCTACTCATTTTTTTTTTTTTTATATATATATATATTAGACAGTAAGGGAATGCCATTTTCTTCTAAAAGGCTAGCCCATTGCTGACTTACAAACAGTAACATTTTTTTGTATATATATATAATATATATATATATATATATATATATATATATATATATAGTAAACATTAGAGGAATGAATCACATGAATAGGGTTGTAGATGCAGATTAGGCAAACCACCAAAGGATAAAGGTTTTTATTCATGTGCTCATTTCCAGCTGTGTCTGTTACATTTGACTCTGATATGGTAAATGCAGCTGAAAAAAAGACATAATATATCAGCAATTATTGATAACTATGATGCAGATTAGGATCTGTGCATTGTTATAATTTCACTTGATATTTAGCTGTTAATATGTAACAGCAGTTTTATTCAGAAAGTCAAGGCTATGTTCTATTTCACCTATCCAGGCAAAATAATTTAATAGGGTTAATTTAAAAATAACCTTTATATTTTGCATTTTAACAGCCTGATCTCTCAGTATGTAGCTATGTAAGCTCTCTTCTATATCCCTCAATTAGATTGACAAAATGCAGTTTTGCAATGCATTGAAATTAAGCTGGAAATGATGGAAAATCAGCGGGGAAAGTATGAATAGTGACTATGTGAAGATAAGGAGATTAGTGGGGCTATAAAAATGGAGACCTATGAATTCCCATTAAATATCAATTTCTTTACAGCGCTGTAACATTTTCAAAATCTTGCACATCATCTAATGAACCTATACTGTGGAGACTGCAGTGGACATTTCAGAAGAATTTAGAACATAATTAAAGTTTTTGACATATAAATGTTAAGGACATCTTGCCCTTTTTTTTTATACAGTGTTTGCTTGTTTTTTGTGTTTACTAATGCAATGACACAGAGTTTGGTTTATCTAGCTGCATCAAGCTTTCAAGAAAGTCTTTCGTAGGAGCAAACCCTGCTGCTATACCAAGAAATACATTTATTTTCTTCCCCAGGTCTACAGATTTGATGTTCTCATGAGTTCTATGGCTGAGTTTTTGTTTTTTGTTTCACCCATTTGAACAACAGGTTTTTCTGTGTTTGCCTACCATATGATAACACGAGAAGAATACATTCTTATATTAAGCATAACTGTTGAAATGGTTTCCAACAAAGCTATGTTTTCTTATGTTGCACTTTTAGTTACAGGGAATAAATTGCATTATCTCATTCAGCACAGTGGCTAAGTAGTCAGATCCAGGGCTCTGTACTACTGAGCTCATGGACTTGATTCAGTTTGTATCATCTCCCTATGTTTTTTTACTGGTGAGACAAATGCCAGTTTATCTTAGAGAGAATGGGGTTAATTTTCTATAAGCTAAAGGCTGTTTACTTTGGGGGGAGGGGGGAGTCACTTAACTTTATGAATGAGATTGAGCTCTGCTGACTTTCAATGCCCAATCATGTGATAGTATACTGTTTTTTTTTTTTTTTAATTTCTTTGCACATGGTTGGGTATTTTTTCCAAAAGTAAATTTTCACAAAATTCACAAATTTCCTTTCAAGGTGAATAGCCTATTTATCTTTAATAAATCCCTCTCACTTTCACCTGGTCCATGTAGGCAAAGTTACAGTGTCTCTGCAAAGGCCCTCCTGACCCCTTAACTTCCCTTTGACAGTTCTTTGGTGTTACTCCTTTCTGTTCCCCAGCCATCCAGATGTGATTTGTGGCCCCTCCCACCTACCCATCCATTGGACCCATGAGAGCTCTGTAACTTATCTTAATGGAGCATGAAAGTTCCCACAGAGGGCCACTTCAGTGCAACTGAAACAGAGCTTCAACAATGAAAGTACATATTTCTGTATACTTTATTCTATGTATCTGTGAGCTCTACAATTATTAGGGTACTGGTATCAGTAAAAAATAACCATAAAATTGGGTGAGGGAGTGAAGTGGGTTCCTCTTTTTCTGCTTATAAATATAGAATCCATGCGATAGTTGGATTGTATTACATTACTGTTAATAGATTCAGCATACATGGACTATCCCCATGTCTAATATTTTCTCTATTGCTTTGGTTACTAATACATATACCATATTTACTGTTGGAAAAATGCACTGCCTAGTGGTGATGGGCCGAACACCCCCCTGTTTGGTTCGCACCAGAACATCTCGAACAGGGGAAAAGTTCTAGCGATCATTCGAACTCTATTAAAGTCTATGAGAAAAGGAACATGAAAAATTAAAAGTCCTCATTTTAAAGGCATATAAGAAAGTTATTGCCTTAAAAATGTATGGGGACCCGGGTACTGCCCTGTGGGACATGCATCAATGCAAAAAAATGTTTTTAAAATGATTGTTTTTACAGGAGCAGTGATTTTAATGATGCTTAAAGTTTAAAGTGAAACAATAAAAATGAAAAATTCCTTTAAATATCGTGCCTGGGGGTCCCCTTAGTTTGCCTTTAAAGTGGCACATTTGTACAATGTGTAGATCTTGCTGCAGCAATACTGACATTTCTAAAGGAAAAAAATGTAATTTAAACTTGCTCGCAGGTGTAATGTATTGTTGACACCTGGCAATACAGATAACAAAAAAAAACAGCATAGGGTCCCCTTTCCCAGTCCATACCAGGCCCCTCGGGTCTGGTATGAATTTTAGGGGAACCCCAAGCCACCATTTCAAAGAAACGACGTAGGGTCCCCCCAAAATCCATACCAGGCCCTTATCTAAGCACGCAGCCAGTCAGGTCAAGACAGTAGAGGATACGAGCGAGCGGCCCCCCTCCTGAACCATACCGGGCCTCATGCCCTCAACATGGGGGGTGGGTGCTTTGGGGGAGGGGGTCCCGCCTATTCTCTATATAAGAACTGTCAAAACGCAATTAGGCAGTCTGCGGAAGCGTTCACCGAGAGCAGAGCTTTTTTTATATTGTTTTTTATTTCCTTTTTTGGGGTTGGTGGGTGCGGTGGGTGGCGTGATTGATGATAGATTTACATCAGGGGACACCATTTTTTTATTTTTAAATAAAGGATTTGTCAAAAACTGTCTTGTGTGTTTATTTTTTTTGTACACTTTTTGGGTGAATGGGTAGGGGTACGATGTACCTGATACCCATTCACATATGGGGGTCGGAAATTGGAGGCCCTCTTGTTAAAGAGGGCTTTCAGATTCTGATAAGCCCTTCACCAGCAGACCCCCACAACCACAGCCCAGGGTTGTCGCGAAGAGGCCCTTGTCCCCATCAACATGGGTACAAGATGCTTTTGGGGGCACCCCAAAGCATCCTCCCCATGTTATGGGCAAGCAGCCTGGTATGGTTCAGGAGGGGGGCACTTTCTTGTCCCCCCCCCCCAATTTCCTGGGCTGTTTTTACCCCAATTTTTTTTTTAATTTACATTTTCTTTTTACAATTATTTTTTTTAAATTAAGCTATCAGCAGGGAAGCCTTAACAACCAATTAACTGTGCGCTCGGTGGGCGAACATCCTGCTAAGTGCTGAGAAAGTTCAGGTGTTAGGCGAGTACCTGAACGGGCGATGTTTAGGCCAAACCTATGCTTAGCCCAAACCGTTCACCCATCCCTAGTGGTGCCCTTAACACTGTTACCCCTCACAGTTATTATTGCTGGGCACAGGTATTGCTGGGAGCCCTGCTGTTAAAAATTAGAAACACAAATTGAAATTACATGCACTTGTCATACAGGTGCAGAAAAATTGGGCCTTGGGTGTTGGTGGTGCCTGAACACTGTAACCCCTCACAGTTACTCTTGCTGGGCACTGGAACGGGCCCTGCTGTTAAAAATTAGAAACACAAACTGAAATGACATGCACCTGTGAAACAGGTGCATAAAAATTGGGCCGTGGGTGTTGGTGGAGCCGTAAACCAAAAGCATTGTTGGAAGCTAGCATAATCAAGATTCAGGAAGAGGATAGGAAGCATAGGCAGTCTTCAAGGGATCCCATATCCCTAGAAAATTCAATCAGTTACATCAGCATCAGGGGCTTAATAGCTGCTGTTGATCCAGGACGGATTCATTTTGATAAATGCCAGCCGGTCAACGAAGTCTGTGGACAAACACACTCTTTTATCCATCACAAAACCTCCAGCAGCATGGAATGTCTGTTTGGAAAGCACGCTGGAAGCAGGACAGGGAAGTAGCTCAATTGCATATTGAGCAAGTTCTGGCTAATGGTCCCTCTTCAAGACCCAGTAACCCAGTGGATGCTCAGTTGGAAAGATCTTCAAGTCTGCTCTTGCCCCTAGATAATTCCTGCACCATATGTTGCAGATGCTGCCAATGGTTGCTTAAACCTAACAGCCCAGGGAGCTGAGGACTAAAGAATTGTTTAAAGTCATCCGTCAACCAGCCACCTTTTCCACCACTCCTTCTTTGACCGAAAGAAGCCTCAGAAACACGTTGCCCAGTGGTAACATCCCAGTGTCTGGAAAGGTGTTACACAAATTTTTCTTCAAGGCGTCCAAATTATGGTACAGAGCTAGAATGGCCTTACGTGAAAAGAAATTTATTTTTGGAACCTTCCATTGGTATACAGCACATTCCGCAAATGCACGAAAGGGGGCAGAGTGAAAAGGTAGCAGTTGTAGTGCTAGCAATTTGTCCAAGCTAGCATTTAGACGCTGAGTATGTGGATGGCTGGGACAGTATTTTGTTTTACGGTTCAGCAACTGGGGTAGCAAAATTTGCCTGCTGGTCAAATCCACAGGTGGTGTACTGCTAGCAGATTGGGTGCAAGTACCTGTGGCACCCGATGCTATACCATCATCCCTCTCATGGCAGATTTTTGAGAGGACTTGAGGTATAGTATGGGTAGAGATCCCAGATGGGGAGCAAGGAGAAGTCTGTATTTTATTATGATGTGGGTCTTTCAGGTGCTGTTGCCAATGGACTGCATAGCAGGTCGTCATATGTCTCGTCAAACATGTGGTGCCCAAGCGGCTGGTGTTCTGGCCATGCTTGATCCGCTTCAGACAGAGATTGCAAACAGCAATGCTGTGGTCTGCTGCACATGTGTTAAAAAAAGCCCACACCAATGAACTTTTGAAAGTCAGCAGGGAGTTAGCAGCGCCCTGCACCTGTGGAGCTTTGTGGTGTGATGCAATAGGGAGGCTGCCCTTAAGCCGTCCCTGGAGGATATCCTGCCTCGTTGGAGTTCTTCCGCCTCCTCCTCCTCACTTTCCTCCTCTATTCTCTCAGGCACCCAAGTACAGTCAGGGACCTCATCACTGGAGCAAACTTGACATTATGCTGCAGCTGGGAGAAAAAGACTGTTAGTTTCTTGTCTGTCATTGTCACCCCCTCTTTCTAGGCTCACGTTATTCCCTTCCTCAACCTGGGAACCAACATCGGAGCATTCAAATTGCTGCGCATCCTTCAGCATCATGTAACTGACACTATGATCGAATAATTCAGATGACTCCTCCATGCATGATGGTGAGGCTACGGAAGGAGTAGCTGTAGACAATGAGCCTGTGGAATAGGCCGCTTTAGCAGCTGCAGTGGAAGGCAAACTAGTATGAGCCTGGGTGACAGAGGATGAGGAGGATGAGGACGGCTTAGTTATCCACTCCACCAACTCTTCTGCATGTTGTGGCTCAATAACACGGCCAGGAAAAAAGGACAAGCGTGCCCCGCCTGCAGAGGATGCACCATGTTGTATACACCAACAGTTCAGTGGCCCCACCACACTGTGTTACACAAGAATCACAGCACAGCACTACACTGACTGCACTACACTGTGTTACACAAGAATCAGAACAGTACTACACTAAGCTGACTGCAGTACACTGTGTTACACAAAATGAATCAGCACAGCACTACACTACACCAACTGCAGTAAAATGTGTTACACAAGATGAATCAGCACAGCACTACACTACACTGACTGCAGTACACTGTGTTACACAAGATGAATCAGCTCTACACTACACTACACTAACTGCATTAAACATCAAAGCACAATCCACTAACTACCCTGTCTAATTTCAACTCCTAACACACCACACACGGCTTCCGTATAAGCAGCCTTATACTGTATAGTGTGGGATGTGGACTTAGCCCCTGAACCATGATTGACTAAAGGCAACCTGCCTTTGGCCAATCAAGGCTCTGACAGGACATTGTACTGTGATTGGCAGAAGCCCACAGGTCAGGTGCATGCTTTGGTCAATCACAAGCATTTAATGCACTGCAATCGCGCAGTGCACTATAGGGCGCTCATCAGCGGGTGAACTTGACGACGAGCGCCCCATTTGTTCGTGTGTTCAGCAAACACACGAACACCCAATGTTCAAGTCGAACTTATGTTCAACTCGAACATTAAGCCAACCACTACTGCCTAGCCTTAGAAATCATCTTTTGACATGGATACAATTGAAAACATGCTTTTCATCAGCATTTAAATATTTAAACTATTTTTCTTAAGGATTGATGTTGGTGTCTTTGAGGAGAGTGCTCTTCAGCTGAAGATCATCTTGCTACTGGGATACTTATGTTTCATACTATATATCTTTGGGTATAGACACTTCAGTTGCAATACAGTCCTTTTTCATCCACACTCATTAAAATTCGGGCATACACTATCTCACAAAAGTAAGTAAACCCTCACATTTTTATAAATAAATATTTATTAAGGCAGTGCAGGAAAATAATGGTGGCCACACAAAATATTGGCACTTTGGGCCCAATTTGGACATTTTCACTTAGGGGTGTACTCATTTTTGTTGCCAGCTTTTTAGACATTAATGACTGTGTGTTGAGTTATTTTGAGGGGACAGCAAATTTACACTGTTATACAAGCTGTACACTCACTACTTTACATTGTAGCAAAGTGTAATTTCTTCAGTTTTGTCATATGAAAAGATATAATAAATTCAGGCTACATATACTCCTAAACAGTGGGGACTAGCCTCGCTTTCTATTCTCAAAGCATCCCACTGCACGAACCATTGGGAGCTGGCCATGAAACTTCTTCATAGGAGTTACTTGACCCCTGTACGTTTGAACCGCATGTTTCCTCAGTCCTCTGACTTGTGCTGGAGAGGCTGCGATGGCACAGGCACCTTATTACATATTATGTTTGGCTGCAAATGCCTTCGTAGTTTTTGGAACGCTGTGGCTAGACTGATAGCCCAAGTCGCAGGATTGATTTTCTCAATTAAAGCTGATCTTGCGATCTTGAACCTACGAATTGATAGCTTTCCCACACAATACAGACCAATTGTAACTCATATTCTGGTAGCAGCACGGCTAGCTATCACATCTGAATGGAAGTCAATTGAGGCACCAAATGTCTCGGATGTAATTGGTAGAGTGCAGACACACTGCTCCTATGAGGAATTATTTGCCTTTCGCAATGGTTCTCTTAAACGATTCTCAAATGTATGGTCAGCCTGGTGTGCGCAATTCCCGAAAACACCTCCTAACTGAGGTGCAGCCTGAGTTTTTACTGTTTTCTTGATGGTGATTAATCATTGATATGTCTGGTGGTTTCTCTTTTTGGTTTCATCCCTTCCCCCTCTCTTTTCTTTCCTTCTTTTGTTTTCTTGTTTGTCTGAACCATTCTTCTACATTTTGTGCTACTGTTTTTGCACTTTGTTTTTTCCAATGGTCGACTACTGCCTAGGTGTTCACACCTTTCACCCGTGACCACCACTAGATCATCATTTTCCTGTGGGGAATGCTCCCTGGCATCTGGGTGGGACACTGTTATCTTGTCTTGTTTATGCATTGTCCGACTGTTGGACGCTTTGAATGTTTGTAAGCTTCTACTTACCTTGTTTAAAGTTTAATAAAAACGAATTGAACGAAAAGATATAATAAAAATTTACAAATATGTGAGTGGTGTACTCACTTTTGTGAGATACTGTAGCTTTTATGAGCATCTTTTCTGCACTTTCTATCCTTACTATACTTTTTCTTTTTCTTTATGCAAAGTTTAATTAGGGGTAGTTTTAATGATGGGGATATTATACACAGTTTTTATAAATAAAAAAAGGAACAAAAGGGGGTGCCGGACTAAGTGCAGCATAAAAGAAGCAGAAGTATTTTTAAGCCAATTTGCAACTCACATGTCTAAAAAGTCAAGCAGGCATATCTGATAATCTGCAGCATGATGTTATCGGTGTAATCTCCGGCAAGCTCTGAAAAGCTCTATGTAGCCAAGAAATGCCAGTTCTAGCCTGTGTTAACCAGCACAGAATTTGCCAGGCTGGAAGTGACATTTGTTTCCTTTTCAAACCCCTACATATGGACTTTTTATATGGACTTTAATATGGTCTTGCATTACCTACTAGCTCATGGATTCTCCTTGTATGCTTTTTCCTATAGACTTTGTCCTTACGAGCCTATTGGCTATTGCCTATACTCTCCAACACTATCTTTTTCTTCTTATCACAGTTTTTATATACAGGGTGGGGTCAGTGTCATGTCTTTGCTTTTTTTTTGACAATTCCTATATGAATCAATTGAGCATTTACATTTAGAAGATATTTGGTGGTGTTTTTTTTTGTTCACTGTTTCTTCTTTTTTTGTTTAGTTTGATTACTTGGTGTGATGACACCTGTTATGAACTTGGCAATAAACCCAATAGAATAAATTAAATGAAACACCCTAGTTTTCATTCTTTATTCCAGCTATCCACATTACATGGAGCGTCCAGGTATGGAAGAGAATGTGACCACCTCTCCTGCAAAAGTGCTCAATCCTATCAGGTAATCAGTACACCTCCACACTGTCCCATGGCTATAAGAGTAATGTCACCATTCCCCCAAGTTTTAAACACCAGACATTTTAGTGTCAGCTGCAGAAGAGGGAGGGGCAGAACTCTAGTAAAGTGAGTATAGGGGGTCAGGGGACCTTTGCAGAGACACTGTCACATTGACCTAGAGTTTATATTTTTAAACTAAAAATAATAACATGAATAACTTTTAAGTTTTTTTTTTTCTTTTACTTGTTTTAACTTTAAATATTCTATTCAGCTGTTTTGATGCAAAGGTGTGCTTTAAACCCAAACCCTGTACTTGACACAATTGAATTCCATTCCCATTTTGAAATACAATAGTGTACCTTTTGGTTTTGAAATGGCCTTGATGTTATATGTGTGAATTCACAAAAGAAGAGAGAGAAATATTTCAGAAATAAACCATAATTTTTTTCAATATTTAAAAAAAAAAAAAACATTTTCTTTCTGGTAGAAAGAACATTAAGTTTCACCTTTTCATAACAAACAGTATTGAAGGTTAATTTGCTCTCTTCTAATGCTCAAATGAATCATGTTATATTGTCAGTCTTTGTCAGTGTCAAGTGTTCTCAATTCCCAGCAGACATGTGGACAAGTTTTAGGGTCAATATCCACATCCCAATATATTTAAGATATTGCAGAGCACATTATATTATATTATTATACATGGGAATGGCGATGTAAATCCCATACCACTGTTTTAATATACACTTTTAATTTTTGTGTCAGAAAGTTTTCTCAATTGCACAGGAATGCTGCAGCAAAATATGTATTTTCAGTTTATTTTGCAGTTTGAAATAATTATGGCCAGCATGATAATTTTAAATGTCTATGGAAATAACAGATATTTGTAACTTCTTCCTAAGCAGCCAGGTAAGGGGAATTAAAAGTTTTCAAATAGTGTTTGTTTCTGTAAATGATATCTCATTCCCCTTAACACATGGCTTTTAAAGTATATCTAAAGTCAAAAATGTATTTTCATTTTTACATACAATAGTGTATGTTTAAAACCCCTGGCAGAGGGAAATGTCTCTTAGACTGATGTCACTGGAAAAAGTGCCCATATAAAAAGATTTCTCTTCAGTCTGTTCTGATGACAACTCAGCATTTTGGATTTTCCCTCATGTTTAGTTCCAGTGGCAGTGGTTAGTGAGCTCATTGACTTCAAAGTAAGGAGGATCCATGCTATATAAAAACCTAAATGTGTTCCCCCATTCAAAAAGATTCCACTGTGTGATTAAACCCATTATCAGGAAAAAGTGTAAGAGTGTAAATCTTTCAAATGGGAACCAAACATCAAAACAAACCCCACAGGGCTTCAATGCCCCGAGTACCCCACACTCATTCACATGGGGGGTGGAATCTGGGGGCCCCCTTGTTAAACGTGGCTTCCAGATTCCAACATGTTGCCCCTGCACCCCCACAATCACCATGACAGGGTGGTGGGAAAAAGGCCCTTGTCCTCAATAATATGAGGACATGGTGCTTTGGGAGGGCACTCCGCCTTTGCCTGGCCTGCTGGGAGACATGCACTTGGATAAAGGTCTCGTATAGATTTTTGTGTTTTAACATTTTTATTGAAAAAGATTAATAAAGAGGTATACAGACATAACAGTATCTAAGAAATATGCAAATGATATTACAAGGAAAATTAAACAGGACAAAAATGGGTGAAAGGGTACTCCAGTATGAAGAGAACATCAGTGTTATAGGCTCCCCTCTATGGAGAGAGGCAGTATATAAAGATAAAAACAGCGCCTTGAAAAGAACAGGGTTCAAAGTGACTAGATTTATTGGAAGTTGAGCCCACATAATCCTTAAGGAGAGGATAGTGTTCCAAGATATTATAGTAGCCCTGTTAGGGCAACTTCACATAGAGACTCAGAATCAACAAAATTGTGGTTTTCAACCAGGTAAAAGCCTGAAGTCTATGTGAAGAACTTTGGTGATTGAGAATCCTTGATAAAAGAGCAAAAAAAGTTTAAATAGATAGTCATAGAATATAACATAGTGACCATCAAAGAGGTCAAACCACCGGTATTCAGTTATGGGGGAGTCCTGTCCTGGGGGATGGGGGCAGAAACCCAAACAGCCTGGAAGAGGACCCAGTTAGAAACCCATTCCAGGGAAAGTGTATTTAAAGTGTGTGCTACATATAAAGTATAAATGTTGTTCATGTGCCTTCCTCCTGAAAATATCTATGAAGCTTCTAGAACAATGGGGTTAAAGGACTTTTAAGGTACAGCATGAACTTACAAACACTTATAAAAAATTACAAAAATGTATTGATTGTACATATAAAAGTCCCCAAAAAGGGCCAAACATCCCAATATATACAATTCAATCAAAAAGCAATCGATAAAAAAGACAAACACATAAAGTATTCCTCTTGAGTTGATTGAAAAATGTACTGTAAGTAAATATCAAATAGTGCTGCACCAGACAAAATGGCAATAAGTGCTAATAATTCAACAATAAGTGCATCAAATATTAAATTATTACTACTATTATATACTATTTTAAACTGTGACCATGTGGCCATGGTAGCCAGTGAATGTCTGTAAAGCTGCTTGTGCTTATTTTGTGAGTATATATTGCTTTTACTAAACTGCATGGTGATTCCTAAATGACAGAGAGCACTAGATTTCTTCCTTTCTGCCTTATATATGGATCGTTTTCCTTGAGAGGGATCTGAAGGATTTTTTTATTTTTTTTTGTAAACATTTTTATTAACATTTTGCAAATATACAGGATAAAGGAAAAATTCAACACAGAAATTCATCCAAAGATATTTCTATAGAACTTCAGTAGCACAAGGATGGTGGAACCCTCCTATTGTAACGTGCATAGAGTGCTAAAATGTCTTTTGATTGGTAGTAAAATATAGCATTTCATAAGTCTTTTGTACACCAAAATCTGAAGAGGATCTTGTTCGTGCTGATATAAGGACCACCACAAGATATCACCACCACCAGTGCTGAGAATATGGTCAAAATACGCACTCACTGGAAAGCCATGCCTAACCACTCTCATGGAATAGGCTGAAAGAGCATAGATAAACCAACTTCCTCCTGGTAATATCGGCCGCTGCAAACACTCCTCCTCTCACAGATAATGCATGGGTGACAAGACAAAAGGCACTACCATAGCGTGATACCGTTTGGCATAAATTTATTTTCACACAAAAGTACACATCACACTCACTTGTTAGTAGATCATTAAAAGCAGAATAATGATAGGTTCAGGGTCTGGTACGCTGATAGTGCGGTCCGCGGTCCCGCTGTATTCACCGAACGCCAGAAACTCCTTCCCCATCAACAAACAGATTCTAGTGGACGCCGTATAGCCACGCCCCGCAAGGAATATAGCATAATCTATGCCAGGAGTGAATCCAGGGTTGCCTCGGATAGGAGAATGCTTAGATATAAAGGGGGATAGTGGAAGACATTTACGTGATTCCCTCCAGGCTTTAAACGTGTCTCTGAGAATTAGGTTCAGTCTCAGGTCTCTGGGGATAATGGTTAGTTTGGAGTGGAGAAGAGCAGATAAAGAATAAGGGTGTGCCATGGCCGATTCCAGGTTGAAGTTACAATAGCGAGAAGATTCAGATATCTAGTCCAACCCTATCCTAAGCAATGCAGACACGTTATTAATTTTAATATTAGGGAGACTAATGCCCCCTTCATTCCTGGGAAGGTTTAGTTTCTTCAGAGCTATGCGGGGTCTTTTTCATTGCCATAGGAATTTCTGTAGGGTTTTGGTGAGCATCTGGACGGCTGCGTGCTTAATCAATAAAGGGATGGTTTGCATTGGGTAGAGCAGTCGGGCAAAGCTGACCATCTTAAAGAGGTGGCACCGACCCAGGAATGAGAGGGGGAGATCCATCCATTGTTCAAGTTCTGTAAACATTTTGCAAATTAGAGGAGGATAGTTTAGAGAGTAAAGAGAGGTGGAGAGCTTCCCTATTTTTATACCTAGGTAAGTGATATGAGATTTAGCCAGGGGAAAGGGGGACATAGCTAACCAGGTCGGGTTGGGTGAACCGCAAGAGGGAGAATTTCGCTCTTGCTAAAATTTTTGCGTAGACCAGAGTAGGTTCGGAATTCATTGAATATTTGCAGAATGATGGACATGTCGGTCGATGGGTTGGCTGTGAAGATAAGGACACCGTCAACAAAAAGAGTGGTGTGGAGATTGCGTCTGCCAATATTAAAACCATGGAGGGGGAAGTGATCAAGGAGATGTCTAGATAAGGGTTCCAGGGCCCGGTTGAACAGTAGGGGGGATAGAGGGCAGCCCTGTCTGATGCCCTTATGTAACCGGAATTCTTCCGATAGGATACCTGCTTCCATCAGTCTGGCCGATGGTTGGGAGTACATGGAATGGATTAGCGACATGAAATGACAGGAGGAACCTAGTTTAGTTAGAACCATGGAGAGCCAGAGAAAATGAACATTGTCTAAGGCTTTCTCCGCATCTAGGGTGATGATGGCTAAATCTTGGTCTGGGGGACGTTTACAATACTCTAGGACTAGGATAACTTTATGAATGTTAAGGGTTGGCTTTCTGCCCTTTACAAATCCCGATTGGGCTGGATGTATAAGGGAGGGAAGTATATTAGCGAGTCTATTGGCCGCGATTTTGGAGAGAATTTTAATATCTAGATTAAGGAGTGAAAAGGGCCTATATGATCCAGGTTCGAGTGGGTCTTTGTTTTTTTTTGCTTAGAAGCTTGATAGTGGCCTGATTTCCTGAGGGTATATGGGGGCCACCCGTCCAGATGGAATTGTAGACTGCTAGAAGGGTGCTTTCCAATGATTTGCGAAGGGTTTCAAAGAATTCTCCAGTGAAGCCGTCCGGGCCGGGGGCTTTGTTAGGGGTTAGGTGGGAGATTGTGGCGGAGAGTTCAGCAGCCGAGATAGGTGCGTTAAGCATGTCCTTCTGATCTTGGGAGATTGTGGGAAGGACCAATTTATCCAGAAATAGCCTGGCAACCGATTTGTCTATTGGGTCAGGGGCATAGAGACAGGAGTAATAACAAAGCATTATTTTGGCCACATCCCCAGGGGATCTTGATATATTGCCCTTGGGGTCTCTCAGCGAGGTGATATGGGTGGGGGAGTATGGGCCCCTGCATAATCGGGCCAAGAGTTTGCCCGCTTTAATGCCATGTTTGAAAAACATAGCATCGGTACAAGATCATTTAGTCATTTCTATTTCTTGTGCCCATGTATTAAAGTCTTGCTTGGCTTGGAGCCAAAGGCCTCTGTTCATGGGGGAGGGATCAGTATTCAATGAACGCTGAGCTTGTTGTAATGCGGAGCTGGCCAGCTTATACTTGGCCTGAGCCAATCTCCTATGGGACACCGTGTAGGGAATAATTTTCCCTCTGATGAAGGATTTTGTAGCGTCCCAGAAGAGATTGGGGTTGTCTCTATGGGGGGCATTTGCAGAGACATAATCATCCCATGCCTGGGTGATGTAAGATTTGAAATCCGAGTTCTGGTATAGGAAAGCCAGAAAGCGCCAGGTGGGTTGAGAGGATGCTGCATCTAGGTAGTTTAGTGAAACGGAGATGGGGGCATGGTCAGAGATGGCAATTGCCTCAATGTTGGTGTCAGTGGTGGTGGGGACTACTTTGTCAGTACAGAAAAGGTAGTATATCCTAGTGAGGACGTTGTGAGTATGAGAGTAAAAGATAAATTCCCTATCAATAGGGTGATGGAGCCTCCAAATGTTAATGAGATGGAGAGATTCCATGGTGGAGCTCAATAGTGTTGGGGTAGCAGGATCTTGTTTGTTTGCATAACATTTGGGGGGAGAACAGTCATCTATTTTGTTGTAGATGCAATTAAAGTCACCGCCCATGACCTGTGGAAGAAGAGGGTATTTGAGTAGTTTTGTCGAGAGGTCGGTGAAGAAGTGTGCAGTGGGATTTTTGGGGGCATATACGTTGGAGATTATGAGGTCCTTATGGTATATCCTGATATGTATAGAGATAAAACGGCCAGAGTCGTCCGTTTCTGAGGATATTATTTTGTAGGGGAGATTTTCATGTATCAACATTAGGACCCCTGCTTTGCAGCCCATGGCATCCGAGCCCAGGACCGTCCCCACCCAGAGTTTTCTAAGCCTAAAAAAATCAGAGGAGGTCAGATGGGACTCTTGCAAGAGGGCTACGTCAGTTTTCAACTGTTTGAGATGACAGAATATTTTGATACGTTTAGTGGGGGATCTCAATCCCTTGACGTTCCATGATACTAAGTGGAGGGGTAGAGAATGGGTTTGAGCTGGGTATTTTGCCATAAAGAGAAGTGCAGTGAGAACTGCAGGTACAGTAGTGAGCTGCAGGAAGGAGGAAGGAGAGGGTGACAATAGATACAACTGAATAGTCAGAGAAGGCAAGGAGGGATCAGCATGGCGGGGCCAGAGGGAAAATGAATGAAAAGGGAAGCATAAAAACAGAACCACAAAATAAACACAGCAAACAATGGACTTCGCTTTCTTCCACATGACAACACCGTTAACCAGCTCCAGGGTGGCCATGGACCATAAGCAGATGTAATACGCCCCACCGAGGCAGAGAGTACCCTATGAGAGTGTAGAGGTCCTGAATCTGGTAGCCCGGTGATGTCAATGAGAAAAAGAGAGAGTGCATGCATGTATCACCAGAGATAAACATAACGAAGAGACTGATTTGAAGGGAAAAAAAAACACGGCTCAATCGCCAACATCACCTGATGGCAAACAGTATACAATCGTTAAGACCAACATCGGCTCCCGAAGTTAGGGGTAAGAAGAAACACGGAGCTTGCTGACAACCAAGGAGGTTCAGCGTGCATTGTGCCTGGAAGTGGGGCCCGAGAACCTCAATCATTTGGGGGAATCCTTGCGTAGACTGCGTCGGTCCAGGGGTCTGGCAAGCGGAGACGCCTGGGAGGAGGGGGAGTTAGAGTGGTCAGGTGCAATAGATCTAAGAAAATCTTCTGTGGCCGAGGGCTCTAGAAAGGTGAGTTGCTCGCCATCGGGGGCCTTCAGGCGTGAGATGGGATGGAATGCCAGGGTAAATTTGATTTGGCGTTGATAGAGTTGCGAGCATATGTGTTGAAACACTTTCCGCTTCTTTGAGACTTCACTTGAGTAGTCGGCGAAGATTAGGATTTTGACACCATCCAAGTAGAGGGGAGGATTGCCGGTATTTCTGCAGAATGAGGGACTTGTCAGCGTAATTTAGGAATTTTGCGATGATGGGACATGGAGTGGTGCGTTCCGATGAAGGAGATCCCAGCCGGTGAGCGCGTTCCACAGTGCAGGGGCCTGACAGGCACAGGGCCTCAGGGATGTGATTGGAGCAAAAATGTGGAATATCAGAAGACTGCAGTGACTCGGGAACCCCCACGAATCGCAGGTTGCTGTGCCTGGATCTATTTTCCAAGTCCTCAAGCTTCTGTAAAATGAATTGGTTAGTTTTATTTTGCTTCTGTTCCATTGCCTGAGCCTGGTACAGTTTGTCTTCAATACTGGATAATCTATTTATCTATTTTCCACTTCATTCAATCGGGAGACATGTTCCCCCAGGTAATGTTTGAAGAGCTGCATAGCTGCTGAAATAGCCTTTTCTACTGAGGCTGTGATTGTCGGGGTGAGGATAGCAGCTACTGCCTGGGCTATACTTTGTGTATTTAAGTCCCCTGATGGCGGGGGAGTGGAGGGAGAACCGCCACTCACCTCCTTTGCAGGGGCCTCTGTGCTGGTAGAGGACAAGGCCGCATCCCCGGTCTTGATTTTGGCAGCGGGCAGGAGCCATGTCCATGGTGGCAGAGGATAGTGTGGGAGAGGTCTGGGACCTGGATGAGGCGGTAGGGAGGCTTTTCAAGCAGGTTTTAGACGGGGAGCTGTAGCCCGGTGCTACTCCTTCATGCGGCGCTGGAACAGGAAGTCCTGAAGGATTTAAATCAGAGATCTTCACCAGATTGGATATATCCCCACATGGGGAACTGCTTTATCTGGCCTGTTGGTGTAACAGGAGTCAGATAGTAAGGTGAGAGGCTCATTCATAGGGGTGGCGGAGAAGCACAGAGTACTTTGCACTTTATGGATTTTTGTACTGAAGTATCACCCACTGAGATTTTATGGACTATTTTTTGCAGAAAGTATTGAAATATATTTCATGGTATTTATTAATATTTTTTTTAATGCTAGCACCTTTCACTTTTTTGCACTTTATGGACTATTTCTTTACATTATTGATTAATATTATTATTGCTAGCCCTTTGCACTTTTTTGCACTTTATTGACTATTTCTTCACATTATTTATTAACATTTGATGCAATTAATATTAGATGCAATTATTGTTGAATTATTAGCACTTTTTGACTTTTTATCGGCGCAACACTATTTGATATTTATTTATTATGTCTATGTGAAGTGGTTTACACATACAGTGTTGGCAGCCAGATATCTATGCACTATACACTTTATAGGCATTGTTTTTAGATTGCGCTGATTGATATTTGCTTCAAATGTACTGTAAGTATCTCCCCCATTAGGAATTTTTCAAACAAGGATATCTCCAATCTTACTCTACATGTTTCGCGTTTCTAAAATGCTTCATCAGGAATATTGCTCAAGAGGAGGGTATTATCTGCAAGGGAATACAAATCCAATAAATATACATATTATAACACACAAGAGGATAGATATATATCAATTCCACCAGAGGTATAGAGTATATAAACACCAATTATACTAGAAAATATAAACTCAGAAATGAATCCAGAAATCCCACCACTCGAGGCCCATCAAAGGTTCAATGTGTATTACTCACCAACAACCAAATAGATGTAACGAACGGCAGTGCCAAAAGAGGCAGTCTCCCAGGCGAGTGTGGGTCAAAGGCTAGAACTTAGGTAGACACCACCTAATAGAAAAGATGTGTATATATACATAAATAAGGCCAGCAGCAGCTATCCATTAGAAATACACAACCCATATGAGCAAAACATACATTGTATAAACCTAAGATGGCGTAGGGGTAACAATCAGTGACAGTCAAAAAGGTTTAGGGTAGAGGGAAGTTTACATTTTTTTTAGGGCATATAGCCCGAATCAAAAACTTCTAAAATTATATACAAAAAAAAAAAATATATATATATATATATATATATATATATATATATATATATATATATATATATATATATATAAATATATATAGAAAACAAGAAACAAGGTATTGATCAAAAGATACCCCTCAATTAGCACCCAAGCGATAAGGGTGTAGATCAAATAGCTCACCTTAAAAAAAATTCAAAAGGCAAGACTGAGGATTAGAGATGTCCCGAACTATTCGCCGGCGAACAGCTCCCGGCGAACATCGGTCCGCCCCCTGTACATCATCATTGAGCAAACTTTGACCCTGTACCTCACAGTCAGCAGACACATTCCAGCCAATAAGCAAACCCTCCCTCCCAGACCCTCCCACCTCCTATATAAAAGCAAGGACAGCATCCATCTTAGATTCATTCTGAAGCTGCAGAGTTAGTTAGAGCAGGGAGAGTGCTGCTGCTGCTGAATTAATAGGGAAATCATTAGCTAGGCCAGTGTTCTGTGTCCATTCCTGCTGTAAGGACAGCGTCCTGACAGCACCCCAAAAAGCCCTTTTTAGGGCTGGTATATCAGTCTGCTTTTATTTATTTTTTTCTATATATATACAGACTGTACTGTACCACTCATATCGGGGGGCACAGTACCTTGCAGATAAAAAAGTAATTTCATTTTTACCCTTTAATATAATTGCAGTTGCCTGCCAGTGTGTGTCAGGCCCACTGACTGAACTGTGCCCACTGCCAGTGCCCACCACTCATTAGGGTGGCACAGCACCTTGCAGATAAAAAATTAATTTAATTTTTCCTCTGTAATATAATTGCAGTTGCCTGCCAGTGAGTGTCAGGTCCACAGACTGTACTGTGCCCACTGCCCACCACTCATATAGGGTGGCACAGAACCTTGCAGATAAAACATTCATTTAATTTTTCCTCTGTAATATAATTGCAGTTGTCTGCCAGTGAGTGTCAGGTCCACAGACTGTACTGTGCCCACTGCCCACCACTCATATAGGGTGGCACAGAACCTTGCAGATAAAAAATTAATTTAATTTTTCCTATAATAAAAAATAAAATTCATCCAGAAAAAACAGGAACTGGCTTTTTCATTCGAATTTCAGTAGCGCAGAGATGGTGATAACCTCTTACCAAATAAATAGGATGATAACATATACCAAAATATATGAATCAGATGTGATAAATATAAGCATAAAATCATAAATACATAAAAGCATGAAATCACATCAATAGGAGTCCATAAAGTCCATAGGTATAAAGTGCATAGCGCAATGAAAGTGCAAACATGAAGAATCACAGGTGCGACTTATGGGGACCACCCTTGCTTGCCACTACCACACAGTGCCGGGAGAAGTATCTGAAATTCAGACTCACCAGACGTCTATGCCTAACCACTCTCATGGACTGGGCAACAACAGCATATAGTAAAATCAGGTTTCCTCCAGATCTCTGATTTGTGCTGCAAAAACTCCTCTGGAAGATTTCCTGGTAAATTTATAGTGCACTATTTATGATTTTATGCTTATATTTATCACATCTGATTCATATGCTTTGGTATGTTATCATCCTATTTATTTGGTAAGAGGTTATCACCATCCCTGCGCTACTGAAATTTGAATGAAAAAGCCAGCTCCTGTTTTTTCTGAATGAATTTTATTTTTTATTATATTTACTCATTTAAGTAGCAGCAATTTGCGTTATTTGTGTTACCTGTATTTCCTAAAGTGCAGTGGATTACAACATTGTCTATTAATTTAGTACAAGTAGTGATATTTATATATTAAAGTTTTCCTCTGTAATATAATTGCAGTTGCCTGCCAGTGAGTGTCAGGCCCACAGACTGTACTGTTCCCACTGCAAATGGACTGTTTGCGGTTGTTTGCGGTGCGTTAAATGGGGAGTTTGGTCTGTCAGAGTTTGGTCTGTCACTGTGAAGTGGGCGTAAACCTTACACTACCTGATCGATACAACATCATACCTGATCGTATTCACACACTGGATGTTTTAAAGCACGTTATTCCAAACAATTTAGGAATTTTCCATGGGAGTTTTGCCATGGATCCCCATCTGGCATGCCACAGTCCACGTGTTAGTCCCCTTGAAACAACTTTTCCATCACTATTGTGGCCAGAAAGAGTCCCTGTGGGTTTTAAAATTTGCCTGCCTATTGAAGTCTATGGCGGTTCGCCCGGTTCACCCGTTCGCGAACATTTGCGGAAGTTCGCATTCGCGAACATAAAATTTTATGTTCGCGACATCTCTACTGAGGATACGCTTAAACCAATTAGAACTATCCTCCACCAACTCCCCACAGTATTATCGATAGGCCGCAATTTCTCATAAATAAGATCTTTATATCATTATTATGCGGAATAGTGATGATTCAAAGAGAGCTGGGGGCTAAAAGACAGAGATGTTCTCCTCTCGCTATGGCGGCTAAATAGGCGGCAGATTGGTGTGCTTTGTGAGCGGTTAGACTGAGGAATGTTGGGCTCTTTGGGATCCTCTTGAACATGTATAACCATGGGGTACTCCATACTTATTTGTATTTTCCCTCTCTTTTTGTGTTCTCAGATGGGTTTTACTCCTTGAACTCAAATTGTAAATGAGGATTACCAAAATATCTATCAACATTTTGGCTCTGATTATTGGTTCCCAGCTCTCTTTGAATCATCACTATTCTGCATCATAATGATATAAAAATCTTATTTATGATAAATTGTTGCCTATGGGTAATACTGAGTGGAGTTGGTGGAGGATAGTTCTAATTGGTTTAAGTGTATCCTCAGTCTCGCCTCTTGAATTTTTTTTAAGGTGAGCTATTTGATCTACACCCTTATCGCTTGGGTGCTAATTGAGGGGTATCTTTTGATCAATACCTTGTTTCTTGTTTTCTATATCTATTTATATATATATATATATATATATATATATATATATATATATATATATATATATATATATATTTGTGTCTACCTAAGTTCTAGCCTTTGTTCCACACTCGCCCGAGAGACTGCTTCTTTTGGTACTGCCATTCGTTACATCTATTTGGTTGTTGGTGAGTAATAAACAATAATCTTTTCGAGTGGTGGAATCTCTTGATTCCTTTCTAGGTTTATATTTTCTAGTATAATTAGTGTTTATCTACTCTATACTCTATATAGTATCTCACAAAAGTGAGTACATCCCTCACATTTTTGTAAATATTTTATTATATCTTTTCATGTGACAACACTAAAGAAATTACACTTTGCTACAACATAAAGTAGTGAGTGTACAGCTTGTATAACAGTGTAACTTTGCTGTCCCTTCAAAATAACTCAACACACAGCCATAAATGTCTAAATCTGGCAACAAAAGTGAGTACACCCCTAAGTAAAAAAGTAGAAATTGGTCTTAATTAGCCATTTTCCCTCCCCGATGTCATGTGACTCATTAGTGTTACAAGGTCTCAGGTGTGAATGATTTAACAGTTGTGTTAAATTTGGTGTCATCACTCTCACTCTCTCATACTGGTCACTGGAAGTTTAACATGGCACCTCATGGCAAAGAACTCTCTGAGGATCTGAAAAAAAGAATTGTTGCTCTACATAAAGATGGCCTAGGCTATAAGAAGATTGGCAAGACCCTGAAACTGAGCTGCAGCATGGTGGCCAAGACCATACAGCGGTTTAACAGGAAAGGTTCCACTCAGAACAGAAATACAAAAGGGGGAGGAATAAATGGACTTTGAAGGCACCGTAATAAAAAAACACAACACTTTATTTTGGATAAGTATTAAAACCACAAAAGTATGTATCGACCGATCAACATGGGCAATTTCATTGATCAGAGGATACAAATGATAGGTGAATGGGGAGGACCTCACCACCTAGAGCATACAATGCAACAAACAATACAAGATTGCATTTGAATGATATACAAAGGAGAAGTAGGGCGCTATACGCTGCACACAGGCCGCACCACGGTGCAGGCAACGCAGAGCGTCCTGTACAATATAATAACAGCTTCCAAAAGGAAATAAACCAATATATCCAATTGCTCTACATGTTTCGCCTGGTGTTCATCATTCAAATGCAATCTTGTATTGTTTGTTGCATTGTATGCTCTAGGTGGTGAGGTCCTCCCCATTCACCTATCATTTGTATCCTCTGATCAATGAAATTGCCCATGTTGATCGGTCGATACATACTTTTGTGGTTTTAATACTTATCCAAAATAAAGTGTTGTGTTTTTTTATTACGGTGCCTTCAAAGTCCATTTATTCCTCCCCCTTTTGTATTTCTGACATTCAGGACGTGGCACATGTTTCTTTATTTTATTACGCCCCTGTCTTTTACTGCACCAGGGATAGGCGTAGATATTCTATTTAATTAAACAATTTTGGGTGGAAGCACCCGCCAGTCACCATACTGGCTTTTGCAGCTTCTTTACCTCAAGGTTACCATGATACTACTCATGTTCAACTATTATACCTATTGTGAATCACTCTTGTTCCTGATCACTGACTGCCGACACTTGGTTGTCCCCAGTCCCTGACCAGGCTTTCTGTGCTTGTTGTTTGTCCCCCATGTCCCTTTTTTCCCTACTTCCTTTTCCTTTTTGTGTTTCATCCCCCTTCTCTTTATTTTCAACAGTGTCTAGTTGTGATCTGAATACTTGGTTATTGGACCCCTCCAGTGTTACCGGGATGGAGTTTATGGGTGAGGCATGGACTGGCTACATGTCGGAGCTGCAACAGAGTGTTGCCACTACAGTCAGCGATGATATTAGCCTGAATCAATACATCAACACAGTCAAGAAACTACTCAAACGTAAGTCCAACCTGTTTTGGCACATCGAATATTTCTGTAAATATATTCAAGATGGGATATGCCCGATGGGTCTCAGAATACAACTGTTCCCATCATTCGAGATCACTTCAGCTGAGTTCAAAATACAATGGGAGCATGCCTTGACTCATTGTAGCCTTGAGCTATGCAGGTTATTGGTGACCCAATACAGGTTGGACTTGACGGTTCTTGACTCAGAGTTAGCCACTCTATATGGCAAATATGAAAATATTAAGAAACATGCTAACTATGATAAAAGATGGTCAGAAGTCAAGGAATATACAACTAAACTAAATAAGGACATCATTCACAAAAAACAACTCAAATTTGTAAAGGATAAGTTGGCCTTCACTGAAGGCTATGCCTATCATTGGCAAGGTCCATCTCGTTCCAGACGACATAGACAACCTTACAATGCTACATCTAGTTCCAGGGCTTCTGACCACAGGGAGACGGACGGTGAATCCGATTCATCGTCCTTCTCCAATACCTCACAACAGTCTGGCACTTCCAATCGCATGCTTACCCGCTCTAGGGCTCGCGATGGTCTCCACAATCGCCCACCTGCTGCACCCAATCCTCCATTCAAATCAGCCAAACGGTCTGGCCTACCAGCCAAGAAACAGCCGTCTACTCACCCTAATAACAGCCATTCTAGTGCTTTGGGCCCTGTGGATGCATCGGGTCCTGCCCCTGATCCCTACCTGGGCAACATTGCGGCCCGGGCACTGCAGATGCTCCAACCTACCCTGGCAGACAGTAGCAATCCCCCTGATAGCAATACGGGCCAACTGGGCATTAACATCAGCCCTGCAGTGGGGCCCATTTTGCCCCAACAAGGGGCCTCCAACCCATCTTCTTCGTTGGGTTTACTGCCTGGTAGTAGACAAACTACACTGGACTCTCATTTCAGTCTTCCAGGGTCACAACCCTCCCTTTTTCAGCTGAGTCAACCCCCCATCCCTCCCACCTAAAGTCTAACCTCTCTGTTATCAACCTGACTGGGTATGTGCTTACTCCCGAGGAGGTGGAGTTGCTGGAACTGGGCCTAACTTTTTGCCCCACTACTCCATTAGATAGGTACAACACTATCAAGGATTTATACCTGTTTTGCCGCAACCTGACATACAGGTTCATCTTTGATCAGGAGCACGTCTGCCAGAACAAAGAGCGCGAACTCTCTGAACAGATCAAAAAGTTCACTATTAAAGAATTTATGGCTCTACGTGATCTGATCCTCCTTTTGGAGGAAAATGAACGCGCCCCCTCTTCTCCTCCATCGGGCCTACTTTCAGCTACTCCACCTCCTTCGGAGGTGACCCCTCCATCTACCCACAGGAAGTTTAAACCTAAATCCACCGCCTTCCCTGACCTTAACACCAACCCTAAGATTTGGGCCTTTCTGATAGCTTGTGCCAGTGATATCTATAGATGTCAATTGCCACCCTCCCGTGGTAATCTCACATCTAAACAACATAGAGCTTTACGTAATCTACAACGACATCCAGACTTAGTGATTAAAGCCTCGGACAAGGGGGGCAACGTGGTTCTTATGACGAAGGCAAGCTATGAACAAATGTGTTACGACATACTCAACATCACCTCGTGGTATAGGAGGATAAATTGTTCCACGACTGTCAGGTTCGGTGAGGAATACAAAACCCTTATTGGGGAAGCGTTTCAGAATGGCATTATCGACCAAGACACAATATAATTATTTAAATGTGCGTCTTCCTAGGCAGTTTTTATCAACCGTCTAGAGTACCCCCCCCCCCAGGAACAGGGGCACCTTTAGATGCCATCAGTGTGCTTTCTGCCCCTGGGTTGCTGAGGGCACCCAATTTTTGTTACCCAATGGTGAGACCCTATTTCCAACATTTCGAGCGGATTGCAATACCCAAGGGGTGATCTACTTAATGTACTGCGACTGTGGGGTCTTCTATGTAGGGAAGACGGTACGCCCACTCAGACGTCGTATTAACGACCATGTATATTGTTCTTCTAAAGGGAAGATGCTTACCCCTGTCACCAGACATTTAGATCTGCACCACAGATTTAATAACCGGTGTGCACATTTTTTTATTCTAGAGGTGATTCCTCAAGACCCTCGTGGAGGCGACTGGAACAGGCGTGTCCTACAACGTGAGGCACTCTGGATCCTACGCCTCAATGCCACCTGCCGCCCAGGGTTGAATGAGGCACAGTCTTTCAAATCCTTTTTGTAATTCTACCACTCTCCCCTACCTTCCCTTTCCTAAAACCTCCCCCCCTCCTCTCCCTTCTTTGGACTATTCCTGTGATTCATATATGGTTCATTGGACCTGGTGCGCATTTTCTGCGCCCCTACTGTTCGATATATATTTTTTCAGTTTGAAGGTTGTTCCTTCTCATTGCAGACGCCCATATGGTTGGGCTTTTGCCATGGCTGGAATTTTATTTGTTTATCTCTCTATATCTAACATCATTCATTCATGGATCTGATATTCAATATAATATATTCCTGCTTTTTCTTCTTTTTCTTTCCATAGGTGCGGCTGTCATTGGGGGATGTTGTTACGTCCTGGTTCCACTGGGTGGCGCTGCTTCATTGCCAACGGTCTGCTCGAGTACAATAGGTTTCACTGTGCGGCCGGGGAGCCACATTGTAACGCTTCCTGATGGAGGCTTTAGATGTGGCATATGAGCCCATTAGACCCTAGGGCTTCTGGTGGGCTCCTCCCCTCCCACGCTCTGCCAGTCCGGCGTTTCCTGCCCTTTTACGCACGGCTTTTTGGCGCATGCGTGGGTTGGACGGCCGGGGTCAGACTGACGTCACTTCCGGGTGACTCACTGACCCGGGAACAATTGAGCTATAAAGGAGGCAGCTACCCAGCCTCCGTTATGGTGGTCATTCCCCATCCGGGGATCACTGATCTGTGTCCTTGAGGAGCATCTGGAGGACGCGCTGCATGGTAATTCTTATCTCCCTACTTCGTCTCTCTGCCTATCTAGAGTTCCAGTCTAGTCTCTAATTGTCTACTTGTTGCTAGCTTTTTTCATTTTGGAGGAACTGCCTGCTATTTTACTCTATGCCCTACGTCCGGCTATGTATGGGACAGGTAAGTATACACTGGCTTCAATACCGACATTGGCCACCCTTCACGGCCTCTGTCCTTAGACATTTGGCACTTCCCCCTTTGGTTTTACTCTTTAGGTGTTGGTGTTCCATATATCTAATTTACTTTCCTGATTAGGGTTCATTAACCCTGTGGGTGCTGGTTCTTGTCAATGTTGCTATGTATGCTTTCTACATCATCTATTTTCGTGGGATATTTCCTGGCTTGGGTATATTGCTACTTGTCGCTATAATTACCCCTTGTTACATCTTTTTGATGCCGTTATCTGCTACTTTAACTGGCCCTATGACATCTTACTCCTTACCACAGGCATACTCTATATTGTGATTACCTGATTCTCTTTTAATCTGGCCATAAGCAGTGCGTGCTCCTCCAGCTACCGCAACAGGTCACCCCTCGTGATTACTAATCACAAGATTGGTTTCTTCTGGTGCCTATTGGTTGGCTCCAGCAACATCTTCCTATGGGTAGGTATTGTTACCTGACTTACACGATCCTTTTTGTCTTGCTACTTTCTCCCTTGTTCCCCACAGTGACCCCTTTACTCCTGAGACCCTTGAATCAGTGATCCATAGCCCACCCAGTTTGACCATGACTGGAGGGGAGCATACCATCTTCTCCCCCTCCTCTGTGCCAGCTGTACTATTCTAGATGTTAATTATGAGAACATTCTAGCAATTTGCCAGTTAGTGTTCTAATTTGCGACATGTGTTAATTGGTTGGACATACTCAACTTGCGACATCAATGTTCATTTTTCTGATGATATGTTATTATACTAATCTCATTGTATCCTACCACACAGAATCTATATTCCAAACCGCTCCGGATGAAGTCTGAACACCAGGCGAAACATGTAGAGCAATTGGATATATTGGTTTATTTCCTTTTGGAAGCTGTTATTATATTGTACAGGACGCTCTGCGTTGCCTGCACCGTGGTGCGGCCTGTGTGCAGCGTATAGCGCCCTACTTCTCCTTTGTATATCATTCAAATGCAATCTTGTATTGTTTGTTGCATTGTATGCTCTAGGTGGTGAGGTCCTCCCCATTCACCTATCATTTGTATCCTCTGATCAATGAAATTGCCCATGTTGATCGGTCGATACATACTTTTGTGGTTTTAATACTTATCCAAAATAAAGTGTTGTGTTTTTTTACTACGGTGCCTTCAAAGTCCATTTATTCCTCCCCCTTTTGTATTTCTGACATTCAGGACGTGGCACATGTTTCTTTATTTTATTACGCCCCTGTCTTTTGCTGCACCAGGGATAGGCGTAGATATTCTATTTAATTCCACTCAGAACAGGCCTCACCATGTTTGACCAAAGAAGTTTAGTGCATGTGCTCAGCGTCATATCCAGAGGTTGTCTTTGGGAAATAGACATATGAGTGCTGCCAGCATTGCTGCAGAGGTTGAAGGGGTGGGGGGTTAGCCTGTCAGTGCTCAGACCATGCACCGAACACTGCATCAAATTGGTCTGCATGGCTTTCATCCCAGAAGAAAATCTCTTCTAAAGATGATGCACAAGAAAGCCCGCAAACAGTTTGCTGAAGACAAGCAGACTAAGGACATGGATTACTGGAACTATGTTCTGTGGTCAGATGAGACCAATATAAACTTATTTGGTTCAGATGGTGTCAAGCGTGTGTGGCGGCAACCAGGTGAAGAGTACAAAGACAAGTGTGTCCTGCCTACAGACAAGCATGGTGGTGGGAGTGTCATGGTCTGGGGATGCATGAGTGCTGCTGACACTGGGGAGCTACAGTTCATTGAGGGAACCATGAATGCCAACATGTACTGTGACATACTGAAGCAGAGCATGATCCCCTCCCTTCGGAGACTGGGCCACAGGGCAGTATTCCAACAAAATGACCCAAAACACCCCTTCAAGATGTCCACTGCCTTGCTAAAGAAGCTGAGGGTATAGGGGGTTGAATTGGCCAAGCACGTCTCAAGACCTAAACCCTATTAAGCATTTTAAATGAAAGGTGGAGGAGCGCAAGGTCTCTAACATCCACCAGCTCTGAGATGTCATCATGGAGGAGTGGAAGAGGACTCCAGTGGCAACCTGTGAAGCTCTGGTGAACTCCATGCCCAAGAGGGTTAAGGCAGTGCTGGAAAATAATGGTGGCCACACAAAATATTGACACTTTGGGCCCAATTTAAACATTTGCACTTAGGGATGTACTCACTTTTGTTGCCAGAGGTTTAGACGTTAATGGCTGTGTGTTGAGTTATTTTAAGGGGACAGCAAATTTACACTGTTATACAGGCTGTACACTCACTATTTTACATTGTAGCAAAGTGTAATTTCTTCAGTGTTGTCACATGAAAAGGTATAATAAAATATTTACAAAAATGTGAGGGGTGTACTCACTTTTGTGAGATACTGTATCTATCCTCTTGTGTGTTATAATATGTATATTTATTGGATTTGTATTTCCTTGCAAATAATTCCCTCTTCTTGAGCTATACTCCTGACAAAGCAGTTTTAGAAACGTGAAACATGTAGAGTAAAATTGGAAATATCCTTGTTTGAAAAACCCCTAATGGGGGAGATATGTACAGAACATTATTCAATCAACTAAAGAGGAATACTTTATGTGTTTGTCTTTTTTATCGATTGCTTTTTGATTGAATTGTATATATTGTGATGTTTGGCCCTATTTGGGAGTTTTATATGTACAACCAATACATTTTTGTAATTTTTTATAAGAGTTTGTAAGTTCATGCTGTACCATAAAAGTCCTTTAGCCCCATTGTTATAGAACCTTCAAAGACCCATTCCAGGGAAGGTGACAAATCAAGCTATAAGACTGGAATAGCAGGAGTGGAAGTAGGAGCCAAAGTAAGAAGAAGGTGAAGGTGTAGGATTCGTTAGAAAGTAAAGAGCCAGGTTTGCAGAAGGATAGAAAGGGGTGAAAGTGGGGAGGAATATGAAGAGAGAACCTATGTGGAAAATCAGCTTTTTGCTAGTGCAAACAAAAGAGGAAAGGGTATTGTTGAGGTTATATAGAAACTCCTATATATCAAGCCCATGGTTCCCTGGTCATTTCAAATTTTGACTTAGTATTTAGGATTATGCTAGTAATTTTTTCCTGCAACATGATCTAGAAAATGTTACGCTTGGCCAAATTGTAAGGAGACTGAAGGGTTCTTCCAAGCTCGAGCAGTCATTAATTTAGCCCCCAGAAGTATGTAGAAAATTATAGGAGCATTTGGGAATCTTAGGAATGTGTTGGTTGAGAAGGACAATTAGTGGGTCCTGGTTTAGGGAAATGTCAGTAATTATGTGAATCAGGTGAAAAATGTGATTCCAGAACCCCCTAATTCTGGGTCATTGCCAGAGGGTGTGGAGCAGTGAGCCTATGTGCCCACAGCCTTGGAAGCATAGTGAAGAAACCACTGGTTATAATAATGACAAGCGAGTGGGCACCAGGTACCAGCCAGACATGACCTTAAGGTTAGCTTCATTTAAAGAGAAATTGTTAATCCCCTTAAATGAATGTGAAAAGCACTGGTGCCAGGTGTCCATGTCCCAATCTATTTTGAGGTCCTGCTCCCAGCCCAACTTCTAGGACATTTTCTCCAAGGGCTCAGCTAAAGCTGAGTAGATCAGGGAGGTTCCTCCCCTCATGTCCATGACCTTAGAACACCACTGTTCATACGGAGTGACTGGTAGAGAATTAGGCTTATCATACCAAATATAATGTAGGAAATGGGAGATTTGATTAAAGCAGAATCTTTCCGTGAGGGGCATCTCCAATTTACTAACAAAGTGGCTAAATGTGAGGGATCCGATAAAAGAGTGTCCAATCTGGAATAAACCTTTGTTTAACCACCATTGAAAGGCTTTAATATATTTCCCTAGAGGGAATTTAGAAATTGTGGAAAATATGAGAGAGTGGCTCCATACTGAAGCTATTTTTGAGGACTTGTATAAAGAATAACACATGGTTACTGAGAATGGGAGGGTGTGATTATACAAATAAGGAAATCTAAGGTGAATTGTGGAACCTGCTTTCTTTTCATAGCTACCCAGTCTGGTTTTAGTACCCTGGAGTAAATAATAGAAATTTGGGCCAACTGAGCCACTTGATAATACCACTAAAGATTGGGCAGTCCTAACTCCCCTCTAGGCTTGGATCTGTATAAAGTTTGTTTAGAGAAAGGATGTGTGGTTTAGGAAGGGAAGGGAATAAATATAGGATTAGGGGCAGCAGCATCATTTTAACCGCATTCACTCTACCTAACCAGGACAGCCCATGCAAGGACCACTATGAGAGATCAGCTGATAACTTTTTCAATATATTTAATTAGTTATTAGAATAGTTAATTTTGTAGAGGTGGTCTATTGAAGTGGCTAAGTTGATATCCCGGTAGGGTATAAAGGAATCATTCCAGGAAAAGGAGAAATGATCCTTAAGGTTTTCCACTAAAGTTGGGGGGGTCGACACATTGAGAGCCATATATTTAGACGTATTGACATAAAGGCCTGAAAATTGCCCAAATTTGTGCAATAATCTGAAAATATTGGGAGTTGAGAGAAGAGGTGAAGTTACAAAGAGAAGAATATCATCGGCAAAGAGGGTGCACTTATGGACGGATGGTCCGCAGTGAACTCCATGAATGTCAGGATGATATTTGATGGCAATGGCAATGGTTTCTATGGCTATTGTGAAAAAAAGTGGGGAGAGGGGACAACCCTGTCTTGTACCTTTAGATATAGAGAAAGGGTCACAATAGTGTCCCTGCATTCTAACTTGTGTTGAGGGGCAACAGTAAAAGGCTTCCAGGACTCTTTTAAAGTTAAAGCTAAAGCCCCATTTTTTAAGGATAGCGAAAAGATAAGGCCAGGAGACAGTGTCAAATGCCTTTTGAAGATCTATTGACAGTAGAAAGCCCCCTGGGGGGGACCTAAATCCCAACCCAATTTCATAACAGAGATAACATCATTTGCCTCCTTACCTGGTCCGGACCCTGCCTACCTGGGATAAAACCTACTTGATATTTATGGACATATGTTCCAATAAAAGATGCTACTCGGTGTGATAAAATGTTTGACATCATTTTCAGGTCATTATTGACCAAAGAGATTGGTCTATAATTTCCGACTTCACTAGGATCTTTACCTGGCTTGGGAATCACTGAGATATATGCCAGATTAGAGGCAGGATCTAAGGGTTTGCCACTCCTTAGTGAGTTAAAGAACTGGACAGATAAGGAAGAGAGTGCTGGCAAATGTCTTGTAATATCAGGTCGAGAAGCCATCAGGTCCTGGGGCTAAACCATTACGTAGATCTTTATTTAACATTTAAGACCTCTGTCTCTGAGATAGGAGATTCATGGGTAGAACGGTGGCTGTCTTTAGGTTTGAGAGGGATATCTCTTCCAGGAAGGCTTCCGGTCTATGAGCGTCATTGGAGTGTTCATGAGAATAGAGTTTAGAGAAGAATGAGTGGAAAGCCTCCATAATTTGTTTAGGGTTTAAGAGAGAGAACTAGTTGTCAAGGATTTAATTTTAGGGAGGGAGAGAACCTTTATTTTATCTCTTTGGAGGTAAAAGCGGCTGCTCATCCATCTTAAGTTTTTCTCAGCAGCTGAGATTGGGGCCAGTTTAGCCAGTTTAGCAGTGTCAAGTTTAGCTAAAGAATCAGTTGTAGGATTGGGCTTGTAAATTTTGCTGAGTGATTTAAATTATTTTTAAAGTTTTACTATATCAGCCTGGGGTTCCCATTTTAGTTGGGAAGCTATTTAAAGTGGAGTTCCACCCATTTTTGGAACTTTAGATCTATGTAATCCCCTTTAAAATGGCTTTTACCAATGGAAACTTTTTTTTTTGCTAGTAAATACCTTAATTTCTGCTTTATTCCTCCTCTTCTCACTTCCGGGTCCGATCGGCGATGACGTCATTCGGCGATTCGCAGTGTCTGCTGGGATGTATTCTATTCCAGAAATCTCGCAGTAGCTGACCTCTACTGAGCCGTGCCTGCCCCGCCTCCGCCCCGCCTCCGCCCCGCCTCCTCTCATTGAGTTGTATTGTATGCAATACAACTCAATGAGAGGAGGCGGGGCGTAGGCGGGGCAGAGAACGGCCTTAATACATTCATACAATACAACTCAATGAGAGGAGGCGGGGCGGAGGCGGGGCAGAGAACGGCCTTAATACATTCATACAATACAACTCAATGAGAGGAGGCGGGGCGGAGGCGGGGCAGAGAACGGCCTTAATACATTCATACAATACAACTCAATGAGAGGAGGCGGGGCGGAGGCAGGGCAGAGAACGGCCTTCATACATTCATACAATACAACTCAATGAGAGGAGGCGGGGCGGAGGCGGGGCAGAGAACGGCCTTCATACATTCATACAATACAACTCAATGAGAGGAGGCGGGGCGGAGGCGGGGCAGAGAACGGCCTTAATACATTCATACAATACAACTCAATGAGACGAGGCGGGGAGGAGGCGGGGCAGGCACGGCTCAGTACAGGTCAGCTACTGCGAGATTTCTGGAATAGAATACATCCCAGCAGACACTGCGAATCGCCGAATGACGTCATCGCCGATCGGACCCGGAAGTGAGGAGAGGAGGAATAAAGCAGAAATTAAGGTATTTACTAGCAAAAAAAAAAAAAAAAAAAGTTTCCATTGGTAAAAGCCGTTTTAAAGGGGATTACATAGATCTATGTATTCCAACCTATTAAAAATGGGTGGAACTCTGCTTTAACCTGCTCACATCCGCGCTACAGCCTATATACGGCTGCAGCGCGGACTTGAATTTTCGGGAGGCCGTTTTTAAACGGCCTCCCATAAACACGCCCGCCGCGCGCTCCCGCGAGTGCGCATCGGGCAGAAGCTGTGTTGGCCGTGTCCCTTGGACACAGCCAATCACAGATCGAGACGAATGGCCAATCACAGCGGCCATTCGTCACGATCGAGGCATCCAATGAGAGATGATCTCATATGTAAACATATGAGATCATCTGTCATTGCCTCGGTAGTAACAGACTCCCCGCGCGCTCCCGCGAGCACGCACCGGGGATAATCTGTGTTGGCCGTGTCCCTTGGACACAGCCAATCACAGATCGTGACGAATGGCCAATCACAGCGGCCATTCGTCACGATCGAGGCATCCAATGAGAGATGATCTCAAATGTAAACATTTGAGACCATCACTCATTGCCAGCTCTCCCTCCTCACACACAGACTGCAGTGTGAGGAGAGGAGAGATCGTAAGTGGTAAAAAAAGTGCCCACCATTGCCCACCAGTGATCACCAGTGCCCACCAGTGCCCACCAGTGTTCCCACCAGTGTGCCATCAGTGTGCCATCAGTGTGCCCAGTCTCATCAGTGCCCACCAGTGTGCCCACCAGTGCCCACCAGTGTGTCCACCAGTGCCCACCAGTGTGCCCACCAGTGCCCACCAGTGTGCCCACCTGTGCCCATCAGTGCCTGCCCAGTGCTCATCAGTGCCGCCCAGTACTCATCACTGCCGCCCAGTGCTCATCAGTGCCGCCCAGTGCCCACCAGTGTGCCCATCAGTGCCCGCCCAGTGCTCATCAGTGCCGTCCAGTGCTCATCAGTGCCGCCCAGTGCTCATCAGTGCTGCCCAGTGCCCACCAGTGTGCCCATCAGTGCCGCCCAGTGCTCATCAGTGCCGCCCAGTGCTCATCAGTGCCGCCCAGTGCTCATCAGTGCCGCCCAGTGCTCATAAGTGTGCCCAGTGCCCACCAGTGTGCCCATCAGTGCCGCCCAGTGCTCATCAGTGCCGCCCAGTGCCCATCAGTGCCCGCCCAGTGCTCATCAGTGTCGCCCAGTGCTCATCAGTGCCGTCCAGTGCTCATCAGTGCCGCCCAGTGCTCATAAGTGTGCCCAGTGCCCACCAGTGTGCCCATCAGTGCCGCCCAGTGCTCATCAGTGCCGCCCAGTGCTCATCAGTGCCGTCCAGTGCTCATCAGTGCCGCCCAGTGCTCATAAGTGTGCCCAGTGCCCACCAGTGTGCCCATCAGTGCCGCCCAGTGCTCATCAGTGTCACCGTGCCCATCAGTGTCACCAACGATGGCAAAAAAATTTTTCTCAGCCGAGGAGGCCTTCAATATAATCAGTGAGGACATGGACAGGGAGCTTTCTGCTTCGGAATCTTCGGAGTCAGAGTCTGACTCCGAAGTAAATTACGAGCCGGTCATTAGCAGCGGGACGCAGACCGACTCCGACGAGGAGGAATACTGCCCGCCTGCCAAACGAAGGCGTTCTGGTGAGGAGGAGGCAGTGCCATCCACCAGCTCCGCGGTGCCATCCACCAGCTTCGCAGTGCCATCCACCAGCTCCGCAGTGCCATCCACCAGCTCCGCAGTGCCATCCACCAGCACCACAGTGCCTCGGCAAGAAAGGCCAAGCTCAAGTGGGGTGTCACCTCGCCCCCAAAGGGTTAGGACCAACGCCAGCCTTCCCTATGCCCTTCTGAACCCCCTGTGGCTTCCTCCCAACTCAGGAGAAGCCATCATCCCCCCTTTCACTGCCCAGCCAGGAGTCCAGGTCAACACTGAGAACTTTGCCCCAATTGACTACTTCCGTTTAATTTTTACGGAGGACCTGCTGACGTCCATTGTGGCCCAGTGCAACCTGTATGCACATCAATTTATCCAAAGTAACCCCACATCTTTTTATTCCCGTCCCTTTGAGTGGAGAGACCTAACGGTGGAGGAGTTCAAGATATTTTTAGGCCTCACCCTCAACATGGGACTCAATAAAAAAAAACGAACTGCAAGCATATTGGTCAACCAAACCAATCTACCATATGCCCATCTACTCTGCAGTAATGCCCAGGGCCAGGTATCTGATGATCATGAGGTTCCTACATTTCAACGACAATACCCAGTGCCCTCCCCGAAATTCCCCAGCATTTGACAAGCTGTTCAAAATTCGGCCACTTCTAAATTATTTTTCAGAAATATTCCCTCAATTATTTACCCCAGACCAAAATATATGTGTGGATGAGTCCCTTGTGAAATTTACTGGCAGGCTGGGCATCAAACAATTCATTCCCAGCAAACGGGCCCGCTATGGGGTGAAGCTTTACAAACTATGTGACCGAGCCACAGGGTACACCTATGCCTTCAGGGTGTACGAAGGGAAGGACACCCAGCTGCATCCCCCTGAATGTCCGGACTACATGGGATCAAGCGGGAAAGTCGTTTGGGACCTCATTTACCCCCTCCTTGAAAAAGGCTACCACCTGTACGTAGACAATTTCTACACCAGTTTGCCCCTGTTCCGAAACCTTCATAGAAAGAAGACTCCTGCATGTGGCACGGTCCGAAAAAACCAGAAAGGCTTTCCTCAAAGGCTAGTAAACACCAAGCTGAGAAGAGGGGAGACGGCGAGTCTGAGAAATGAGGAAGTTCTGGCTGTGAAGTGGAGGGACAGAAGAGACGTGTACATGTTGTCTTCGATCCACAATGACAACTATGTGGAATCCCGACGAAGGAATGGCCCAGTCCGAAAGCCAACATGTGTACATGAGTACAACTTATTCATGGGGGGAGTGGATTTCAACGACCAAATGATGGAACCCTATCTACCCACAAGACGTACCTATCATTGGTACAAAAAAGTAGCAATTTATATTTTTCATTTGGCCATATACAATTCCTACATTTTATACCGCAAATCCACCGAAAGCCCCCAACCCTTCCTTTATTACCTGGAGGAAATCTTCACAACCCTCATATTTCCAAACGGCCCACCAGAAAACATTAGATCTGACGTAATAAGCAGACTGTCTGAACGCCATTTTCCAAGTAAAATCCCTCCCACACAAAGAGACCAAAAACGGCAGAAAAAATGTAGGGTGTGTACCAAGGCAGGAATTCGAAAAGACACCCGCTATTACTGTCCCCAGTGTCCTTCCCAACCAGGCCTCTGTGTAGACGACTGTTTCCGCCGTTACCATACTTGTCTAAATTATTAGTATGGTAAACGTAGTCCTCCGCTTTCACCCCTTATGCCACTGTATACTCCTGAAATGACCCTGGACTGTTATACAACGACGCCTTTGCCTGCTGATTTTGTACCTATGTCTGCCTGCTCCGGAACTGACCCTGGCCTGTTTTTTGACCATGCTTCTGCCTGCTGATTCTGTTCATACCTCTGCCTGATCTGGAACTGACCCTGGACTGTTATTTGACCACGCCTTTGCCTGCCGATTTTGTACCTACCTCTGCCTGCTCTGGAACTGACCCTGGACTGTTTGACCACGATTTTTGCCTGCCTCTGGAAGTAGTGGGATTCATACCACAGGGGTCTCGCATATGTGAGGGGACCAGAAATGTTTTTCTGGATGAAGAAAACAATTTTTTTTGTTTTTCTTCTTCTCAGATTAGGGTCTGGATCCCGGAGGCTTCAAAGCGATTTGGGTGGGAGAAGCCTCTACCCCTGTCCCCATTCTATCCCGACAGAGGCCCTACTTCTGCCTGCAGGACTTACTGCCATCATGCCTCTGCCTACTGCATGCACTGACACTGGACTGGTATCCTTGCCTGGAGAATTGCATGCACTGTTGCTGATCAAGTCCCTGCCTGCTGCCTGGACTCAACTCCTGTGGAAAACTGCGCTTCTAAAACTACAGGTAAGCTTTTGTTTACCCTTTGCTCAGCAGAATGTATTGTGGGGTGTAATTCATGGTAATTCATGGTATGTGCATGCTATGTGTCTTTGCATGTTGGGCCTCTGTATGTGACCTGACTGCGTAAAAGTCTCACACATGTGGTATCGCCATACTCAGGAGGAGTAGCAGAATGTATTTTGGGGTGTCATTTTTGCTATGTACATGCTATGTGTTGGAAATATCTTATAAATGGACAACTTTGTGTAAAAAAAATGCGTTTTCATTTTTTTTCCACATTTTCCGAAAGATTCTGGAAAAAAATGACATGTTCAAAAGACTCATTATGCCTCATAGAATATACGTTGGGGTGTTTGCTTTCCAAAATGGGGTCATTTAGTGGGCTTTTTCATTGTGTTGGTGCTCCAGGGCCTTCAAAAGTGTAATAGGTGGTTGAGAAATGAAAAGTGTATTTTATGCTCCGAGAACGCCTGGAGGTGCTACTTCAATGTTGGACCTCTGTATGTGGCCTGGCTGTAAAAAAGTCTCACACATGTGGTATCGCCATACTCAGGAGGAGTAGCAGAATGTATTTTGGGGGGTCATTTTTGCTATGTACATGCTATGTGTTGGAAATATCTTATAAATGGACAACTTTGTGTAAAAAAAATGCGTTTTCATTTTTTTTCCACATTTTCCGAAAGATTCTGGAAAAAAATGACATGTTCAAAAGACTCATTATGCCTCATAGATTATACGTTGGGGTGTTTGCTTTCCAAAATGGGGTCATTTAGTGGGCTTTTTCATTGTGCTGGTGCTCCAGGGCCTTCAAAAGTGTAATAGGTGGTTGAGAAATGAAAAGTGTATTTTATGCTCCGAGAACGCCTGGAGGTGCTACTTCAATGTTGGACTTCTGTATGTGGCCTGGCTGTAAAAAAGTCTCACACATGTGGTATCGCCATACTCAGGAGGAGTAGCAGAATGTATTTTGGGGTGTCATTTTTGCTATGTACATGCTATGTGTTGGAAATATCTTATAAATGGACAACTTTGTGTAAAAAAAATGCGTTTTCATTTTTTTTCCACATTTTCCGAAAGATTCTGGAAAAAAATGACATGTTCAAAAGACTCATTATGCCTCATAGATTATACATTGGGGTGTTTGCTTTCCAAAATGGGGTCATTTAGTGGGCTTTTTCATTGTGCTGGTGCTCCAGGGCCTTCAAAAGTGTAATAGGTGGTTGAGAAATGAAAAGTGTATTTTATGCTCCGAGAACGCCTGGAGGTGCTACTTCAATGTTGGACTTCTGTATGTGGCCTGGCTGTAAAAAAGTCTCACACATGTGGTATCGCCATACTCAGGAGGAGTAGCAGAATGTATTTTGGGGTGTCATTTTTGCTATGTACATGCTATGTGTTGGAAATATCTTATAAATGGACAACTTTGTGTAAAAAAAATGCGTTTTCATTTTTTTTCCACATTTTCCGAAAGATTCTGGAAAAAAATGACATGTTCAAAAGACTCATTATGCCTCATAGATTATACGTTGGGGTGTTTGCTTTCCACAATGGGGTCATTTAGTGGGCTTTTTCATTGTGCTGGTGCTCCAGGGCCTTCAAAAGTGTAATAGGTGGTTGAGAAATGAAAAGTGTATTTTATGCTCCGAGAACGCCTGGAGGTGCTACTTCAATGTTGGACCTCTGTATGTGGCCAGGCTGTAAAAAAGTCTCACACATGTGGTATCGCCATACTCAGGAGGAGTAGCAGAATGTATTTTGGGGTGTCATTTTTGCTATGTACATGCTATGTGTTGGAAATATCTTATAAATGGACAACTTTGTGTAAAAAAAATGCGTTTTCATTTTTTTTCCACATTTTCCGAAAGATTCTGGAAAAAAATGACATGTTCAAAAGACTCATTATGCCTCATAGATTATACGTTGGGGTGTTTGCTTTCCAAAATGGGGTCATTTAGTGGGCTTTTTCATTGTGCTGGTGCTCCAGGGCCTTCAAAAGTGTAATAGGTGGTTGAGAAATGAAAAGTGTATTTTATGCTCCGAGAACGCCTGGAGGTGCTACTTCAATGTTGGACCTCTGTATGTGGCCAGGCTGTAAAAAAGTCTCACACATGTGGTATCGCCATACTCAGGAGGAGTAGCAGAATGTGTTTTGGGGTGTAGTTGTAAGTATTCATATGCCATGTGAGAGAAATAACCTGTTGAATATGACAATTTTGTAAAAAAAAAAAAAAAAATTATTTTGCAAAGAATTGTGGGAAAAAATGACAACTTCAAAAAACTCACCATGCCTCTTATTAAATACCTTGGAATGTCTACTTTCCAAAAAGGGGTCATTTGGGGGTCATTTGTACTTTCCTGGCTTGTTAGGGTCTCAAGAAGTGAGATAGGCTGTCAGTACATTAGGTGTGATCAATTTTCAATGATTAGCACCATAACTTGTAGACTCTCTAACTTTCACGCAGACCAAATAATGTACACTTATTTGGGTTATTTTTACCAAAGATATGTAGAAGTATACATTTTGGCCAAAATTTATGAAGAAAAATTACTAATTTGCAAAATTTTATAACAGAAACTAAAAAAAAAACGTTTTTTTTTTAAATTTGCGGTCTTTTTTCATTTATAGCGCACAAAATAAAAAGCCCAGCGGTGAATAAATACCATCAAAAGAAAGCTCTATTTCTATGAAAAAAAGGACGAAAAATTTATATGGGTTGAGTGTTGCATGACCGCGCAATTGTCATTCAAAGTGTGAGAGCACTGAAAGCTAAAAATTGGTCTGGATGGGAAGGGGGTTTAAGTGCAAAGTAGGCAAGTGGTTAAATAAGCGCTCCTCTTATCACGCCTTATGTGCTCCCCATAAGGAACCCAGGGAGATATTGTTCCTTCTCTAGCATAGTGCATCTGACCAGGTCACTCAATAGGGACTTGTTGAGGTGCCAAGGGTGGGGACCCAAAGAGGAAGTGGTCTTGCTTAGTTTGAGGAGTACCAAAGAGTGGTCCGACCAGGGCATATCACAAATGGAGGCCTGAGATGTGAAACGTATTTCTGAAGTAGGGATAAAAATGTGGTCAATTCTAGAATATGTCCTGTGAGGAGCTGAGAAGTGTGTGTAGTCTCTTGATGAGGGGTTTAGTTCCCTCCATATGTCTATTAGCCTTAGAGAATGCAGAAATCAGGCAATGCGCAGGCTTTATTTAGGTGGTCTTTTGAGGCAGGGAATCCCTTCCGCTGATTTTTATTTATCTAAGAGTTGATCAAAAGTTATGTTAGAGTCTCCCCCCATTACTACTCGCCCCTGAAGATGGAGGGCAAGTGATTGGAGCATTGATGAGAAGGAGGCTTGACCCTGGTTTGGGGTATAGTAAGAAATAAAGGTACAAAGACTTCTGTCAGTAGGACTTTTAACTAGAATGTATCGACCTTTTCGATCCTTAATGGTCTGAGAGTGAGTGAGTGAAACCTTTTTAGAAAAAAGAATGGCTAAACACCCTCTTCTTGAAATCTGCGTTAGCAAGGTATAAAATTGTGAATTTATGGTGGAGAAACAAAAGGTTAAAGTTCCCAAGAAAATGAGTCTCCTGAAGCAGAAGAATATCAATACCCTGGGAAGTGTAATGCTGGAAGGCCTTGCATTTCCTTATCAGAAAATTCAGGCCTTGTGTATTGTGAGAAGCCACTCTGAGGGTAACATTCGTGGGTGTAGAGTTAGTCATGGACAGGAGGTAAGGAAAGCACCATCATTTGGTAAGCGTTCCTCGAGACTATGTTCTGGGGAGGCACTAGAACCCAATCGCTTAGGGGTTGTTGAGATTTCCACATAGGCATCTGAAGGGAGGGGAGGGAAATAAAGGTGAGAAAAGAAAACCAAAAGACAAGAAAAGCAGGGACCATTCTGTGTTCCCTGGGTGCAGGACTGGACCAGCCTAGTCCTGCACGTAACCCCAAAAAATAAAGGGTTAAATGTTTTGGCAACCAGGGATACAGGTTGCTATCCTGATGCCAATAGAGGATAACAGTACCTCTGAGTTACAGCAGGAGGAGGATGAAGCTAAACCGCACTGATCGAAAGGCCCCCATGGTCTAAAAAATTAAGAGGCCCTTGGGTAACCAAAAAATGGTGAACATTAGAAAACTGAAAATAAAACATATAAACATTTAATAAGTATATAATAGATTGAAAGAATAACACTATGGGGGAGGGAACTAGCATAAGCCTGAGAAACATAGCCACATGCAAGATGTCTCCCCCAGAAGGTTAATAGGGCTTGATGAGGTAGTATTATAGTAAGAGCACAAGGTGTCATAGTGACCTAGTATAAGTAAACAGTGCTTCATTACCGGGAAATTCCCTTAAAGAAAATTTTCCAGATTCAGGGGGTTCAGTAAAGAACCGAAGATAGGATAGGAAGTTCTTCCAATCAATGCGGGTCCTGAAAAGAGCTTCTGAGGAGCTACTGGTAGGAAAACCCACCAAGGGGGGTTAGAGTCTCGTTGCTTCTTTGGTTTTTGCTTGTTCCAAATTGTGGTCAAGGGGCTGACCAGAGGAGGCCTCTTGAAGGAGCTTGGATGATTAGTTGATGATTAGTTGAAGAAGGAGATGATGAGGGATGAACCCAAGTTTGAGGAGTAGGCCTACACTGTCCTGGAAGTTTGTGAAACCATTGAACTTATTCCGATACTAGAACTGCAAGCGGAAAGGGAAGGACCACCAGTACTTTACCGACTTTTGGGACTTGGCTGCCAGAAGGGGTTCAGAGATCTCTTCCGTTGGATTGTAGTGAGAGACAAGTCCGCAAATATTTGTATTGTGTGTCCCTGGATGGAAAGGTTCTCAGAGCCACAGGATCTTCTCATTATCTCGTTCTTCACTGCGTAGAAATGGGGCTTAACCACAGTGTCTCTGGGAAGCTCATCTTGATGGGAGGTTGTAAGGCTCTGTGGGCTCTGTCCAGCTCGAGCCTATCATCAGAAATGTCTGGAATTATTTCCTTGATAAAGTATTTGACAGTCCCTTGGACAGCTGAGATTGATTTTGGTAATCCCTTGAAACAAAAATTATAGCGTCTGTTCCTGTTTTTTTTAAATAGTCACTTTTTGAGATTCTGGTGTTTAGTTGGTCTTATAATGTTTGAATGCATGCTGTTTTTTGGTTAGCCCATGCCACAGTATGATCCACAGCCTGCTCAATGACTTCTATACCTGCGCCCAGGCTTTGCAAGTCTTCCTTATTTGTGGATGTTATTTGGGCTGCATTTTGAGCCAGGCCAGTTGCAAGCATTTCAGAGAATCTAGTGGGCATATAAGCCATGTGAGGAGGTGGCCTGGGAATAGTGGGGAGGCATGTTGTAGCCCAGCAGTGCTCGCAGGGCTGTTTATCATGGGGGTGCTAAGGAGTTATTCTTTCATGGTCCTGCCCAGAAGGGACTCAGTTGAGGCCATGGAGGCAGTGTGGCAAGGGTAGATACTCACAGGAGTGGTAGGGAGGCCGCATGAGTCCTAGGATGTAGGAAGAGGATCTGCTATGGATTCTGTGTCTCCGCAGTCGCCATCTTGGAAGCCATGTCTATCAAAGCTGAGTTGGCAATTTACCTCTCTCGTCTGCTGATCTCCCAGCATGCGAGCAGGTGCTCCGATGTGTCCAGTGTTCGGGCAGAGGGAGAAGAGAGGGGCTGCTCATGTTTGCTGGCAAGGAGGCCTCTATTCAGAAAGAGCAGGTCGGAGCTCCTGAGCTAGAGCACCATCCCGGAAGCCGCATGCGCTTCTTGGTATAGTTTTTTTGGCGGGTATCCCATGCCATTTTTTTGACATTTTGTCATTGGGTTCCCCACAAATTCCATACCAGACTTGGAGGGCCTGGTGTGGATTGGGGAGGGATCTCCACACTGTTTTTTTTTTTTATTGACGCTTTTGTTTACCATCTGCTTTTAGCAGGGATTATTGCTGACAATAATAACAAGATTAGAGCGCTGGCATTCTATGGCTGGAGCGAGAACACCTCTGATTCGGGATACAGGCCTGTATGTCACAATAGGTAATGGATTAAAAAAAAACAGATTTGGGGTTAGGGAGGAAGTCCATATATAACATAAATGGTCCGTATATTCTGGGTGGTAGCCACAGGAGGAAAAAACAAGAATCCTTATGCACACATGAGAGGCGGGCTTAATATCAGAAGGATATATTTGGGGATACTCAGGGTGTCACCACCGATGGGTTTGTGTAGGTATATGTATATGTATTTCTCATGTGTGTGTGTATATATATATATATATATATATATATATATATGAGAAATATAAACAACTGCCGTGTAGTATATTTGGTTGGCCTATATGGAGTAGTATTCTCATATACTAATTGATATTTGCATATGTGCCATATGGAATTGAATCTTATCTTATTGAATTTTAATGAGACTAGTATTTTTATTTATTTATTATGTGTATTATCCTGACTTATGAAATTATTTTGGTAGATGGATGAGAGATAAATGTGGAATTAATATGATCTGTCGACTATTGGTATTAGGAAATGCTGATGTAGCTTAGAGTCTTATATACATATATACTTTTAGGATACGTTTATGTATTTTTAGCAGGAGACAACCATTGCTATGTAGGGAATGTGATATCCAAACATATATCTATAATAGCTCTGGTTAATATCTGCGCTGGTATTGTATTGTTTTAAATTGTATTTTAAATTGTATCTTAAACTGTATTTTTAATATATGTTTTTTAATATATGTTTTTTAAAAGTGGATAGCCCCTTGCTTCTCCCGTCCCAGCCAAGGTGATTATCGGTAACTGGCCCCTTTAAGAATACACAACTAAATAATTAGGGCCGATGGTATCCGGGGTATATAGGGAGGGGCTTTAGCAGGAAGCAAGGTGGGACCTGAGAAAGGAGGCTCAGCCTCCGAAACGCGTTGTCCATAGTAACAGCAGAGGCAGTGCACCCGTGCCTTGAATCCCCCACCTCGCAGCTCCGTACAACTTGTGGCTCCGGCTTTGGCTGAGGCTCTCCTGAGGCGCCGTAGATCACGTCGGTATAGTGTGCAGGCGCACTAGAACCGGCATCCGGTGACCAGGCAACGCAGGAAGTGAAGGAGAGCGGGAATACAGCGGTGGCAGCCGCGGATGAGGAGACTGCAGAATCACCATCTGGAGGGACGGGAGGAGTGAGTAGCTCCTGTTGGAATGCTGTAAAGTGATTGTCTTAAAGGAAAAGTGTGAGTGCAATTCCAATGTACTGTTTTATTGTCCTTTATTAAAGCGTTATTGCCCGAGGTTGCGTGCGCTTTTCTTTACAGATTTGAATTAATATCAGAAGGAAATCTGTAGATACTTGTAAACAAGGAGAGGGGAGCAGCGCCAATCTGAGTGTAGCGATGTCAGACAGGTTTTATTTAAAAGTAATACATTCACTAGACACTGATGAATAAAGGCCAATCTGTAACCATCAGCCAGGTTGTTGCAGAGATCCAGGGTGGCAGCTGGGAGGCGCGTGTCATCCCACCCGGCGGCACCGGTGGTTTCCGGTGTCCCGGGCTGAATGGAGGAGGCGCAGGAGGAAGCTGTCAGCAGGAAGTCTCTGTGCAACAGAGGCTGGGTCCGTGCACATGCTCCGAGCATGCGTGCTCCTTCATCGGGCAATGCAGTCAGCCATCTTTTATGTGGCTAAATAAAGCTGGCAGGGCGGGCGGGCAGGCAGGCCAATGAGACCAGTGGACCACCCCCCTCTCAACAGTACACTATGGGCAGCTAAACAAGCATGATATAAATACAAGTGCCATATAACATATAGGAAACTGTCGTGGGTGGATCACAATATATTAAAAAAATGATAAAAATAATAGAACATGATAAAAGATGGAAACTACTGAGATAAAAACAATTAAACAGAAAGAAAAAAGGTATATAGGGGAAACATATTACACTGCATGAGTAATTAATGTTGCAGCTGATGAATAAATGATATGTTATTGAATAAAATATACATAATGATAAACCCTAATGGGTATAGGTAAATAGATAAATATACATATATACAGTACCTTATCAGCTTATTAGGTGTTGTAGTTCTGGTGGGGTTTGTGGAGGAAGACCTGCCCTAACCTGCCCTAAAAAGAAAACTAGAAGAGTCAGACTCGGGGGGGGGGGGGGGGGAGAAGAAGACACAAAACCCAAAGACAAAGTATCCAAACTGTAAAGATATTTTATCTCTACGACCTCCTTCTAACTTCGGAGGAGACTTCTCTACTAAACAAAGGCCTTAATTTTGCCCCTACCACACACCCTAACCCTTTCACTCTTTTCGTAGATCTAAATAAATTTGTCCGAACCCTAACAATAAAATGCATCTTCAATATTCAGTCTGCCAAAAACAATGCCATCCAAAGCTTAGAGGGGGACAGCAATACAGAGGACCCCACATTAGACAACCCCATGGACACATTCTGCCTAGTTATGCTGGAAGAACTTTACAATGATGATGAGAATATGTATGCCACATATCTTACACAGCACCTTCCCACTTCCCCTCCAGTGCAGCACACCACTTTTCGGCTTAAGTCCATATTTAATATTAATAATGTGAAGGGCACTTTCATACAAAGCTTTTACCAGGTAGTATTCTCTGAGATCAAATGCAAGTGTAAAAAAACTACCTCCCATCCGCCTGTCCACAATCTCACCTCACAAGAAAGGTCATCCCACAACAACCTTACCAGCAATACCTCCATCATCATCATCAAACTGGTTGACTCCTATCTGACAGAAACACCTACATCCACCTGCCTAGTGACCCATTTCCCCAGTTCTGTGAAGAAGCCCAGACACTAGTCAAACAAGCTCTCAGGGACAGTATTATCAATAAAGCTGAGGCATCCTTTCTGTGCAGAGAATACTATATTTCTCCATATTTCCACCCCCTCCCAAAAATCCATAAAGACCTAGAGAACCCTCCTGGACACCCTATTGTGGCTGCCATGGAAAGTGTCACCAGTTTATTTTTATTCTATATTGACCATTTCCTACAGCCTCTCGCTCAAAACCTGCCAACCTACATATGCAATGGTATTCATTTGCTAGACACTCTCCAAATCTTTTTTTTTTTTTTGAATCAAAAAGAAAGGTTTATTGAGAAAGCACACAATAATACACTTTATGGTACACACAGTCAAAACATCATTGCAATACTTTACAACAATACAACAATAACAGGTCGGAGACCACCGCAGTTATGTGGGGGACCCCTAGGGGTTCTATTTAATAAAAAAAAATCATCAAAAATGTCATAAACTAATGTCATTTTATGAAAGGGTTAGTTAGGGAATGAAAATATATCATTAACCTTAAAATATTTCTGTTCAATATCTTGTATCTACTAAAAACCAAAATGCTCTACTGGAACATTATGATTCCTTTCCAAGTGTTTGTAATTTCTAGACATGTTTGATGTGAAGTGGCATTTTATTAGTTAACCTGCCCTTACTCCTTTTCTTCCTGTTTTTATTTTGAATCAAAAAGAGGTTACCTCTATGAATTTAAATGCTGCTGCAAAATGTATGTCAATTTTCCTTTTTTAGTTTTACAATCAATGTGAACATCTTGTTGGTTTCAAACTGAGATAAAAATGGTTACTGTTCTTTTGTGCTTTTACCCAGAGAAGGACAATCAGGGTATACTATGCATCAGCCTTTGAAATGTTATAGCTATAACCTATATTTTCCATTATATAAAGATGCTCACTCTTCAGCAAACAGCAACTGTATAAATACAGCAACTGTAAATTATCCAATTGGCTATCATTTTCAATTGGAATAACCCTCTTTAAGGGCAGAGTAAACATAAAGTGGAAGTAAATTGACGTGTTTCCCTAATAATTGTTATGGACTTTAAAGTTACATGTTGGAAGCACTCTTAGAGATGTCCTGTGGATTCATGGTCTTTGATCTTCTGATTATATGAATTTCCTTTCCAAAGATATTGCACACATTACACTGTGTTAGAGATCCCTACTCTTTAATATCTGCTGTGCCCAGGCAGACACAAGTTTGCTAGTTTACTTTAAATTTATATACAACAGATCAGCACCCCTATCTAGCATATTACTGGAAAAAGCTTTTTTTATTGGGGGTATAAAACCAGTCTAATTAAATAGGGCAAAAAGCAATGTGTAAAGGGCAGCAGCTCATAATGACCAATTAGCAATTATATTTTTATGTTTGACTAGGCTGAAATAAGGTGAAGCAGATTAGCATGTTCACTTACCTTCCCTTTAATGTAAAACCTGCCAGTCACTTCAGATCTTTAAAAGTAAAAGTCCCATCCAAAGAGACACAGCAAGAGGTCTGGATTATTACCCAGAAAATCCCTCTGTCTGTATCTCTAAAAGTAGTTTCCATTCTTACTGGTGGTCTGACTTCACTTACTTCTGGGCTAAACCACACTAATTTTAATTTCCCTATCCAATGAGAATGTTATTTTTTGGCCACAGAGGCACTTACTTTGGACTGCAGGATGGCAGTTTAGGGAGCTTAGTCCTGAATTCTAGGAAGTCAAACACCAGTAAAAAGTATTGGGTAATACTTTGTACTGGTGGGTAAAGTAATGGGTATGATAAAGATTAATTGTCTTTTCATTATGATATTTGACATGGGACTTATGATATGCATTTTTGAGATTATGTATAAAATTTGTAAATTATAATTTACTTATTTGTATTGTTACAGCGCTTGAGATCGAAGGTCCTGATGAAGCAGGGTTTCCCCTGAAATGCATCGACCTTTACAAGTTGATCTCAGTGACTTTGGATGGCTAACTTGCAAATAAGGTTTTAAGTCTTTTTAATTAATATGTTTGCTATATTCTGTATAAAGTGTCAATATTTTATATTTCTATTGTCTGTCTGTATCATACCTTTGGAGGTATACGCTCCTTTGCATTTTTTATATACAGTCTATAAATCTATGACCATATTATGTTATCCATACAGAACAAGAAAGCAGAGTAAATCCAGCTTGTAGACATAAAGCAAACCTATGTATGCAAGCTTGTGAGGTAGCATTATTAGGGGGGGGGGCATTGTGTTTTTTTTTCTTTTAAGTGTACTTTTTCTTAAAAAGAAGGGGAAAAATGACATACGAGTTGCCCAAAAATGCAAGCTACACCCTTATCTAGGTATGCAACCTGGATGGCCAGAAAAGTAAGGACATTGAGCATGCGATGGCCATTTCTAGGGAATAAGTACACGGGTAGATTAGTACTCTCCATTACTCATTCCCCAAAAAGTCAGATAAATAGTCATGTAAATAAACACCATGAAAAAACATGAAAAAAAGTCCTTCGAAAACAATTGCAAATTAATGAATTAAGCACTGTAAATCATAAATAATCTCCTGAATGCACATTCATTGTAAATAATTGTGAAAGTGTCGATGTACTGTTGTCAAAGGAAAAGATCCATAAGCCACACATCATGAAGCAGACCCATATGCATGAAGTGACATGAATGGCAGCCACAGCTTGGACTCCAGCCAGGCCATGCCCTCAACACATTTTCTCTGCCTCTTGGAGCTTAATCATGGATAACGATGTTGATGTACTGTTACTGAACTAAACAAGGGACCTCAGGCTTGATTACAGTATCATGCATTACTTTACACCTGAGTGGATATGGTGACTTAGCAGTTTACATGGTTTAGCCGGAATTCTCGACGGAAGCTAATGACTGGTACCTTCAGTAGTACCTTCACACTTGCATGGTCCTTTTGGCTTAGTGGGAGCTCCCATGCAAACTTCATTTGTTTATATTTCATGTTTGCTGTTAAGGATAGTCACTTTAGGTTTTTTATTTTTATAGGATGGTATCTGTTTCTTTTTTTTTTATGTCACCTTACTTCATTTTGTTCACCTCCAATATCCAATGTTGATTGCCTTTATCTGTGTCTTTAACCACTTAAGCCCCGGAAGATTTTACCCCCTTCCTGACCAGGGCCTATTTTGCGATTCAGCACTGCGTGACTTTAACGGACAATTGCGCGGTCGTGCGACGCTGTACCTAAACTAATTTGACGTCCTTTTTTCCCACAAACAGAGCTTTCTTTTGGTGGTATTTGATCACCTGTGCGATTTTTTGATCATGCGCTATAAACAAAAAAAAAGCGTCAATTTTGCAAAAATAACAATATTTTTCACATTTTTTTATATGAAATTCCCCCCCAAAAAAATTAAAAAATCTAAATTTTTTAACATTTTCGGCCAATTTGTTTTATGCTACATATTTTTGGTAAAAAAAATCGCAAAAAGCGTATTTTGATTGGTTTGCGCAAAAGTTTTCGCGTTTACTAACAAAGGGAAAGAGTTTTGTCATTTTTGTTGTTTTTTTTTAACGCGTAATGGCGGCGATCTGCGATTTTTTTGCAGTACTGCGACATTGTGGCCGACAGATCGGACCCTTGACTGACATTTTTGACACTTTTGGGGTTACCAGTGACATTACTACAGTAATCAGTGCTATAAATATGCACTGTTACTGTAAAATTACAGTGGCAGTGAAGGGGTTAACTTTTTTTGAGAGGGAGGGGTTATGTGTGTCCCTAGGGGCGTGATTCTAACTGTAATTGGCTGTGGCTTGAGGTGTAGGAACAGTGATCAACGGTCCCACATAGTAGAACCGTATGATCACTATTCCTACACAGGGGAGAATGACAGTCGGCTTGTTTACATTAGCCGCCTGCCTTTCTTCCTCTCCACCGACGATCGCGAGTGACCGGCGGACGATCAGGTCCGCCGGTCACACGCTCGGGGGGTCCGTGACAGCGCGGAATCGGGAGCGTGCCTCCGGCGGCGCGCCCTGGCTCCCGAGACCCTCACAGGCTAGCGACGTAGTACTACGTCGCTTTGCCTGTGAGGGGCTGACCGCCGCAGTAAATAGTCGTGCGGCGGTCGGCAAGTGGTTAATAAATGTAGGGACCTTCTTTTGGATCGCCTCACCCCTACATTTGGATGTACTTCTTCTATTTCGAGGAGTCATGGTGCTGTAAGCGAATCCCTGGGTATAATACTATGAGACTACCAGACATATATATTTACAAGAGTGAATCTAGATACCCGGAATGTGAAAGCGAGGCTTGGTTCCTGTGAGGGTTTGCAGAGCAGTGTGATGTATGCTGACCGATAGAAATAGACCGACTTTGGATACAGGTTATGCTGGAACGCAACGATCTTTCCAAACGCTTTGAACAAGCGGCTGTCAGTGCCATCTGAATACAAGGTCTCATTCGCCTGAGAGCAGCGTAGCAGTATTTGGTATCCATATCCATCAGAGGCTGTCAATACCAACTGGATACAGAGACATACTCGTCTGAGAGGAGTATAACAACGCATGTTATCTATATCCATCTGGTAAGAAGCCCAGCGGGCCACTTTGAACGCACGGTGGGGAGCACCATTTTTGATTTAGAGCACTGGGATTGTTTAATTTCGTTAAGGAGAGCACTTACTTTATTCCGTCCGGTAAGGAGGAATTCCAACAGGTGGAGGGAATTCAAGTCACTAGTTGTTTTGAACACCATCTGTCACCTATCACACTACTGAAGATTGTTTCAATATCGACACGTTGGTGTCTTGGGACTTTTTCCTTTCCATATATTATTTTTATATATTTATATAATTTTTATATAATTTTTATATAATTGTAAACACACTTTGCACCAATATTCTTTGCTTGATTTTGAAGTTGCAAATTTTCATCGCTTGCAAATTATTGCAGTTCACTCAGATATAGCGCACCACCTTATCACACATATATCATTACTTTTATCTGGGAGCAGCATATCACTGATCAGCGCACTTTTTCTTTTACACATATATATTTACAAGTGCAGAGTTTCATCTGTAGCAGTTTTGCTCCCTCCTAATCTCTTTCCCACATACCAGACCACATTCCCATGTGGTCAGAGTGCCACACTATTATGAGTGCTGTAAGGATATATTCCCTAATGTTTTGTTCTATATGCTTTAGTTAGTTCCTCCTTTTGCTTTAACTATCTCTATCGCTATTGCTGCTTACCCTCACCCCTCTACCTTTTTCTTTCTCTTGAAGCAAGGGACTTCTATTTCTTACATTTTTGTTCTTTAGCTCCCTCCTTAGTGAGTAGATTATTTTTTCTTACTCCACTTTTCCTGCCCCTCTTTATTCAAGTCCCTTTTTCAGTCTTCCACAATGACTTCATCATTACCTTCCTCAGTCAAACTGGTCTCTATTAACATGGACTCAGCACACCTGAACGTTCCATTATCCTGTCTGATGTGAAACTCATGCAAGCACAACTTTGCTTTATTCAAGAAACTCACTTTTAGATTTGATAAAATTCCAAAGCTATCAACCATTTTTTAAAAATTTCAATCGCTGCAGTTCATGGGACTTCAAATCTAATGGAGTCAGTATACTGATGCATAATTCGGTACAGTGGCAACATCTGGACACAGAGGGCAGGATGCTGTTTCTAAAGGGAAAGATTGGACCCCATATATGTACTTTGGTGAATCTGTACCTCCCAAACACAAACCAGGTTCAATTTATAGAATCTGTTTCAGATAAACTGTAGAACTTCTCTGAGGTTACCTTGATCATAGGGGGAGATTTTAGACACCTCTCGCTTGGCTTCGCATGTTAAGAAGTGCCTTTGACTTTTTCAATTGACATTTGTCGTATCCGACAACCTAAACAGAAAGACTATATATTATGAGAACTGATATTTTCCTTCTTCCAAAGGCCTCATTTACCCCAAACATAACTTGACACTTAAGACTAAATGAGACACCTCAGGCAGGACCCTATAGTGCAAGCAGAAGTCTTGAGAAATCTCCAGTCTTATTTTGTTCTTAACAGGACTTCTGATTGTGACCTTATGGCCCTTTGGGAGGCTCACAAAACCAATATTAGGGGGACCTTGAAAATGAGGGTTTAAAGCATTTGTTACCCCCCCCCCCCCCTAAAAAACAAAACAAAAAAAAACAAAAAATCCCGTTCCTTTAAAGCAGGGATCCTCAAACTACTGACCTCCAGCTGTTACAGAACTACACATCCCATGAGGCTTTGTAAAACTCTGACATTCACAGACATGACTAGGCATGATGGGAATTGTAGTTCCTGAACAACTGGAGGGCCATAGTTTGAAGACCCCTGCTTTAAAGCATGTTATACAGCACAGTGCGTGTGCTGTGTAATTTGGCCCCCGTATCACCTGAAATACCTGGCTGATCCTGCCAGTTTCTGCCCTCCCCCTGTAAACTGACCACAGTGTATCATGGCTGCTGAGCCCTGACATCATGGTCAGTGTACGTGCCTCCGTCAACCACAGCTCTCCTGTCCTCCTCTGTCTCCCTCTGTCCTCCTCCCCTCCCGGCTTTCTGCTCCTGTGTCAGGTGCCCACCCCCCCCCCCACTTCTTCTGCTGAAAAACTTTTAATATTATTATATTATACAGGATTTATATAGTGCCGACAATATCTTATATAATTCCTATTTTTTCCCAACGCTAGGTACTCCTGTCACTGTGTTTTATTTTTAAAAAATGCAGTTTCTACCTGTTTTCAGAGTGCCGCTCAGCCATCACGTGACCAGCTGCCTCCCTCTTCCTCTCCTCTTCCTCCCCTCCTGAATGACGTCAGCGGGGGAATCTCGGCCCCGCCCGCTGCAGCTGTCAGGCGGGGAGAGGAGAGAGGCAGCGGGTCACATAACAGCCAATCGGTGATCTGAAAACAGGTAGAAACTGCATTTTTTTTTTCACAAAACAGTGACAGGAGCACCTATTAGGAAAAAAATAGGATTATATAAACTTAGCAGTGTGGGTTAACAACCACTTTAAGTTCAAGTAAATCAGGTATGAGCAAATGGATACTCTTTTCTGAGATATCCATAAACTGGAAGCAATTCACAAACAGTCCCTTGCCAGCTCTGTATTGGCCAAACTTGCCACACTTAGAGAGGGACTGAAATCACGATGTCTCCTTAAAGCAAATAAGTTAATTACAAAATGTATTGTAAGAAGATGCTCTATGCATATGGGTATAAATGAGGCAAGATTCCTGCCCACACTCTAAGGGCAAAACAAAAACATACCTATGTTTTGGGTTCCTAAACGCAACAAAGGGAATGCTACCACATATATTACAACATTTAGACTAATAAAGTGTACCTCAAGGAAGCAGGAATGCCACATTTGTTGTATGAGGCGCTCTCTGATTTGGAGTCTCTGATTACGTCGGAGGATTTGTCATTAGTGCCCTCACAGACATAAGCTGGTAAAGTACCAGGACCAGATAGCTTCACCTTACTGTACTAGAAGACATTCAAAAAGTGCTTACCTCCCTACTTGGGTAAGGCATATGATTCAGTCGGTTTGGGCTCTCCCTTCTCTGCTAATTCTCTGAGAGCTCATGTTACAGTATTCATCAATAAATGAAAGGAAAGACCTTAAAGTGGTTGTAAATGCTCAAATTCTTCTTTTCTCTTAAAATAATAAACATATCATAATTACCTGCTCTGTGCAATGGTTCAGCACAGAGCAGCCTCGATCCACCTATTCTTAAGTTCCCTGCCAGCATTCCAGGCTCCTCCTCTTCTCAGTGAACCCCCATAGGAAGCTGTTTGCTATGGCACACAGCTGTGGACTCGCTCCAAAACCATGCTGTGTGCATCTATAAACACATGTCAGCCACGCACCCTGTTATCAGCTCACAGTATTTACCTGACAGCAGCAGGAGCCAATGGCTCCCACTATTGCAAAAGTCCATGTGAAAAAAGGAAGCATGAGGAGAGAAAACTGCAGTGGGGCACAGCACTAGATCGCTGACAGGCTTAGGTAAGTTAGTAGGGTGTTTTATAACTTAATGTAGGAAATGCATGAAGGTAAAAAATACTTTAGGCTATTCACTAAATTTTTTATGACAAGACTGTTGGGGCATATACCGAATGTCATTAACTTGAGCCAGGAGGAGTTTGTTCTCTACAGAGAAGCTAGAGACAACACAACTAAAGCTCTTGCTATTATCCATGTGGTTCATTCTAGATTTATTCCCTTGATGTTGTTATCTACCAATGCTAAAAAGACTTTAGATAAACTGAAATAGAACTTTCTGAAGCGAACATTGTGTCACCTTTGTCTGTAACAGAGAATAAGGTGGTGGATAACCTCCATCCACGCAGGTGAAAATCAATGGAAGCCTATCCACCCCTTGCCCCCCTTCTTTATTACCAATGGCACATGCCAGGGCTGCACTCTCTCCAATTTATTCTTGATCCTGACCTTAGAACCCCTTTTTCTCAAGATTAGGGCGAACCTCAACATCAGTGGCCCTAACATAGGCACACCCATCTCCCTGAAATCTGATTTTGATGATTTACTTTTATTTTTCTGTGAGTTTATTAGCTGAAATAGAAAACTATTGCTCGCTTTGTAATTTTTACATAAACTATCATTGTGGGTATGCTGGGCATTTAAATGATTTTTGATGGATAATGTTTAAAGGACCTATGGTGCAATTATTTTCCTAGGTTCTTTTACATGTCTCCTTGTAGCAATGGATTTCATATGCTCTGAAATTCAATTGTTGTATATACCTCCTAGCTGTTACAACCTGGTTCAACTGCTGGTGGCACTGTGCTTCCCTGGACGGAAACCTTCAGTTTTATTGCCCACCAGCAGGTGTCTCTCTGCAGTCAGCAGGTTTCAGCAATCAGCTCCACCGGGCCCCACCTGCTGGGAGGGTACTTAAGTTCCAATTCTGCTATGGCTCCTTGCAACAGTGTTTTGGCTGCTCCTGCCTTGTATCTGGTTTGCTGTGTTGCTGCCAGACTCTCCTGCCATTAACCCTTGATCTTGTCCTGTATCCAGTACCCTGTTGCCTTGTTCCTTTCTCAGTCATGTTTCCCTTCTTTCCTTCCACTCCTCTAGTTTTTCCCCTTGCCTTGCATATTTCACACTTGTATATATTAGTATATTTGGTTAGTTGTTGGGTTTCTGCACTTTGATTGTTCAGTTTTGATTTTCATGCATTCTCATGTTTATTGCTGTGTTGTTACAGTACACTATAAATAAATCTCCCTTTTCAGATATATATAAATGGTCTGGTCCCAGTTTCTGTGGGTAGCTACATATATCTGGTCATCCCAGCTGCTGATTACTCACACCAGAGGTGGGGGACTCGAGTTACATGACATGACTCGAGTCAGACTCGAGTCACCTGTTTGAGTACTTTCAACTTGCTTGACAGAATTCATTAAATGTACCGCGATATTGGTGGCGTGCTGCTCGTTCCGGATGATGTCACTTCCTTGACGACACGCGTCAGGTGATCCGGAACGAGCAGCACGCCACCAATACCGCGGTTTTTACTTACTATGCCTGTATACATTCACCTTTGTGTGAGTATAATTTTATGCATTTATTAAACCTGAGTTTGTACAGTCTACACTATGTCCTGCCCCTTTCTTTTGAGGTGAATTGAATATTGCTGAGATCATTACTCTGTCTGGTGGTACGTTTTGAGCCTTCATTGCCCTGTAACCATGATCTGTTGAGGCATTGGGAATTGATGAGTTTATACCGTTGGCACTGTCTATGATTGATGGCCCAATTTGAGTTTATTTCATCGCCTATATCCATCTAATATCTGGTAAGCAGTTGGCATATTTCCACGCTTGGGTGTTGGCTTCTTTTCAACCGCACGGCTTTGATACTGGGAATTGGTCTCCACTACTTCTCATCTCTCTTGGACTGTTGGGACTTACTGTGGACACTCCACAGAATTCATTAAATGATTTGACTTGACTTTGACTTGAGACCTATGACTTGCGACTTGACTTTGACTTGCGACCTATGACTTGCACTGACTTGACCCCCGCTGCTTTGGTGTGCCTCAACTGTCTCCACTGCACTGGTTGCTAGGAAGGCCAGCCGATTGGCATCTAGCCACCAGTGACGTTCTGAGTGATCAGGACCCATCATGCACAGCGGAGGAGGATCCTCCTCTTCGGCTCGTCCTCTTCGGCTCGTCCTCCTCTCCTCCGCGCCAAGAAGACTGGCTCCACCCACCTCCTCCCTCATGTGCTGTGTGGCCGGCCCATGGAAGGTAACTAGTAATCACTCAGACTGCTGCTATTGTGATGTGCAACTTCTTCTTCTTTCTTTTTTTTTTTTTGTCTATGGACAGCACGTCTCTAATATCTGATCACTCAGCAAAGCACTTGTACAAAATTGAACTTTGCCTGCAGTTTGTCGTTAGAAGTCCCTGGGTAACACCAGTCAAGAACACATGAGCCATGTGTGTGCAATAGTACCTGATGCTTGTAAAAGAAGTTTATGAAAATTGATTGGTTGTGATATGTTTGTACAGATTTGTAGATACTGGAAATCTTACAAGTTTTGTAATTGATAGCAGTGTATATTAATCCTTAAGGTTGCTTTGGGATTCCCGCACTATTTCCTGTTTTTTATCCTTTGTTTTCTTCCTGATTTTTTTTCTTAGTTTATAATTGGTCAGCTACTGTAAGCCCGCCCACCAGTCCGGCCTTATAGACTTTCTGGTTGCCAGTTGCCGCAACTTGACAAAGCGCATGCGCGCGAAACATGTAGTTGCGGCAACCAGAAAGTGTGTGTGTTGATGCCCGTAACCAGCCCGGCTTCCTATCATCAGCTGATCGTCACTTCCGGTGACGCGATCCTCGCGTCACTTCCGGTCACCGTGGAAGATCCGGCGGATCCGGCAACCCCGCGTAGGGAAGTTCCACCCGGCTTTGGGTCTGTGTGACGGCCGTGCGCAGTGCCCGCTCCAGCTGGAGCTCACTACAGTGATGCTCTTCATCCTCCACCAGGTACCATCTGCTGTATTAAGCATTCCCCCCGGTCACATCAGGGAATCCCACAGCACTTTAAGGAGGTCTGGGAGCTTCGGGACTGGTTTGGCACATTTTTACATTTTATGCTTATCTTTATTTTTCTCAATAAATATCATTATTATTATCCAAGAGACACTCTCCAGTCTAATATCCATAGAGCGAAGCTTTACATAGACACCAGCGAGCGCCACCCTTCTTTTCCAGTATCTACAGTTTGTGACATCATCCCATGTTAAGGGTTTGGCAGCCTTGGTTCTGAACAATTTAATTGGTCAGTGTCACGTTACCACTTTTTTTGGGTCCATGATTACCTAGGGACCTGTCTGCAGGATCAGCGCCTGGACTATTTTTTTGTGTTTGTACAGATTTGTGCAACTGCATTGCATTAAAAATACCAAAGTCTTAGCCAATGAATTGGGGGGGGGGGGGGGTTACCAGCATACTGCCCAAACCTCACAGTGTATACAGCCTAATGCTGTATACACTGTGAGGTTTGGGCAGTATGCTGGTAACCCTCCCCCCCCCCAATTCATTAACCAAGACTTTGGTATTTTTAATGCAATGCAGTTGCACAAATCTGTACAAACATATCACAACCAACCAGAAATTTTCTGCAGAGGAAGAGGTTTGCAAATTGATAAATTCACCTCTTATGTCCTCATCTGTTATGTGCTGAGTTATACTGCTCTGGAGTGTCAATGTTCAGAAGGGCGTTTGTTCTGCCTAGTAACTGCCAAGACTTCAATTACCAGGGGTGGACAATGGACATACATATATTTTATTTATATTTGTATGTGAGTGTATGTGTTTGATGTGTGTGCCATCCGCTGTGTGCCATCCACTGTGTGCCATCTGCTGTGTGCCATCCTCTGTGTGCCATGTACATCCTCTGTGTGCCATCCTCTATGTGCCATCCTCTGTATGCCATGTATATCCTCTGTGTAGGGAAATAAATCACAAACGTGATTAACAAATATAGTGGTATAAAAAGATATTCAAAGTAAGTACTATACCAACAAATATTATTAATGTGCTCTAATATATCAAATGAACATCAAAATGAATAAACGTGAATAAAACACTCTTCGATATAATAGTGCAGAAAAAATGTAGAAAAAATTGGCAAAGAATGTATAAAGTCCAATCCAAATAGTCCAAGTGGTATAGTGATTAAAATAAACTCCTTGGTGAAAACTCCACAGCAAATCAAAGTGCAGGTGTTCCCATCACCAACTCTGGATTGGCTCCTTACCGGAAAGATGGATAAGTAAGGGCGTAATATAGCACAAATCCAGGTATAGAAAAACCACAGTGGATCCCTGAGACCACGCTAAATGAGAGGATGTGCCTCTTACCAGAATGATTCTTGGGTGTAGGCATGAACATACACTTCACAGGGGTGGTGGGTGTCCCTTATATGATCCCTAGGTCTGGATATGGCTTCTCCAAGGTCCGGACTTATCTCACAGTGCCCCAGAAATAACAAAACCGCACAATGGTGTAGGATTGGACTTTATACATTCTTTGCCAATTTTTTCTACATTTTTTCTGCACTATTATATCGAAGAGTGTTTTATTCACGTTTATTCATTTTGATGTTCATTTGATATATTAGAGCACATTAATAATATTTGTTGGTATAGTACTTACTTTGAATATCTTTTTATACCACTATATTTGTTAATCACGTTTGTGATTTATTTCCCTAATTCAGGGAACATTTTATATGAGTTTAGCGCACTTTATCTTTACTAATTTACCACTATTATTATTTAGGTTGCAGCTTCACCATATAGTATCCTGCGCACTTTCCACATACACATATCCTCTGTGTGCCATCCTCTGTGTGGGTACCATCGTCTGTGTGCCATTCTTTTCCTGCCATATATATACATCCTCTGTGTGTGCCATCCTCTGTGTGCCATCTTCTGTGTGCCATCCTTTGTGTGTCATGTACATCCTCTGTGTGTGCCATCCTCTGTGTGCTATCCTGTGTGTGTGCCATCCTCTGTGTGCCATCATCTGTGTGCCATCCTTTGTGTGTCATGTACATCCTCTGTGTGCTATCCTCTGTGTGCCATGTACATCCTCTATGTGCCATCCTCTGTGTGCCATGTACATCATCTGTGTGCCACCCTCTGTGTGCCACCCTCTGTGTGCCATCCTTTTATGCCATATACATCCTCTGTGTGTGTGCCATCCTCTGTGTGCCATGTACATCCTCTGTGTGCCTTCCTCTGTGTGCCATGTACATCCTCTGTGTGCCATCCTCTGTGTGCCATCCTCTGTGTGCCATCCTATACTTGCCATGTACATCCTCTGTGTGCCATCTTATACTTACCATGTACATCCTCTGTCTATGCCATCACATATCTGCCATGTACATCCTCTGTGTCATTCCATACCTTCCATGTGCATCCTCTGTGTGCTTCTCTCTCTCTCTCTCGCGTTGTACCAATAAATATCGCCTTATCGATAATTTGCATTTATTTTCTCGTGGGTAATTGTGATCCCTCCAGCACCTTTTCCAGGCGGCCATTACCCAGCAGCACGCACCCCACCGAGAATCATTCTCTGTGACTGTGAAAGAGTCTTTCTTATTTGAATGAAGAAAAGTGAGTACAATTAATTTAATTTTTATACATGCCCTAAATAATCACACATTACTATCTTCTGTGTGAAAATTGGGGTAGATCAGTATTTTGACTTGATTTGTGACTTGACCAAAATAAATGACTTGACTTGACTTGCTTGACTTCTAGCAGTGACTTGACTTGCTTGCATTTCGCCACAGTAACTTGGGACTTGCTTGTGACTTGCTTGCTTGGAAGGTTACGACTTGAGACTTGCTTGTGACTTGCACATGTGTGACTTACTCCCATGTCTGCCTCACACTAACATTCAAAAGCAAAGAATTGGAAAAAAATCATACCAGACCCTTACCTTTATCCATTTCTTTCCACATTTCCCTATTCAATCTTTTCTAAGGGCCCTAACAAAGCTTGGGCAAACTCTAACGGCTTAACATAAACAGGCATTTAGATGTTATATAATAAACAATATGCTTTGTACCTCCATCCCTCAAAAGATGTTATCATCCAACACAAGACACTGCAAGTTCAGTGCCACACATATTCCTGTAGAGTATGTAAAGAAGGTTGTATGTAGAGACAGTACTGAGTTTTCAGTGTGGGACTTTAAAAGGAATTTGTGACTTTGCTCATTTGTTCTTCTGTTCACCACATTTGTTTTCATATCTGTCATTGTAATTCCTGTGTAAAGCTGGTAATAAATGTATAGAATTCCAAACGAAAATTCTTAGAAAGTCTTAAGAAAAATTTGTATGAAAATTCTTACAACATTCTCAGAACATTTATTTGTCATTCAAAAGATTTTATTTGCTTTTAACATTTGAAGTGTGAATGAATGAACTTTCCTGAATGAAAACCAAAAAAAATATTTAGAATTGATTTTGTTCTATAAAAATTTTTTATATCTTGCTCCCTTAAACTTTCTAGTCAATGCAGTCAAAAATTACCATTGGTTTGTCCCACTAATGATTAGAAAAACAAACTTAATTAAAACCTTCTTTCTCCACTTTGCATTCCAAATTCTACCCATCTATGGCCAGCTTAAGTTCTGACACTGTGCAACACTGATCTTACTTAGCGTTAATGATGTTCCTACCTAGGAATGCCTGGTGATTGAACACCAAGGCCTGTGCGCATCCTGACAAAGTGGGGAGAATGTCAAATGCTTTCCCATACCCATAAGCACTGGGTATTTCTGAAGTACAGGTATGCGATGATGGAATGGGGGTTGCAAGATATTGTGGCAAAGGTGAGTATCAATGAGTGAGCTTTCAATATAACCTGTCACTTTGCCCTGAATAGGAAAAGTAACTAATTCTCTTTAAAATGTTACTCACTTTGCACTGGATAGTGTTCCCAAAAGCACCACTGGGTAAATTATAGAGCAAACCTATCGTTACTCTATAGCACATTTCAGTATAGTGGCAGACAGAATGTTAGTTGCAGTGAGATGTGTAACTCCTAACTGAAGTGTGTGAAGAAAAATGATCTTATTGCATCTTCCCTGTGGGAACCTGTGTCCTTTGATTATTGCCAGGCTTCCTCTGTCTTGTAGAACATGAACTGTGTCAGTTGTTAAGCAGGAAAAGTTGATAGAAAGGTCAGAATCTTCAGTACAACAAATTCAAGCTGCAGAGCATTTTATCAAAAAATGATAAATGTGTTTTACTAGCCAAGACTGCCTCTCTAACATCCAGTAAAGAGAGTAAGTCTGTTTTAGAAGAAACATCACTGAAATTATCTAAAATATTATCTGAAGGTATTTAGTTTGGATGTGAAAATTGTTTTTTAAGTCCTGCAAGAAAAGAGAGCACTGGAAGCATAAAAAGATCATATAGTGTTATGCTTTAATTATTGTCTTGGCCATGCACAACAGGCATAAATACATTATTAGGAATTTGAGACCTCTTGCAAATAAGTTATTAGGTCTTTATAGTTACACTCATAAACACTTGCTTCATTGTGATTTGTCTTTTCTGAAAGAAAGATAGAGGTGTCTGAATTCAATAAAGTATATGCAAAGCCTAACAATTAATTATTTAGTCCCTTTTGTTCTATCAAATAAGCTGAGCCAAATGTACCTGAGTTCAGTTCAGTTCAGTTCGGGGGGCTGGCTTTTGGGTGCCAAATCAAAAACCCATTGAAGTGAATGGAAGTCAAATGTTACAAAAACGGTAATGGCCATGTCTAGGCTAATAGGCAAGATCTTGCCAAACAAATAGCAATAGGGTTGGACACTGCCCCAGGAATCAAAGTAAAAACATGTAAAAAAAAAAAAAATCTACTTTGGGGAACAGAGATTTAACCACTTTAAGACCGGAAGATTTTGCTGCTTAATGACCAGGCCCTATTTTGCGATTCGGCACTGTGCTACATTAATGGAAAATTGCGCAGTCATGCGACACTGTACCTAAATGAAATTGACTTTTTTTCCCACAAATAGAGCTTTCTTTTGGTGGTATTTGATCACCTTTGTGATTTTAAATTTTTGCACTATAAACAAAAAAAGAGTGACAATTTTGAAAAAAAAAAAAAAAACAATGTTTTTCCCATTCTGCTATATAACATTCCCCAGAAAAAAAAAATTAAAAATCAAAATTTTTTAACATTTCAGAACAATTTGTTTTCTGCTACATATTTTTGGTAAAAAAATTGCAATAAGCATATTTTGATTGGTTTGCGCAAAAGTTATCATGTTTACCAACTACGGGAAAGATTTATGTCATTTTTATTGTTTTTTTTTACAAGTAATGGCGGCGATCTGTGATTTTTTGCGGAACTGCGACATTGCAGAGGACAGATCAGACCCCTAATTGACATTTTTGACACTACTAAGTGACATTACTACAGTAATCAGTGCTATAAATATGCACTGTTACTGTAATAATTACACTGGCCGGTAAGAGGATAACCATATGGGTGATCAAAGGGTTAAATGTATGCCTCATGCTTACTGACGTGTGTGTGTGTTTGTGTGGGGGGGGGTTCTGTGACACAGACAGAGATTGCAGGTTCAGCTATGCTGAATCCTGTGATCTCTTCCTGTCTGTCACTGAGAAGATCTGCCTGCTTTGTTTACATAAGCAGGCGGGTCTTCTCACACTTTCCCCAATCGGGGAAGAGAGGCGGCGATCGCCGTATCTCCTCCTCCAGCCCGACTCCCGCTGTGTCTAAACACAGTGGGAGCGAGCCTCTGGTGGCACGCGAGCGCTGCCGAGACCGATAGGAGTCCAGCGACGTTGGTCTGCCGAGGTAGGATTACTAGAATAAACGAAACAAGGGCGCCAGGTCAGAGTAGTGTTTAAATTAAAAACAAATTTATTGCATTGCACTTACATTTAAGAGAATCAACATCAGCATTCAGGTGAAAAGCATGGATCCCCAACAATAGGTGCCGAGGGGTGGTTGGGACGCAAGCACCCAGCCACAGGTGTGTTCACAGAACCAGGGATGGAGGATGGGGAGCCTGACGAAGGAGGTTGATCCTCTGAAACGACGTTGCAGCCTGCCCTCTCCACAGTCTCAGCTGTCTCCTGTCAGCTTCCGTGGAGGAACCGGCAGTGTCTTGTGACGCTTCATCCGGCTTACGGCTGTGCGCCGCAGATGTCCCCAGGAGGAGGAGGCACAGCGAGATCCCCTTCCCTTGGGATCTCCGGACCATCCACTCCCCATTCTCCATCCCTGGATCTGTGAACACACCTGTGGCTGGGTGCTTGCATCCCAACCACCCCTCGGCACCTATCGTTGGGGATCCATGCTTTTCACCTGAATGCTGATGTTGATTCTCTTAAATGTAAGTGCATTGCAATAAATTTGTTTTTAATTTAAACACTACTCTGACCTGGCGCCCTTGTTTCGTTTATTCTGCATGTCTGGAGGGATCCCTCACCTCTTCGAGGAGCCGGTCTTGCACCTCAACATAATTGGACTCTCTCCTCCACATATACTACAGAGACCATCTCATCTTTCAACCCAGGACACCACACTGAAGCACACCTGCGGACAGGTTTTTTGGATTTATGGCTATGTGCCATATATAACATTATGTACAGTCCTTCATTATGTGATTGCAGTGAGCGCTGATCCATTGATCCTGGTCGGTGTAGTATTTTTTTGCATTTGAGGTAGGATTACTGTCGGCAGTCGGCAAGTGGTTAAAGAGATGCCAAGGCTGGGTGGGAAAGGACTAATAATGATTAAAGAGAAACATTTAATATGCAATTAAATACCATGCCTGTAGATGGTCTGAATTTGCCTGTGTATACGATGCACACAACCTACTAATGCAAAACTGACATTTGCATAGAAAAATAAATCCATTTTAATTGGAAATAAATTACAGGTTCTGCTTGCTTATTTCTGTTTGTAAATAAAGTGGTTAGGGATTCCCTTCATCTATATTAGCCACTCATCCTATATGTTTATATACTTATATTTAATAAATATATGTTAATGAAGTCGGGTATGGATGTCAAAGGATACACAAAAAACAGCGTGTGGTTCCCTCGAAAACAGGAATATGAATTTTAAGGGGGAACCTCATGTAAAAACAAGAAAAAAGCCTGTGTTACCCCCATAATTCTCATCAGACCCGTATTCAAGCATTTAGCTTGGCAGGGCAGGAAATGGGAAGGGATGAATGTGCACCCCTATCCTGAATAATACCAGGCCACGTGCTTGTGGGAGGCTTATCAGAATCTGGGAGCCTCTTTAAAAAATAACAGGGCCCCAGAGACTGCCCCTTACATGACTAAGTGATATATAGTAAATAAATACATCACACTTTTTGACAAGTCTTTTATTAAAAAAATATATATATTCCCACGATGTAAATCCATCATCAAACATGTCATCCAGTTATGCAGATCCTTGTCAAACACAATGAATAATGGCCAAAGTTCTGCCAAAAGGATAAGCCCCATCACCCACTCGCCACAAATGGCAGCTCCTGTTTTCTTATCTGGAATGTAAACAATACTAGATGATGCCATTGGCCAAATAGGCAAGGATGTAAGCCCTAATCCCTTTCCCTTTTCTTTACATGCCATTGGGATTCCTGCCAGAAAATATATAGGGACAGTTGATCTCAATGGTTTCTAAGGATGCTGTGGGTGCTGGCTCCCATTGTTTCCCTAACAACCATTGGCAGTGGAAGAAAAAAGATGCCACTTATACTAGAGGTAGAAAAAAACACTCATATATACTGTATGTTTGTCTCCCAAACCATAATAAAAGTCTGGCAGGTAAACGCATGAACACGTAAAGTTATCAATCTGTGTTTGGACCAAACAGGACGCTCATCCCTACTGTTAAATATACCATTAAAAATGTTGTCATCCTAAGGATAGGAGTGTGTTTTTGGATGAATGACTAGTTAAAAATACAGGGAAGAGGCATGAAAAAAGAAAACTCTAGGGGTTAATTTACCAAAGACAAAATGACTGCAAGAGAATTTGCCCTTACATTAGTGACTGCGGAGAAAATTCACTTTTATCCAAAAATATGCACAGGAAATATAAATAAAAAATAAAGCAACACTATTTGTGCTTGCTTCATCTCATTCATTAAGCTGAGTGAAAATGTCTTTGCAAATTACATATTTATGCATTTATGCAGCAGGGCATATTACGCAATGCCGAATCGCAAAAAAATGGCCTGGTCATTAAGGGGACAAATCCTTCTGGTCCAGAACTGGTTAAGATATGCTGTATGCCTAGGAGCTAGGCTAAATCAGATAATTTACTTTACACTGAGAAGTATTATCACCACTGTACAGAGTACAAACAATTACAGTAGATTAGCAGGCAATCCTGGTCTGCAGACCACTCCCTTGGATTTTTTGCAGCAGAATGAAAGAACAAAATGAAGGGGTCATGTCTATGCTACAAGTTAATACAGTTTATTTTTGATTACCTCATTCCTAGGGGTTATGATACCGTGAATTAAATATATGTCAAGGAAACTAAATCTTATCATATGAATACATTTATGTTATATATACAAATTATATTTTACCAATAGGGTAATTGGTGCTGGGTCTGGAACCATACCTGGGGAAAGCTGCTTATGGGATGACCTGGAAAGTGATATGCGGAGGGCTTTCAGGAAAATCAATTGAGCTGCTTCGACCAATATAACATGATGGTCCTCTGTGAAGGGTGTTCCTTCTTGAAAGTTTTCTTTTTATTCCTAAAATGTCCTTATTTAAGGATTGGCTTAGAGGGCTTAGTTTGAAAAATTGTTCTATATCTGTTTAGGAGGCAGTACTTATACAGTAACTGAATGTTTGTTAAGCACTGACTGTACCTCTGGATGGTGCTCTAAAACTAGAAATTTCTAAGGTCTTCTGTGAATAAAACAGAATTTATTCAAGTCATTAAATCCTAGTATAATTTTTTAGTATTAATTGAGATGTGTTGTCTTGCTTATATTCGGATTCATAATTGCAAACCCCAGTGGGTAATCTACTGTATATGTGAAAGTTATTAGGCTGAAAATCTGCCCTAAATTTTTATATTGTCATGTCTTTTTTAAAACCGTAAGTCGATTTCTGGAAAAACTGTTAGCTACATCCTGTGTTACCAACCCATTCCAAGATGGCCCAGTGACCACAGAGGCTTGTGCAATAAATGTTGAAAAAATACAAATCTCCCAAAAATACCAAGCTTCTTTAACCACTTAAGCCCCGGAGGATTTGGCTGCTAAACGACCAGGGGCTATTTTGCGATTCGGCACTGCGTGACTTTAACGGACAATTGCGCGGTCGTGCGACGCTGTACCTAAACGAATTTGGCGTCCTTTTTTTCCCACAAACAGAGCTTTCTTTTGGCGGTATTTGATCACCTGTGCGATTTTTTGATCACGCGCTATAAACAAAAAAAGAGCGTCAATTTTGCAAAAATAGCAATATTTTTCCCTTTTTTTTATATGAAATTACCCCCAAAAAAAATGTAAAAATCAAAATTTTTTAACATTTTCGGCCAATTTGTTTTATGCTACCTATGTTTGGTAAAAAAAATCGCAAAAAGCGTATTTTGATTGGTTTGCGCAAAAGTTATTGCGTTTACTAACAAAGGGAAAGATTTTTGTCATTTTTGGTGTTTTTTTTTTTAACGCGTAATGGCGGCGATCTGCGATTTTTTTGCGGTACTGCGACATTGGGGCGGACAGATCGGACCCTTGACTGACATTTTTGACACTTTTGGGGTTACCAGTGACATTTCTACAGTAATCAGTGCTATATATATATGCACTGTTACTGTAAAAATACACTGGTAGTGAAGGGGTTAACTTTATTTGAGAGGGAGGGGCTGTGTGTGTCCCTAGGGGCGTGATTCTTACTGTGATTGGCTGTGGCTTCAGCTGTATGCAGAGTGATCAACGGATCTACATAGTAGATCCATATGATCAGCTCTCATACAGAGGGGAGAATGACAGACAGCTTGTTTACACAAGCTGCCTGACTTTCTCCCTCTCCCCAGCCGATCGCAGAGTGGCCGGCGGACATCGGGTCCGCCGGTCACACGCGCGGGGGGGTCCGTGACCACGCGGGAGCGGGAGCGCGCCTCCGGCGGCGCGCGCTCGCTCCCTAGACCCTCACAAGCTAGTGACGTAGCCCTACGTCACTTTGCCTGTGAGGGGCTGACCGCCGACGTAGATCGGCGTGCGGCGGTCGGCAAGTGGTTAAAATTAAAATAAAAGTTAAATTAACATGAAAATATAAATTTTATCTGAAAGTCCCTATTTTTTCTATGTACAATATGTACTTAAAGAATAGTAATTATAAATGCAAGTGGCTTATCCCCTAGTCTTTATAGTAGGGATCAACCGATATCATTTTTTCATTGCCGATACCGATATTTTGGTCATTGCATATTGGTATCGGCCGATATGGGCCAATATTTTGAACATTTAAAGTTTTGCAAAATAAACACAATTTTCAACACAAATCTGTTACTTAACGTGTTAATGTTTGTTTATTAACATTTTTAACATTAAGGGCTCCTTCTTCACACCTTAACTGTATGAAAACTGATAGGAAAACTGCACTTGTGGGGACATCAGTTTTACATCATCTGATTGTGAATGATGCATAAACTGCTGCAGTAGTGCTATCACTCACTGCAATCATTTTAAATCACTACTGCAGTCTAGTCAGTGCAATACTGCTAGAAAAAAAGCTAGACAAACAGCTAGACAGTAGATTGGAGTCAGTGGACTACCGCTGCAGTAGTGCTCTCACTGCAATGATTTTAAATCACTACTACATTCAGTGCAAATTAAACTGCTAGAACAAAAGCTAGACAACAACAAACAGCTAGACAGTGGATTGGAGGAGTCAGTGGAGTACTGCTGCAGTAGTGAACTCACAAATAGCTAGACAACAACAAACAGCTAGACAGTGGATTGGAGGTGTCAGTGGAGTACTGCTGTAGTAGTGCACTCACTGCAATGATTTTAAATCACTAATTGCAATCAGTGTAAAACTGCTAGAAAAAAGCTAGACAGTGGGGAGTCAGTGGACTACTGCTGCAGTAGTACACTCACTCACTGCAATAATTGTAAATCACTTCTGCACTACTGCAGTGACTGCAGTAATGATTTAAAATTATTGCAGCAGTGAGTGGTGCACTACTGCAGCAGTAGTCCACTGACTCCAATCCATTGTCTAGCTTTTTTTCCTAGTAGTTTTACACTGACTGCAGCACAGCACAGTCAGTGCAAAACTGCTAGAAAAAAAAGCTAGACAGTGGAATGGATTGGAGTAGAGTGGACACTAGTACTATGCTACTAAACTTTCAATATTCCCAGTTAAGTAGAACAATATTATAGTGCAGAAAGCATAACATTTCAGCATGTTCACCAGTTAGGAGCAGAAAGGTATCTTCTAGCATGAGAAGCAAGTCTTTTGTAGTGTGCCTCATTTTCTTTCCACCACTGAAGAGGATCATTACTTCTTCTGTCAATTACTGGTTCCTTTAAAATAGAGATGAAGTTCATCACCCAGGCTCATTATTGCAGATTCAGAAGAATCCTCCGCATGAGGCCCCAATAAAACACTAAACATGGCATCTATTCGACCATGATGAAGTTTCTCTTCTGTCTGTTGTCTTTTTCGACATTTTTCTCTTTTTGAAGCATCCTGCTCTTCCACATTAGAAACCTGCTCTTCTTGACTTTTCTTTTCGGCAGGAACCTCCTGCACCTCCTGTTGAAAATCTTCTGTCAGCCATTGTTTTGCCTTGGCCAATACTTAATCAGAAGAGAAAGGATGGTTTTTGTATTGAGAATCCAAAAGACATGCAAGCACAACATTTTTATTCTCTTCGTGCTTCTCAAAATGTTTGGCGAGGCTGCCCCTCATGGCCTGCCTACATGTTTTAGTGCCATGTCTGTTGGGTCCTTCATTCATTCTCTTGAAAAAGCATCTTAAGCACTCTCACACATGGGATGACAGATGACACAGATGAGTCGTAATGACTCACCTCTAGTGTCGCTTGCTCTATGGGGAGGAGGGTCTCAATGACATTGGCTACAATGTCCCACTGATCAGCAGTAGGACAAGAATGTCCTCCATTTTCACCTGAATATATGGTAAGAGCTTGCTTCTGCTCCAGCATTCTTTGCAGCATGTGAAGTGTTGAGCTCCATCATTTTGGAACAGCATTAATTAAGTTGTTTTTGGGTTGGCCAAGGTATTTCTGAATGCACCTCAGTCGCTGCTCGGCAAGGATTGAATGGTGGAAATTACCTGCACACCTCTTCAGCTTGCTAATTACGTCAAGCAAAGCTCTCTGGTTTGACAGACCATCATTTACCACAAGTTGGAGGGTGTGTGCCATGCAAGTGAGGTCTGACACTTCAGCAAGTCTCATTCCTTTCATCATGTTCGCTCCGCTGTCTCGAAGCACAAGCATCACTTGGTCTTTGGTGATTCCCCATTCTTCTAGCATGCCTAGAAACCTTTCTCTAATGTACTCACCAGTGTGGGATCCTTTCATCACTTTTGTATTCAACACCAAATGCCTTCTTGTCCATCCGCTGTCAATGAAGTGACATGTAAGACTCATTAGGGATTCTGTTTGTCCTGACCAGCAGTCATTCGTAATTGAAAGTTAGTTGCCAGCATTCTCTGGTTTTAGCATAGCCTTTACTTTCTCAACTACCTTTTGGTGAATCTTTCCCAGCATTTCGGTTCAATAATACTTGTCACTCTTCAGTGTGTACCTTGGCTCAACTATGGACATCAACCGCTTAATCAAGAGTCAGATACCATTGTAAATGGCTGGTTATCAGTGACCATCATCTCTGTGATTACTCTGTCCAGCAGTTGGGATCTTCCATCCGATTTTAGCCACCTGTTTTTTTTCTGAAACATATCTGTTATTGTTGCCTGGGATAGTGATGTTTCACCTCGTGATTCATTTTGTTTTTTTCTGTGCTGCATGATACAATTCAACATGATGTACTCTTAGATGGGCCCAAAGATTTGACGTATTTTTGGTTTTTGCAGTTATTGATCCCATGCATACATTGTTTGTGCATGTGTTGCACACTGCTGCTGTTTTTCCTGGAGATGGAGATGAGAAAAAGTCCCAAACCACACTTTTAATTTTTATATCTGCATCCAGCTGGCTGGCTGGCTGGCACCCTTTGGTGGGTGGCTGGCTTGCACCCTGTGGCGGTGGCTGGCTGGCTGGCACCCTTTGGTGGGTGGCTGGCTGGCACCCTGTGGTGGGTGGCTGTCTGGCACCCTTTGGTGGGTGGCTGGCTGGCTGGCACCCTTTGGTGGGTGGGTGGCTGGCTGGCACCCTGTGGTGGGTGGCTGGTTGGCTAGCACCCTTTGTTGGGTGGCTGGCTGGCTGGTACAGGCAGGGCCTGTGGCTGGCTGGCTGGTGCAGGCCTGTGGGTGTGTGGGTGGCTGGCTGGCACCGGGCAGCTGTGGCGGCTGTGTTAAACACACTGTGTGCACTGTACACTGCACTGTACACTCACTGTCCCGAGACTCCCCAACTCCAGATGAGGTTGAGGGAGGCAGCCTAAGAAGGCAGAAGCTGCTCCAGTGTGCGGAGGCACGTGGCGCAACATACGCAATGACGTTGCGACAATATCGGCAATATCGGAAACATCCAGAGCCAATTCCGATATATCGGGGAAAGTGCATATCGGCCGTCAATATATTGGCCTTGCCGATAATCGGCCGATCCCTACTTTATAGTGACACATTTATTCTCTACCTGCTTCTTACACCAATGTTTAGGCTCTTATGAATGTATCATACAATGTAGGGGGAGTTAAACCTGGTCAATAAAAGGATAAGTTCACCTTTGGGAATATGTTACATGTTCCAACCATTTTTAAAGTGGAACATGTAACATGTTTCCGCTCCTGCAGCTTCTCCCCATTTCCCCTTCTAATTGTGACAGCAGGCCGGGGGTCTTCTCCCCGCACCCACTGTCACAATTTGAAAAGATCTTAGCTTTGCGTCATTCTGCCCACACGGCTGCACAATTCATTCATAGTATTCTGTGTATAAATTAACTACACATACCAACCGACTTTGCAGCTGACGGCTTTTATTCTCAATGAACTACCAAGGCGCTGTGAGCTACACAGACAGTCAGCAGGAGCCTCAGCAGATCACAGGCTCCTTAAAAAATATATATTTTTTTTTTTAGAAAGGTGAACTAATTCCTAAATGTGGAAAAATTATCTTGATATTCCTGATTCATCACAGCATGCATGTCTACATCTTCTACAGGTAGGAAGGCAATTTCTGAGGCATATACTATATAGAGAGAGATACACTTCATTGTAATATTATGTCTGTGTTTCAAAGCTTAGCCACACTTTCCCCAGCAAAAAAAATCTTTGTAGTACAAAACCCCAATTTTTTAGTGAACCTGCTCACAGCCTCAAACTCAGCCTTAGGATAAAATTGTCTTTCCTGTATTTGGGCACAGCAGCTGAAGATTATTAGTAATGGGCCTAACACTCCCCTGTTTGGTTTGCATCAGAACTCCTTAACATGTAAATAGGTTGGACCAGATATGCAAACTCTATTAAAGTCTATGGGACCTGAACTTGAAAAATCAAAAGTCCCCATTTCAATTCCTTATATGCAAGCTATTGGCCATAAAAAAGGGTATGGGGGGCCAGGTACTGCCCTGGGGGACAGGTATCAATACAAAATTGTTTTTTTTTTTTTTAAAGATCAATTTTATAGAACCAGTGATTTTAATTATGCTTAAAGTGAAATAATAAAAAATAAAAATGTCTTTAAATATAGTGGCTGGAGGGGTTCCCTTTGTCTGCCTGTAACGTAACGCATCTTCACCATGTATAGGACCTGTTGCAGCAAAACTGACATATATAAAGAAAAAAATTACATTTTAATTGATTTTCCCAGCTGCAGGCCATTGCCAGCATTAAAAAAATGTTAAAAATGTTACAAAAACAGCGTCAGCCCCCCCCCAATCCATCCCAGACCCTTATCCTAGCATGCAGCCTTGCAGGCCAGGCAAGGGGGATAGGGGGACGAGCGAGTGACCTCCCTTCCTGAACCATACAAGGCCACATGCCCCTTAAAATGGGGGTGTTCTTTGGAGCGGGGGGCTCACATTGATGGGGACAAAAGCCCCTTCCCGACAACCCTGGGCTGTGGTTTTGGGGGTCTGTGGGCAAGAAGCTTATCAGAATCTGGAATCCCCCTTTACCAAGGGGGCCTTCAGATCTCACCCCCCTATAGGAATGAGTAGGGGGTACCCCTACTCATTCACCAAAAAAGTGTCAAAAAGAAAAACACAAAAACAGTTTTTGACAATTCCTCAGATGTAGATCCATCATAAATCACAATGTCCGCTGCCACCGCTGCAAAAAAGAAAAAAGAGCTCTGCCCGATGAAGGCCTACTGCCAACTGTCTGCCCCACCATCTGACAGTTCTTGAATAGGTAAGGGCGGAGTCACCTGGCGATGTCACCTGGTGAGACCACCCCATGCGACGCTACCACTCAGTGTGTGCTGGGTTGCGACTTCACATGGGGCGGTGCCAACAGTTGACGTCACCAGGTGGCCTTGCCCCTTACCTATTTAAGAACTGTCAAATGGCAGAACAGGCAGTCAGCGATTAACCTTCATTGGGGCGGAGCTTTTTTTAAAAAAAAATTGGGTCCAGCGGTGGTGGCGGGCATCGTGTCTGATGATAGATCTACATTGGGGGACACTTTTAAAAAAAATTATAATAAAGGAATTGTAAAAAAATGCCTCTTATTATTTATTTTTGACACTTTTTTGGTAAATAGGTATGTACCCCATACTCATTCACATAGGAGGGGCAGAATCTGGGGGCCCCCTTGTTAAAGGGGGCTTCAAGATTCTGATAAGCCCCCTGCGCGTAGACCCCCACAACCACAGCCCAGGGTTGTGAGGAAGAGGCCCTTGTTCCCATCCACATGGGGACCAGGCGCTTTGGGGTCTGTCAGGCTGCATGCTTGGATAAGGATCTGGTATGGGTTTTGGGGGGGACCCCACACCATATTTAAACATTTTTTGGCATGGGGGTTCTCCTCAAAATCCATAAAGATTTGGGGGGGGGGGCTTGCGTCATTTTTTTTTCTTTTTAATTTTGGCCCACGTCATTTTTTTTTCACATTTTTCTATTGCCGGCAATGTTTTTTTTTTTTCAGCCAATCTGGGCTTAGAATGCTCTGTTTAGCGCATTGTAGGGCGCTCAGGCAGAAGTGTAGTCAAGGGTCGATTAAAAATGGTAACAACATATGGAAAGCAGCAGGGAAGACAAGAACGAGATACTATGGTAGCAAACAGAAAACAGCCGCTCAGGTGAGGCAGGGCTCTCCGGAGCCGGTTGGATCCGCCATCCAGTATTCAGGTATTCAAAGAGAAAATTTGACCGCACTCAGGAGTAGATAAACTGGAAGTGTTTATTCCCATAAACTTAAATGCACAGGTGCATCACACAGACATGGGACAGGTTGACGCATTTTCACGATTCATCGTGTATTTAAGTTTATGGGAATAAACACTTCCAGTTTATCTACTCCTGAGTGCGGTCAAATTTTCTCTTTGAATACAAGAACGAGATACTGGTTGGGAGAGCACAATAATCTGGCAAACAGGAAGTGCAGAGACATGGCTTAAATCAAAAAATTTGTGAGAGGAGCAAAGAGTTCAGAGTTCAACATACAGTAGGTTCAGGAGAGCATCATTTAACCACTTAAGCCCCGGAAGATTTTACCCCCATTCCGACCAGGGGGTATTTTGCGATTCGGCACTGCGTGAATTTAACGCACAATTGCGCGGTCGTGCGACGCTGTACCTAAACGAATTTGACGTCCTTTTTTTCCCACAAACAGAGCTTTCTTTTGGTGGTATTTGATCACCTGTGCGATTTTTTGATCACGCGCTATAAACAAAAAAAGAGCGTCAATTTTGCAAAAATAGCAATATTTTTCACATTTTTTTATATGAAATTCCCCCAAAAAAAAATGTAAAAATCAAAATTTTTAAAAATTTTCGGCCAATTTGTTTTATGCTACCTATGTTTGGTAAAAAAAATCGCAAAAAAGCGTATTTTGATTGGTTTGCGCAAAAGTTATCGCGTTTACTAACAAAGGGAAAGATTTTTGTCATTTTTGTTGTTTTTTTTTTTAACGCGTAATGGCGGCGATCTGCGATTTTTTTTGCGGTACTGCGACATTGCGGCGGACAGATCGGACCCTTGACTGACATTTTTGACACTTTTGGGGTTACCAGTGACATTTCTACAGTAATCAGTGCTATATATATGCACTGTTACTGTAAAAATACACTGGTAGTGAAGGGGTTAACTTTATTTGGAAGGGAGGGGCTGTGTGTGTCCCTAGGGGCGTGGTTTCTACTGTGATTGGCTGTGGCTCTAGCTGTAAGGACACTGATCAACGGATCTACATACCAGATCCGTTTTATCAGTGTCTTTGCAGCGAGGAGAATGACAGGCAGTTTGTTTACACAAGCTGCCTGACATTCTCCCTCTCCCCCGCCGATCGCCGAGTGACCGGCGGACATCGGGTCCGCTGGTCACACGCGCGGGGGGGTCCGTGACCACGCGGGAGCGGGAGCGCGCCCCCGGGGGCGCGCGCTCGCTCCCTAGACCCTCACAAGCAAGCAACGTAGCCCTACGTTAGTTTGCCTGTGAGGGGCTGACCGCCGACGTAGATAGTCGTGCGGCGGTCGGCAAGTGGTTAAGGAATTGTGCAGGTAACTGTCCAGGTTTTTCGGCTAGAAGAGACATTTTTTGGCACAGCAGAGGTTCACGATTCAAATCCAGGCCCTGACACTTGGCCATGATGTTAGAAAAAGAGAAGAGGCATGTGTTATTCTGAAAAAAAAAAAAAAAAAAACTAAGTTAGAGTAGATTTTTTCACACCCACAGGTAAGAAAAAAAATCTAGCTTATTTTGGCACAGTCAAGAGCCAGGAAATATTTTACAGACATGCTGCACACCGGGTAAGGATTTTTTTTAGGCCATAATAGAAGATAGTGAAGCTTGTTAGATGTTATATGTAACTAAATTAAAGTGAAATTTTCCACACCCACAAATAAGAAAAACAACTGATTTGTTGGACAGTGTCAACTCCTTTTTAACTAAGATGTTATGTCAGAGGAAGGGAGCACACAGATTTTACTGTGATTAAACAACGTACAGTGTCCTGTGATTAAGGGCCCCTTTGTATCCACATGTATCGAATTGTATTGTAACTGTACTGTCTCTCTCTCTAGTTTGTAGAGATGGCTGGGCAGAACACCCCCCCTGTTCGGTTCGCACCAGAATATCTCAAACAGAGAAAAAGTTCTAGCGAACATGCAAACTCTATTAGTCTATCTGACATGAACATGAAAAATCAAAAGATTTTAAAGGCTTATATGCAAGTTATTGCCATAAAAAAGTGTATGGGGACCTGGGTACTGCCCTGGGGGACACGTATTAATGCAAAATATTTTTTTTTAAAACGATACAGGAGCAGTGATTTTAATAATGCTTAACCACTTCAATACCGGGCACTTTTCCCCCTTCCAGTCCAGGCCAATTTATAGCTTTTAGCGCTGTTGCATTTTGAATGACAATTGCACGGTCATGCAACACTGTACCTAAACCAAATTTATGTAATTTTTTTCCCACAAATAGAGCTTTCTTTTGGTGGTATTTGATCACTGCAAGGTTTTTTCTTTTTTGCTAAACAAATAAAAAATGACCGAAAATTTTGAAAAAAAAAAAAGTTTATTTTATGTTATAAAATTTTGTAAATAGATATGTTTTTCCTGCACTGACAGGCACTGATGAGGAGGCACTGATGGGGTGGCAATGATGGGGTGGCACTGATGGGGTGGCACTAATATACGGAAATCCAAAAAGAGAGAGACCGCACTCAGAGATGTAAGTTGAAAATCAATGGAACTCCTTTATTCTCCATAAATACAGCAGACAGACAGTGCAATACACAGACAGATGTGTCGGGTTGACGCGTTTCACGATAAAAGTCGCTTAATCATAACCACACACCATGAGACTGTGAATGCCAGTAACCTTTTGTAGATAAACCAAGTAGAGGGTGGACAGCCTCTACCACTGCCTCTACTTGGTTTATCTACAAAAGGTTGCTGGCATTCACAGTCTCATGGTGTGTGGTTATGATTAAGTGATTTTTATCGTGAAACGCATCAACCCGACACGTCTGTCTGTGTATTGCACTGTCTGTCTGCTGTATTTATGGAGAATAAAGGAGTTCCATTGATTTTCAACTTACATCTCTGAGTGCGGTCTCTCTCTTTTTGGATTTCTACATGCTTGGATGGCGCATCTGACCTGCACCGAGTGCTGAACTTACACCTGAGCGGCTTCTCTTTTTGTTTATGTTGGCACTAATATACGACACTGATAGACGGCATTAATATGCAGCATTGATGGGCCCTGATATGTGGCACTGATCGGTAGCACTGATATGCAGCACTGGTGGGCACTGATAGGTGGCACTGATAGGCAGCATTGATGGGCACTTATAGGCGACACTGATGGGCACTGATAGGTGGCATTGATGGGCACTGATAGGCAGCACTGATGGGCAGCACTGATGGGCACTGATAGGCAGCACTGGTGGGCAATAATGGGCACTGGTGGGCGGCACTGATAGATGGCAATGATGGGCACTGGTGGGCAGCACTGATGGGGAGGGTACTGGCGGGCAGCACTGATGGGGAGGGCACTTGATGGCATTTGATCACTGCAAGGTTTTTTCTTTTTTGCTAAACAAATAAAAAAGGACCGAAAAGTTTGAAAAAAAAGTTTTTTATTTATGTTATAAAATTTTGTAAATAGATACATTTTTTCCTACACTGATGAGCATTGATGAGGCCGCACTGACAGGCACTGATGAGGAGGCACTGATGGGGTGGCACTAATATGCGGCACTGATAGGCAGCACTGATATGCAGCACAGATGGGCACTGATATGTGGCACTGATAGACAGCACTGATATGCAGAATTAATGGGCACTGATAGGCGGCACTTATGGGTACTGATAGGTGGCACTGATGGGCACTGATTGGCACTGATGGGTGGCACTGATGGGCACTGATAGGCGGCACTGGTGGGCAATAATGGACACTGGTGGGTGGCACTGGTAGATGGCAATGATGGGCACTGGTGGGCAGCACTAATGGGGAGGGCACTGGCGGGCTCCCTGATGGCCATTGTGGGCATCCCTGGGGTCATGGGTGGGCTTCCCTGGGGTCATGGATGGGCATCCCTGGTGGTTCTAGTGGCACCCCTCCCAAGGGTCTGCACTGGTAATCAATGCTCTGATTACCAGTGCAGACCCCCCCCCCCATCAGGAGAGCCGCAGATCAGCTCTCCTCTACTCGAGCCTGTCAGGCACGAACTGAAGAAAGCCGATCAACGGCACTTCCTATTTACTACGTGACCAGCTGTGATTGGACACAGCTGGTCACATGGTAAAGAGCCTACGTCAGAGTGACACGCCACATCACCGATCGCCCCGGTGGCGCGCAGAGCGCATTATCCTGCCGCCGTCATATGACTTCCGGTAAGGATAATGTAACCACCTTCCCGTCGTCATTTGCCTATAGGGAGGACGGGAAGTAGTTAAAGTGAAACAATAAAAAGGAAAAATTTGTTTAAATATCATGCCTGGGGGGTCCCCTTAATGTGCATTCAAAGTGGCACGTTTGTAAGAGGTATAAAGCCTGCTGCAGCAAAACTGACATTTCTAAAGGAAAAAAATGTATTTTAAACTTGTTCGCAGCTGTAATGCATTGTCGGCTCCCGGCGATACAGATAAAAAAAACATGAACAAAATGGCGTAGGGTCCTCCCCTCCCAGTCCATACCGGGCCCTTAGGGTGTTTGCCAAACACACAAACACCTGATGTTCGAGTCGAATGTAAACATCAAGCCCATCTCTACTAGTTTGTAAAGTGCTGTGTAAACTGTTGGTGCTATATCGAAAATAATAATAATAATAATATAATATTCATATTTTTTAGACTGAAAACCAAAAAATAGTAAATATTTGCAGCAGATACTTTTAAAAGCTAAGTTCTCCTTTCATAACATGTTACATGTTACACCCATATCTAGGGTGTAACATGTTCCTAAACTAGCAGCCCACGCATTCCTACCCAAGCCCCCACTGTGACAGTGGGCCAGGGATATTTTTTTCCGGACACACTGTCACAATTGAAAAACAAACGTGTCCATGCGGATCTCCGCCCATCTGGCCACGTCATACATTCACAGAGTTCTATGAATGAGAGAACTACAACTACCATCAGCCATTGCATCTAAGGGCTTGTAGTTCTCAATGAACTACCAAGGTGCTGATGAGCACTCTAGGTAGTTCATTAGTTCTTCTCGTCATTCAGTAACTGCCTTTCCATACAAGGTATGGACAGACAGCTATATTGACAGTCTGCAACAGCCTTTCATTTCACCCGCGATCTGCTGATCATTGGTGCAATGCTTTACGGCAGTGGTGCTCAACCCTGGCCTACAGGGCCCACTAACAGGCCAGATTTTCAAGATAACTGAAATACATCCCAGGTGATATCATTTGCTGCTCAGTGATTGCATTACTCTAGTCTACATCTCCCCAAGGTAATACCTAAAATCTGGCCTGTTAGTGGGCCCTGTAGGCCAGGGTTGAGGACCACTGCTTTACGGGATCCTAATAAAAAATAATGAATACACAATTTTTTTACCTTCGTCAGGCTATTGGGGATCTGGGCCGACTGTCCAGTATCCCTGGGGTATACAAGTGAAGACTGTAGTCCCATCCACTACCACAGGAACTCCATCATTTGTATGTTGAGGGCAGAGGCCATCCGCACTCTGCTCTGTTGCCAGCTCCTCTGCTGGGTTTGTGTCATCATTCTGGGGCACCAACTGCTTCTGGGAAGGGGAGTCAGCTGCTCCATCTTCCTTACCCCCATCTGGTAAAGGCACAACCTTTCTCCGGTACTGTCTCCCAGATGTACAGATGCTGGAGAGGGAAGACAGTTTCCTCTGCTCTGACTGACTGTTGGGGAGGGAGGACAGAAACCTCCTCTCCCTTCTCACCCTGGGCCTCCAGAACTGCTACAGGCGTGGGGCAGAGGTCATTGACTCTCTGTCCGACTGCCAGCGGTTCAGCTGGGTGTAGAAGCTTTACTTCATTAGCTTGTTGCTGGGGCAAGGAGCCGATTTCCCCAGCTTCCTGGAACTCTGTAGCTTTTGCGGGTGCTGGGCAGAGGTTGGTAGTACTCTGCCCTGTTGCCTGCTCTTCTGCTGGGTTGGGGTTGGCGAATGCTACCTCCTCCTCCTGGTACTCCTGCGAGGTAGGTTGGGGATCTGGACCTGCCATCCAGATTCCCTGTAAGTCTGGTGCAGAGACCATGGTCCCATCTGCACCATTGGGGTCAGGGCTGTTGTCTCCCTGTGGTTGGGGAGAAGGATTAGTTGTCTCCTCTCCCTGGAAGGTACACTGCCGCTGGGGAGGAAGGATGACACCTTCGGCTCCCTGTGACTCTGTCTGCCGCTGGGGAGTAGAACCGACTGTCTCTATTCCCAGTAATTCCTGCTGTAGCTTGGGATCTGGGCCGGCTGCCCAGCCTCCCTGTAGGGCCTGCCATTTGCGTTGATGCACATCACACTGGACGCAAGCCAAAGTTCTTAGGGTACAGAAAAATTACCATTTTAAACAATATTAGACTCCCCCGTTTCCTATATTCACTCTGTTTCAATATGTCTCACCTTATGAGTAATATTTAAAAAAAATGGGGGGGGGGCGGGTTTGGTGTCTGAATCCAATTTATGTTTAATTTAACTATTAAAGCCACAACACCTGTACCAAATGAAATTCTAATTTCCTGTCCCTTTCTGTATCTATCGGACAACTGACTAAACAATTTACATTCATAAAATTGAAAGGGTAAGCAGCTCCTAGGGCCTATTAAGCTATCTTTATATCCCACCTTTTCCTTTCCCCACTTCTTCTCTCTTTCTCTCTTTCTTTCCCTCCCCTTCAGTCCTTCCCTTCCCCCCTTCTTCCTTTTTTCAACCCCCCCTTCCTTCCTCTCCCCCCTTTTGTCTTTTCAATCCTTCCCCCCCCCTCTTTCCCCCTTATCTTCCTTTCTGGCTCTTTTCCTTTCTTTCTTTTTTCTTTTCTTCTTTCTCTTTTCTTTTTTTCCTTTCCCACTGTTCCCTTCTCCACACTCCTTTACCTTTCTTCCCCCCTCCTTCCAGGTTCCTGCACCCATTGACCCATTATACTGTATATGTCCCCTGTTTTTCAACAAATTACCTTATATATGTAGGTTTACTATCTCTCTATAAACAAAGCGTTCTGTATAGGTCACAGAAAAAAGGAAGGTTATTTTGTCAGCAATAACATAGCGGGCTCTAAGTAAGGTGAACATAGACATTTATTTTGAAAAAATAGGAGATACACTATCTCTCTAATATATAGATCTGTGGTACCATCCATTGCTAAATATGGGCAAGTTTTTGAAGATTTGGAGAATTTCTCCATGGGCCACCAAGGCTACTTATCACCAACTACTATGGGAAACTATAAAGGTGATTTTTTTCATGTCTGTTTCTTTATTTTTATTCAACATACAATAACCATATCTTTTTACACTCTGTAAATGAATTCACCTTTTCCGTGAGTACTCGCAACAGATAACATTTTCTAAGACATTATCTACTATGTGTTTGTGTGTTTTGATGCTATACAATGGAATTTGTTGTTAAATACTCATTATTTCATATGTGATTTTTCTTGTACACTATTGCAGTATTTAACAGGATCTAAGGCCCTGATGAATGCATTGGATCAAAAATTGGATCCCAAAGCCAGGACAACATCATCCTGGACAAATAGTTCGAAAATGTGTTTTTAAAACAAATTTTTTAAAAATTGTATAACATTTTGAATAAAGACGTTTATTTTTTAGCATCAATGGTTTACTGTTTATTAGACCCAAGGAGGTACATTAAAAGTCCCAAAACACTTTGTATGTTTATATTGGCTCTGTCAAGTATGGTATCTCCTTAGAATAAGGAATTGAATTACACTCTACCCCCACACACCACTTTCTAAATTTAAAAGCAGTTGAGCCAGCTTTTTACATCTAGAAAAAAACAATTGGTAAAATGGAAAAATAAAATCATACCCTTGAAAACTCTCTTTGACAGAAGAAGCCTGGGTTCTCATGGTAGTAAGGCAACATAGTTTGGCCATCAAATATGGGATCTACATAATTGGACAACACAATTAATGCTGGATTTACATTGAAGGACACTGTTAACTTTTTTGTTGTACTGTTATTAAAGGACCTTGTTTAAGGTGGTTTGTGTGTTTTTTTTTTTTTTTTTACTGTTAACTCTGTGAATGAGTAATAAACATCCCCCAAGCATGGTATTTAAAGTATTTTTTATATTTTCAATGTTTTCTGCAGCAGAATGGTATTTCTATTTTTATTTGATTTATTTATTTATTTATCACATCTGTACATGTTAGTACCCAGTTACCTGTATCATTTTAAATTAGTTTTAAAAAAAAGGTCAGACAAATTTTCAAGATGTATCTCCTATAGACTTAAGTAGGGTTCAGGGTTTGCTGACTTGCCTTTGAGTGTGCCATACCTTCTAGGAACTGAACTTTGCCTGGTTTACTCACTCTCTACTCTTGTCTATGTCTGATCGGTACAGAAAAATTCAAAATATTACATTTAAAACAAGAAAAACAAAAGAGAGGTGAAACAATTAGGCTGATTTACTAAAGGAATTGAAAATATTAATTTAAAAGACTGAATAAATGTTCACTTTAATTACCCAATTATGTTAAAAGCAATGTCCTGTATATTGTATATGCATGTGATTCGATAATTTAAGTTAATCGTCACTAAATGTTTTAAATAAATACTCTCAACTCCTCTATTTATTCAGCCTCAATTCTTTCATCATCAAAAATTTGAAAAACAACAAATGTGACGTTTCATGGTTTATAGTCACCTGCCCTTGTCTGGTACTGTTCTGGTGACATCATGCTATGAGGAATCAAACGTTACCCGGGTCAAGCCTATCCTTTAAACAATGTTTCCTGGTAGTTATTAAACATTTGTAAGACTGGAACTGCAATCTGACATTGTAAGGTGACTCTCAGGAAGGACACGACAGTAACCTTTATTTATGGCTATCCAGCTTGCAATGTCTAATTGATTATAGTGCCCTGCATTTCAAGGTGTATGACTTTCATGCTTTTCTTTGTAATTTATGAAGAAGTTAATAAAACAATCCTTGCATTCTTGGTGACAGCTTAGTAGTGTCATATTATAACTTGTCTTCTTTTAACTTTTAAAAGGTACATTCTAGTGTGCATATTTAGATAGGGGACTCAACTACCTGGGCAATGCGTCTGTTTTTCATGCAGATATTGCTATAATTTCTCATGCTAGCCCACTTCTCACATTTTTGCTAAAAAGCTTGTGTCCTAGGAAAACCATATACTAATCTGTATGAGTACCAGTTATTACTGAACCTACCTATTGTAGTTCAGGCCAGAGAAGTCCTATAAGGGAGAATCATATGAGCAGGTATGCTCCCTACACAGAAATTATATTAGCAGGATGCTAAGTCTTTGAATTGTATAAAGCTCAGTAAACTGGTGGTACTTTCTTATTTTAGTAGACTAGCAAAGTTTCCTGATTAGAAAAAGCTTTTCGCTGACTTGTTTGACACTACCCAAAGTAAACCAATTGTGTGTGTGTGTACTTCACAGAAACAGTGCACTACAACCAGAAACAGTAAACAAACAAATAAATAAACAATAAATCAATCCATAAAACAGATAAATGAATAAATGAATCTGTGTGGATAGGCCACAGCTAATTAAAAATAACTAAGCTGACCATGAGGGTGTTGCTGCTAAATCACCCATGAGGGTGTTGCTGCTAAAGAGGGAGCAATCCATATGGAAAAAGCTGGAAGAGAAAAGACATGGTGCAAACACTCCATAGTGTGTAGTATTTAACCATAGATGATGTATTGATGCAAATATTATGCACTCACACAGGTAGAAGGGTGGATAGGCATGTATATTAGGAAACAGTCTGTCTGGATGGACACCCAACCTTGGCCACTGGCATAGGGGGTTGAACCACACCTGGGTGGCAGTGCTATGATGATCACAAGTGTCAATGCTGCTGTAGAGTATGTACAGTACATAGAAGTAAGCTCAAGCCTGACATTACCTGTGGCAAATGTACAGTCAGAACTTGTTTCAAGGCTGTCATGCCTCTTACTTCATCAGCCTCAGAAGCTGCGCACCTTTGTGAGTGCATTTTAATCTTTGCATCAATAAATCAACTATTGTTAAATACTACACCATGGAGTGTTTGTGCCATGTCTTTTCTGTTCTTGACACTCCCCATAGCAGCTGCCTTTATTGGAAATATTTGAGGGCATTAACCAGATATGCTGTCTCCTATCAGCAGCAAAATACACCAACAAAATAAGTCCTTGGAAGCTATTGCATCACCATCTCCATAGTTTCTTGAAAAACATTTCGCAATTGCATGTCTGGAGGTAAAGATAATTCAAAATTCCAAATATGGTAACAAAAAATAATTATAGAAAAAAAATTGCTGTTACATGTTTTTCTGCATTTCAAAATACTAAAGTATTTTTTGATTACTTTGCAATATAAATTGTACTTCCCCACAGCTGGACTTTGGACAAAGGATACCATGCTAAGCTTTTCTGTACATAATCAGTCTGCTAATTAGCTATATTATTATCAGGGATTTTTGCATGTACAGTCTTAGATTATATTTTATTTAGATATTACAATTTTCCTGTGTTCTACAATTCACAAAAAATTTACTTACGTAGTGTTCTTTCCATTCTAAGTCCACTCAGATTCTCTCTTTCTGGCATACTTTCAAATCTCTTTAATTCAGTCTTCCAGGAATAGATATGTTTTGGTTAGTTCATATACAGTAGTTAAATTAAGCACGTAATATTAAAGCTGTTCTATATATTAATGTTACTATGACACTGAAAACATAAAAAAAATATAGTATCAGTCGTTTTGAGAACCACTGTGAGGTGAACCAACATTTTTCCCTCGATGATAACAAAACTTGTGGAAAGGGGAAAGTATAATACATCTAGGTATATCGTGTGACATCTATACAAACGTTAAACCACACGTTAAGACTCAAAATTCATTAAAAAAAAAAATATATATATATATATATATATATATATAAATATATATATATATATATATATATATATATATATATATATATATATATATATATATATATATATATATATATATATATAGTTTATAAAAAAAAAATACATAACAAAGTGCATAAAATACCCATCATTATATGATTGTGGATCAAATTGAATAGCTTCAAACAGCAAATACAAAAATGTATTCCTAAGTTAGAAAACAAAGTTGAAACATAACTATCCTTGATGTATCTGCTACATCCAATAAATGTCAGACAGGGCTTAAACAGCCTTGATGTGTTTCACAGAATATATATTAATTTCTTCAGGAGGTAAATGGAGGCACTGTTCTACAATAATACAATACAAAACTACAGTTCATAGTACTGTCTGAATTTCTATAAATCATCAATAGCAATAAGTGTACCTTATGTAATGTGTCCATACAGCTCATTTTAAGGTCAATAAAATCGTCAGCTTTGTCTGACCATCGGGGGTCAGCCCAACACCAGTTTATCAAGGAGACAGCAAGAGCATGTGTATGCAGATGTGTATAGATATTTTTGACAAAGACTGGTTTTTGTAGAATTTGATCTTAACAGTTAGGAGATGCACTTGGGAATTCTAAGAGTATCCGAACAAAGCCCACGTGCAGAATGTGATCAATTGTTAGAGACGGAGGGAGTTTGAGGGAGTTTGACAGATAATGTGTGTAAAAGGATTTAAACATCTAAAGCAGGGTATACGTACAGATTTTTTTTTTTTTTTCATTAAACTGGAGGTTTGAACAAAAAAACTGTCAGATCCTCACATCCACAGAGATGTGGATGCAGGGATCTCTCTTGTTGTGCTGCTGTATGCCCCCCCCCCCCCTCCGCCATCAGAATACACAGAACAGATTTGTAGTCATTGGCTGCAAACACTGAATAAATGCTGATTTTCCAGCATAACAATCCCACGGCAGCATGTTGTAAGACCGACTTCTGTTGAGCAAAGAGGAGTACACACATAACCAAAGTTGGCTGGTTCCTGCTTATCCGATCAATATTTGGTACAGTATGTGTGCACCCAGCTTTACATTCATTTTCTGAGATAATGGAGGGACTACATACAGTATACCGAGAGGGAAGTGGCTTGATCTTATTGATGTAGAAGTGTTGTATTGTAGCATTCAATGATTCTATGTGAATGAAGAGACATCTCATTAGAGACAGTTAAAATGTCCATACAAGAATGTGGTCTTCACTACAGGCGGTCTCCGGGTTACAAACAAGATAGGGACTGTAGGTTTGTTCTTAAGTCAAATTTGTTTGTAAGTCGGAACAGATACATTTTTTAAGCTTAGCTCCAGCCAAAATAATATTTTTTAAGTTTTTTGGAAAGCATAGGGAAGGGTTAACACCCCTGTACCATTTGTTTTGCTGCCTGTACCCCTGTTCAGAAGATTTCACCTCACTTTCTGTCCTATGACAACTGTATTATGAAAATTTTGGGTTGTTGTGGAAACAAGGATTGGTGATACAGCTTCAGTGGAGACACCTTTTTCCCATTAGAACACTTACAGGAGTGAATTTCCTTTCCTAGCGGTAGATTTCCCCTCACTTCCTGTTGTCTCTCTCCATTTGTAAGTAGGATTCATTTGTAATTTGGATGTTTGTAACCGGGGGACCGCCTATAATTGGAAAAATTCCTTTGGTCTGAAGATCATAGAGTTTATTTTGAAGCACAACATTTTTATGTTCAATGGCTATTACCTTCAGGTGCAAGGTGTTACAATGGGCACTTGCTGTGCCGCATCTTGCACCAACTTGTACCCGGGGGGCATCATATATTCTCAAATGATGTCACGGTACTTGTGACACCTGTGGCACAGGTACCTTGATGACACTTCTGTGTTGTGTTATGCAGACCATACCCGTTTGGATGATTTCATTACATATTTAAATAAATACAATATCATTTTAGTTTCACTGACATGACATGTGATCATAAATTGATTAGATTTTCAGATACATTAGTAGTGGTAAAACAAGAAGGTACCCTGGGGAGTACCATATATTGAAAAAATTTGTTGGAAAAAACAAAAACATAGACAGTATGTAACCCACCTCACTGTTCAAGTCTATACCATATAGCAATACTTGAGAATCCAGGACAGTGAATTAAACACTGAGGCAGATAAACTAAGGACTAGGCTCCAGAATAGAGGCTATAGTAGGTCTACGTTGAAGGCAGCTTACAAAAGAACAAGGCAACATTTGTGAGGATTTACTTTTTAAGACATGTCATAAAAAAGAAATCAGAAATGATTAAGCTTGTTAAGAGATATTCCCACCAGCATCAACAAATGGGCAGCACAGTGGTAAGCACTTCTACCTAACAGCGCTAGGGCCATTGCTTTGAATCTCAACCACAACACTACCTGCATGGAGTTTACATCTTCTCCCTGTGCCAGTGTGGGTTTCCTCCGATACTCCACTTTCCTCCCACACTCCAAGACATGCTTGCTAGGTTAACTGGCTCCTGTTTAAATTAGCCCCAGTATGTGTATGTATGATTGTGAGTTATATACCTTAGACTGTAAGCTCCTTAAGGGCATGTTTAACCTCTTGCCATCTGGGCCAATTGTTGCATTTCTCTCAGAAAATGTAAAAAACAGTGTTTTTTTTGCTAGAAAATTACATAGAACCCCCAAACATTATATATATTTTTTAAGCAGAAACCCTAGGGAATAAAATTGTGGTCATTACAATTGTTTGTCACATGGTATTTTCGCAGCAATTTTTCAAACACAATTTTTTTGGGGGAAAAAAAAACACATTAATGAATTAAAAAAAAAAAACACTAAAGTTTGCCCATTTTTTTTTTTTTGTATAATGTAAAAGATGATGTTATTTCAAGTAAATAAATCCCTAACATGTCACACTTAAAAATTGCACAGACTCAGGGAATGGCGCCAAACTTTGGTGTGTAAAAATTTCCATAGGCTATACTTTAAAAATGTTTAGAAGTTACCAGTTTAAAGTTACAGAGGAGGTCTTCCACTAGAATTATTACTCTCACTCTAATGTTCGCGGTGATACCTTATATGTGTGCTTTAAACCCCGTTTACATAAGCGGACGAGACCTATGTATTCGCTCACTTCTGCGTGCAAGCGCGAGGGGATGGGGGGCGCTTTTAAATGTATTTATTTATTTTTTATTGTTTATTTAATTTGAATTTTTTCATTTTTACACTTTTCCTTTAAAAAATTTTTTCTATCACTTTTATTACAAGGAATATAAACAACCCTTGTGATAGAAATAGGGCATGACAGTTACTCTTTATGGAGAGATCTGGGGTCTATAAGTCCTCTATGCTGGAAAGCCTGAGATAAAAAAACAAAAAACAACTCAAGCTTCCCAAAAAAAAAAAAAAACAGCAGTGTTTACATCTGTTGGCACCAGAAGTGATGTCATGATGTCGCTTCCAGCTTCTGAGGGTCATAGACATGGCCATGGACCATCTGATCCACTGTCAGCCCTATGGTAAACCGTCACTGCCGGCGATTTCATTCTCCGACTAGCCGATCGCACGGCGAGTTGGGAAAAGCACCGGAGGGTGGCAGGAAGGGGGGACATCCCTTCCTGTCATCTGTAAAAGCAATCAAGCAGCTAAACAGCCACTATGATGGCTTTTACTTTGCAGGGAATTTCCGGCTGAAAAAAAGATATCTGAATGATATATGTAGCTGCAGGCATCATTCAGATATCTCCACTTAAGGTCCAGGATGTCATATGAAGGCCTCCCTACGGGAAATGGATAGTACATATGATGGCACCATATAAGTACTTGAAAGAAAGAAAGAAAGAAAGAATAATCATAACTAAATTTAGTAATCTATAGAGTTAGAATTTCTATGAAGGAAAAACATACATTTTATCATACAGGTAGTTCTCTCGGTTTATACTATGGAGAATTAAAAGACTAACTTTACGTGAACTCCTGTCTTAGTTAATGATACAACACCTAAGAAGGACTGTTTGGTGAGATAAAGAGCCGCTATTTACAGGAGCCTCGGTTCTCTCCCTGTTCTGCCTGCAGTGCTGGCATCTCTAGTGTGGGCACCCGGCTGTGACAGCTTGCGGCTTCACAGCCGGGTTCGCACTGCGCATGCATGAGTAGCGCTGTGTGTCCTCAGTGGACGTGCCCCAGAAGATTGCAGGGAGGGAGGGGGAGAGGAGAACTTTTGCTCAAGCCGCCCCCCCCCCCAAAAAAAAAAAAATGACATGCCGAATGTGGCATGTCATGAGGTCAGGATCACTTAAAGCAGAAGTTCCACTTTTGGTGGTAGTCCGCTTTAAAATATCGCTGCACCAGAAATGTAATGCTTATACATTGACAATTACTAGATCTCCTAAACATTTTTTACATGTAGCAAGGTTTCAAGGCCTATGGCCTGATGTGCATCTGCCATTAGTACCGGAATCCTCTTCAGCCCATGTGAGCTGAGTCCCCAGGTGTGACAACTGAAGCAGCGACAACTCCAGCATCTTTGTTTGTGGTTTTTATTGGAATTAGGGGATGGGAGAAGGGAATGAGTGGGATACTCCTTGAGGCTTAACTAATTACAATTGGGACTTTACTGCTGAGATGCCCGTTGGCGCTTCCTTGACGCCAGCCGGCGCCAGCCAACTCTCACTGACACTGAGAACACTCTGTAGAACAAAAGAAGTACTGATTCCTCTACTTATAGTCCAGGAGATCCAAGACTGAGAACTGTAGAACTCCTGATACTGTTGTACTGTGAAAGTCCCTGAATACTTTCCCCCCGCCTGACACAGCTTGAGGTAGTATGTAGTAGAACTCTGTATAGCTTTCACTTTAACTGGCACGCTCTATACCATTTAGGGCCCAAACTGCAGGTGCCCCCTTTGTCCTTGAAATCTTCAGGGTCCACTGATTATGTACCCCCTCTGTAACATCAGGGTCCTCAACCTAGGTACCCCCTTTACAGATAGCTGACACTGGATCCCAGAACCTCTTCCGGAGTGGTCCCCTCTAACTTCAGGCAGACCCCCAGGGGCAATCCTCAGTAAACACGACCTGTGTAGGCTTTCCTGGGACTGGACCCCTCTCTCTCTCTGCAGGCTCTCGGCACACCGGATCCCCTCAGCTCAACTCAGCACGCTCTGGACACTCAGGGGACACCCTGAGACATCCACCTTCATCAGACAGGAGGAGAGACAGCCACACTCTCCTTCCTGGGACTCTGCTCCTGCCAAAGACGCTGATTCAAGCACTCCCCTCAGACTTATATCCACTCCCAGAATCCTTTGCGGCAGAATCTGCCTCCTGGGGTAGTTACAAGCCTGAATGTGTCCCTGCTTGGGCTTCCTTCACTGCCCAATGAGAAGCGTCTCACAGGGCCAGTGAGGAGACTCCCCTTTACAGCAGACACACTTGGTAACCAACCTACCTCACAAAAGAAAACATGGATCTGCTGTTAGGCAGACAAAGCCCACTATATTTTACCTAGCACTTACCTGTAGGGTGCTACATACATTTTAGATAATATCACATGGTTACACTTGTTATAGTGGAAAAGTAATCAATCAAATAACAGATTATTTTAAACAATTTGTTTAGAATAGACACTCCTTGTAACACCTAGTGGCCAAAAGAAGTAATACAAAAGCAAATATAGATATGATGATTAAACAAGTCCACCAGGGAAAAGGAAGATTCCACCTTCTGGGCTAGGCTTAGTAAATATTTTATGAGCAAATTGTTTGCAGCTGAATATAGGACAAGTCACTTAGACAAATAAGAGATACACCAGTGATGGCAAACCTTGGCACCCCAGATGTTTTAGAACTACATTTCCCATGATGCTCATGCCCTATGCAGTGTAGTTGGGCAATCATGGGAAATGTAGTTCCAAAACATCTGGGGTGCCAAGGTTTGCCATCACTGAGATACACCATTGAAAATACACACCAATCATCACAAATTATCTAAACATCAGAAAAGTATAATCTGAAACCTCAGTGACACCAGGATACAACTCCAGCATAGTGAGATGCTATTTTGGGATGGCAACTACAACCTGTGATTGGCAACCATCCTAGGAGATTCTGGTAGCAACCATTTTAAGCCAACAGCCATTTTAAAAAGGGTAACTATATGCTCTGTTGACTATTTTGCTTAAATTTTTCTTTTTTGGGGCCACAGTAGCGTACCATTTTGCGCAGTTTGACACGTATTTCTTCAGCAGGGGAATAACCTCTGTATTCTGAAAAATGCAGACTATTGTTTGAATTGGTTACCAGTGATTATCCTGTTTACAGAGTGAAATTAGTTATTGACATTTTTCAATATACATCATCTGACAAAAGTGAGTACACCCCTCACATTTTTGTAAATATTTTATTATATATTTTCATGTGACAACACTGAAGAAATTACACTTTGCTACAATGTAAAGTAGTGAGTGTAAAGCTTGTATAAAAGTGTAAATTTGTTGTCCCCTTAAAATAAATCAACACACAGCCATTAATGTCTAAACTGCTGGCAAGAAAAGTGAGGACACGTCTAAAATAAAATGTTGAAATTGATCCCAAAGTGTCAATATTTTGTGTGGCCACCATTATTTTCCAGCATTATTTTCCAGCACTGCCTTAACCCTCTTGGGTCACCAGAGCTTCACAGGATTCCACTGGAGTTCTCTTCCACTCCTCCATGATGACATCATGGAGCTGGTGGATGTTAGAGACCTTGTGCTCCTCCACCTTCCATTTGAGTATGCCCCCCAGATGCTCAATAGGGTTTAGGTCTGGAGACATGCTTGGCCAGTCCATCACCTTTAGCTTATTTAGCAAGGCAGCGGTCATCTTGAAGGTGTGTTTGGGGTCGTTATCATGTTGGAATATTACCCTGCGGCCTAGTCTCTGAAGGGAGGGGATCATGTTCTGCTTCAGTATGTCACAGTACATGTTGGCATTCATGGTTCCCTCAATGAACTGTAGCTCCCCAGTACCGGCAGCACTCATGCAGCTCCAGACCATAACACTCCCACCACCATGCTTGACTGTTGGCAAGACACACTTGTCTTGCCACCACACACACTTTACACCATCTGAACCAAATAGGTTTATCTTGGTCTCATCAGACCACAGGACATGGTTCCAGTAATCCATGTCCTTAGTCTGCTTGTCATCAGCAAACTGCTTGTGTGCTTTCTTGTGCATCATCTTTAGAAAAGGCCTTCTTCTGGGAGGACAGCCATGCAGACCAATTTGATGCAGTGTGCGGCGGGCGTATGGTTTGAGCACTGACGGGTTGACCCCCCACCCCTTCAACCTCTACAGTAATGCTGGCAGCACTCATACGCCTATTTCCCAAAGATAACCTCTGGATATGATGCTGAGCACGTGCACTCAACTTCTTTGGTCGACCATGGCGAAGCCTGTTCTGAGAGGAACCTGTCCTGTTAAACCGCTGTATGGGCTTGGCCACCGTGCTGCAGCTCAGGGTCTTGGCTATCTTCTTATAGCCTAGGCAATCTTTATGTAGAGCAACAATTCTTTTTTTCAGATCCTCAGAGAGTTCTTTGCCATGAGGTGCCATGTTAAAAAAAGGAAAACCCCCCTGAGGGAATGGGACTTTGGAGGCCGTAATAACACAAAAAAAATTAGATTATTAAAACATGAATTTATTAAGTTAACATAAAATCAACTATATAGAAAAAATTACACAATACAATAACATGACATGATAAAATACTTGTCGATTCAGACAAGAGAGAATGGAAGCACGGACTTGTGAAGGACACCCATCACGCTACGCGTTGCGGAAAACCCTTCATCAGGGGTGTGAGTAATGAAATGAAGTCCAGAGTGCTGGAATGTAAATATTTCTGCAATGGAAAATACACAGTAATAGTATACATGTAAAATGTATGAAATCAAGAAATTATTTTGTACAAAATACTTATTGTGCCAGAAGACAAAATCTCAAATTTATCACAATGCTGCAATCCTGTACATGTGTAGAATACACTACCATATGAGTAATGTACCCAGAAAGAATGACCAATTCGAGTTGGGAAGAGAGAATGTCAAAAACAAGTCGACTGAAGAAAATAAAGGAGAGCGTCAGAAGTGGAGATGGAGAAGAGGTGGCCAAAAAATGTCTCCAAACAAGTCCCTAGAGGGTCCATGTAAAAAATGAGAGATAAAATATGAATAGTGGATGTGTAAACAGGAAAATGCTATCCAGAAAAAGTTTCTTAATTATATAACAATATAAGAAACCCATAGTGCATCAAAGTACCTGTCAGGCAAAGATCAAAGAGCTCACTTGCGTCAGATTTCTGGTATTAAATCATTATAGGTGTATGAAACTAAAACTGAAGTGATCACATTGAAGCCCAGAAGTAAAAGGCAGGCAATAACTAGTGACCATCAATCAATGGTTGAAAGGGGTTGCAGATGGTCCAATCCCAAAGCCCAGGTAATTGCATATATGAGCTGCAGGAAGACAAACATAAAAGTGTGTATAAGCCAAGACATGTGCAACACACTGCTTCTTAGAGCTGCAGCATATCGCTGCTAAATGCCAATAAAGTAAATGATCTGAATAGAGGCTAGAGGTCCAGGCTAAACCCCCAAAAGAAAAGATTGTATTGCAGAGAAGCATACCTATTCAGGAGAGACAGTCCTGTGAACGCCGTCTGGGTCGGTGATCAGCTGACTGGCGGGACTTGGAGACTCAAGATAAAGCTGCCTATGGCCAGAGCGCACGCCCCGCCAGCCAATAGCTGCACGGCGCGCGCATGGCGAAGCGGCCAATCAGGAACTTGCAGAACGTGGATCGCATGGCGTCGGGGCCAGGTCATGCATTCCAAGGTCTCCAGTGCAGCAACCAGGTCGTGAGGGCGGCGCTACGGAGAGCCGCCCAGTGGACACTGGAAAACAGGGGAAGGAGTGACACAGGAGATAGAGCGCAGCCGATGCACCGACTGTCATTGAATCACAGAGCCCCCCGGGTGCGCCGGGTGGAGACATGGTAAGAACCACCTGGAAAAGAGGAAACATATGAAAAAATGGGAAAGAAAAAGAAAGAAAAAAGCGAGGAGGGAAAATAAAGTGGAAGAGGGGTGAAAAAGAAGGAGAGGGGGATGGTAATAATGGATAGAATGTGAAGGAAAAGAAGTAAAAATGAAAAATGGAAATGAGGAAAAGAAAAATGGAAGGAAAATGAATAGAAAAAATATAAATGGAAAAAATATTAATATGGGATAAAAATATGAGGAAATGGGAAAAAAATGAAAAAAAAAAAAACCACAACAGCACACCAAAAACTCCACAGACACACAAAAAGCAAAGGTTGAGCCAGATCATTCATTGAACCATCCACCGGAGGAAAAACCCTCCAGAAATGGATGGAAACTGAGGACTTCATTAAGGCCAGGGGGGAAGGTGGCCTCCAAGGCCATGATCCAGCGCGCCTCATGCTGGAGCAAGGTCTTGTCCCAATCCCCACCCCGCGGGTTGGGATGAATGCGATCCAATGCCAAGAATTTCACTGAAGGAAACAAATTGTGGTGGACATCCCTAACATGTCTGCCCAAAGGAAAGTCGGGGTCGCTACTCTTTATGGTGTATCTGTGTCTGTATATTCTCCTCCACAGTTCCTGCTTCATCTTGCCGACGTAAAAACATCTGCAAGGACAAGACAACAACTATACCACGCCGATGGTCTGGCAGTTAACATAGTGCTTTGGTCTGAAGATCTTACCATTTGGAAGTATAAAATTGGATTGTGTGTTAATATATTGACAATAGGGACATCCTCCACATTTGTACGTACCAAATCTCTTACAAGGGTCTCTTCTGAATTCCCCTTTGAATTCACTAGAGGTTAAAATGTCACGAAGTGACTTCGACTTTTTGTATGAAATAGAGGGGTTAGAGGCGAGAAAAGGTTTCAAGGTTGGATCGATTTGGAGGATGTGCCAGTGTTTCTCTAATATTTTTTGAACTTCCTGATGTTGTTGTGTATAGCGTGTGATGATACGTAGTTGTTCTTTTTTGTGTGGGATTAGCTTTGGGCTTTATATCTCCCTTGTCACTATACAGCAACTGGTGTCGAGATTTGCTAAAGACCTTTTTGAAGGCCTTCTTGAGACAAGTGTTGGAATAGCCTCTTGCCAAGAGCCTGTTCCTCAATTGGAGGGCCTCTTGTCGAAAAAGTTGATCTGTGGAACAGTTGCGTCTTAGACGCAAGTATTGCCCATAAGGGATGGACCGGATAAGAGAAACAGGGTGTGAACTTTTGGCGTGAAGGATGAGATTCCCAGCCGTGGGGTTTGCGAAACAAGGTGCTTGACAGTCTCCCATCCAATTCCTTGATGATGGTGGACGGGTTGAAGGTATAAGTGAATTTGAGATTCCAAGAATTCAAATTCATGTTGGACAAAAATTCTTGTAGGAGCTCAAAGGATCCATCCCACACCATCAGGATGTCATCAATATAACAATGCCATCTCATAATATGAGCAGTATATGTAGCAAAAGCGTCTTCATGAAGAAGAAAACGTTCCCACTCCCCAGGTACAAATTGGCGTAGGATGGGGCACAACAAGTGCCCATCGCTACGCCTTGTACCTGGAGGAAGTGGGAACCATCAAATGAAAAAATATTGTGCGTTAAAATGTACTCAAGTGAAGAAACAATGAAAGAGTAAAGATCATTGAATTTCTTATGTTTTTGCAACAATATGTGTTTGATAGCAGTGAGACCCTGATGGTGTGGGGTGGAGCTGTAAAGAGCCTCCACATCAATGGCTACAAGTAAGGCCGTGGGGGGTATATGCAGACCATCTAAAATTTGCAATAGATGTATGGTGTCCTTGATGTAAGACGGTATACATGTCACAAAAGACCTCAGCTGTTCATCGATGAAACGGCTGAGGTTTTCCGATATACCCCCACGGCCTGACACAATGGGACGACCTGGAGGATTCTTTTTGTCCTTGTGCACCTTGGGAAGGCAATACAAGGTAGGTGTTTTGGGGGGCGTCATACAAACAAATTCCCATGTTTGTTTGCTTATGGTATTATTAAGATAAGCCATATCTAACAGTAAATAAAACTCCTCGTTGAATTTGGTTATGACTGACTTGGAAATGGGTTTATACCAGTCCTTGTTATGTAGAATTTTAAAGCACATAGCTCGGTATTGTTCATTGTGCATAACTACAATATTGCCCCCTTTGTCAGCAGGCTTTATGGTTATGTGGTATTTGCTGGTCAGAGTATTCAAAGCTTCTTGTTCGTCAGAGGACAGGTTGGTAATGTTGGAAGTGGTCCTTAATCTCTGAATGTCAGATGTAGTGGCAGCAAGAAAAGCCCCCAAATTGTGATTGTTGTAAGGGGAAGGAAATTTGTTGGACTTCTTTTTTAAGGTCGTGTTTGTAATGTCAGGGGAAGGGTCTTTGTCAAGCTGTTCCTCCAGAAGGACCTCAATATCAATTGTGTCGATGAGATTTTCATTGCCCTGCTCCTCCAGCAAGGTGAGCAAATCATTAAGGGCTTTTTGTGTAGCAGAGTCCACCGGACTGTGAGCAAATTGTTTAGAATGCAAACTTTTCAAAATCAGTCTACGGGCAAACAGCTGTATGTCCTTAATCAACTCGAACTTGTCGAGATGTGACTCTGGACAAAAGCTGAGGCCTTTTGAAAGTAAGGTAGTTTCATAAGTGGAGAGTGTATAGTCAGACAAGTTGACAATGTATACTTTGCTAACATTATCTGGAATAATATCCGAAGGAGCTAATGTTGTAGAAAAGCAAAGAGATCCATTAGGGGGGGAAACCGAAGTACTGTCTAATGGACATAGTCAGTGTTCCTCCTGGGTGGACGCGTTGGAATTGGTCTTGGTAGTTGGTAGTGTGGAAGATGTTAATACAGAGTTGGAAAACATAGAGTATACTTGCCCAGAGGGGCCACCACGTGTGCTATCAGATGTAACCGTGCTTATACCGTCACCTGTGTTAGCAACAGAAGTAGGTGTCCTCGAATGAGATTCAGTTATGTGCTTCTTGGGTTGACTATTTTTGATCGAAGTTGCCGAGCGTTTCTGTTTTTTAGTATTCATGGTGGTAGACTGTGAGGAAGAAGAAGAAATGTTGGAATTGATTGATGTGTTAGAACCGCCATCTGTTTTATGTCCTTTAAAATACCCTTTTCCTTCCATTTTGCTTTTCCTCATTTCCATTTTTCATTTTTACTTCTTTTCCTTCACATTCTATCCATTATTACCATCCCCCTCTCCTTCTTTTTCACCCCTCTTCCACTTTATTTTCCCTCCTCGCTTTTTTCTTTCTTTTTCTTTATTCTTCATTTTTTCATATGTTTCCTCTTTTCCAGGTGGTTCTTACCATGTCTCCACCAGGCGCACCCGGGGGGCTCTGTGATTCAATGACAGTCGGCACACCGGCTGTGCTCTGTCTCCTGTGTCATTCCTCCCCCTGTTTTCCAGTGTCCACTGGGTGGCTCTCCATCCATAGCGCCGCCCTCACGACCTGGTTGCTGCGCCGGAGACCTTGGAACGCATGACGCAGCCCCGACATCTTTGTGGGCGGCGCCGTGCGCTCCACGTTCTGCAAGTTCCCGATTGGCTGCTTCACCATGCGCGCGCCGTGCAGCTATTGGCTGGCGGGGCGTGTGCTCTGGCCATTGGCGGCTTTATCTTAAATCTCCAAGTCCCGCCAGTCGGCTGATCACCGACCCAGACGGCATTCACAGGACTGTCTCTCCTGAATAGGTATGCTTCTCTGCAATACAATCTTTTCATTTGGGGGTTTAGCCTGGACCTTTAGCCTCTATTCAGATCATTTACTTTATTGGCATTTAGCAGTGATATGCTGCAGCTCTAAGAAGCAGTGTGTTGCACATGTCTTGGCTTATACACACTTTAATGTTTGTCTTCCTGCAGCTCATATATGCTATTACCTGGGCTTTGGGATTGGACCATCTGCAACCCCTTTCAACCATTGATTGATGGTCACTAGTTATTGCCTGCCTTTTACTTCTGGGCTTCAACGGGATCACTTCAGTTTTAGTTTCATACACCTATAATGATTTAATACCAGAAATCTGACGCAAGTGAGCTCTTTGATCTTTGCCTGACAGGTACTTTGATGCACTATGGGTTTCTTATATTGTTATATAATTAAGAAACTTTTTCTGGATAGCATTTTCCTGTTTACACATCCACTATTCATATTTTATCTCTCATTTTTTACATGGACCCTCTAGGGACTTGTTTGGAGACATTTTTTGGCCACCTCTTCTCCATTTCCACTTCTGACGCTCTCCTTTATTTTCTTCAGTCGACTTGTTTTTGACATTCTCTCTTCCCAACTCGACTTGGTCATTCTTTCTGGGTGCGTTACTCATATGGTAGTGTATTTTACACATGTACAGGATTGCAGCTTTGTGATAAATTTGAGATTTTGTCTTCTGGCACAATAAGTATTTTGTACAAAATAATTTATTGATTTCATACATTTTACATGTATACTATTACTGTATATTTTCCATTGCAGACATATTTACATTCCAGCACTCTGGACTTCATTACTCACACCCCTGATGAAGGGTTTCCCGCAACGCGTAGGGTTATGGGTGTCCTTCACAAGTCCGTGCTTCCATTCTCTCTTGTCTGAATCGACAAGTATTTTATCATATCATATTATTGTATTGTGTAATTTTTTTCTATATAGTTGATTTTATGTTAACTTAATAAATTCATGTTTTAATAATCTAATTTTGTGGTGTTATTACGGCCTCCAAAGTCCCATTCCCTCAGGGGGGTTTTCCTTTTTTCCATATTTTCCAGGGATGTTGGCCCTTTAACACCATAGCCCTACTTAGATGAGTGATCCATTGTATTTGAGGTGCCATGTTGAACTTCCAGTGACCAGTATGAGAGAGTGAGAGCGATAACACCAAATTTAGCACACTTGCTCGCCATTCAAACCTGAGACCTTGTAAGACTAATGAGTCACATGACACAGAGGAGGGAAAATGGTTAATTTGGCCCAAATTTGACATTTTAACTTAGGGGTGTACTCACTTTTGTTGCCAGGGGTTTAGACATTAATGGATGTGTGTTGAGTTATTTTGAGTGGACAGCAAATTTACACTGTTATATAAGCTGTACACTCACTTCTTTACATTGTAGCAAAGTGTAATTTCTTCAGTGTTGTCACATGAAAAGATATAATAAAATATTTACAAACATGTGAGGGGTGTACTCACTTTTGTGAGATACTGTATACTCTGCTGTGTTATTTTTAGAGAATTCTGTACTGGCAAGAAATTACTTGTTCAGGCTTCCCTGACACAAACCTATAACAGTTGACAGTAGATGGAAAAATAGCCCCCTTTTTAACAATTGCATTTTTATTTGTTTTCAAAACAAGAATACAAGAGAAAAAACAACTAAACAAAAGAACAACAATTCCAAAGTATCCAAATATACAGACAGTATCACAATAGGTATAGAGTCAATCTGCTAGTATAAATAAAATATAGAGTCCCAAGAGGGAACTGTGGATCAAAGTTATTAGCGTACATAAACATACATCTCTAGTAAGATTCACAGGGGGTGAAACTCAATCGAGATCATTTTATTTCATAGCTGTGTGTGCATAACACTGATGAAGAAACTAAGATTAGCAATTAGGAAGACAAGTCTGGGACTATCCCAGACTTAACAGAAAAAAGCGTAATGTAATTGATACTTGTACAGGATGCATAATCATAAACTCACATCAGATATCTCAAAAATATTCAGCTTGCAAATAGCAATATATCAAGTAAACATCATGGAATAGCATCAAATGGGGGAAGTTGATTGTAAAGAGATTGGTCCCACAAAGCCCATATTTTATTAAATAAGTCCAATGTACCCTTAATTTTGGCAGTCATGTGTAGGGATGATCGAACCAGAACCGACCAAAATGCAATGGGACAGGAACTGGGCTTTAACCACTTAAGCCCCGGAAGATTTTACCCCCTTCCTGTCCAGGGGGTATTTTGCGAAAAAGGAAAATAACTGCGCTAAAGGTGAAATAAAAAATGTGAAGCAGCAACTTCAAGTGTGACCACACCCCAAAATCAATATGTAAAAAATAAGTCGCGCTAAATGATATAGAACAAATAAATTTCCAAAGAACGTAAAGTCCCAATGTGTAAACGAGAATAAGTTGAAAAATAATATGAATCTTGATCAGCGCACTAGCAATCCAGAGTCTCTTAGGTAATGTGCTTACCAGACAGGCAATCAAAAATTGCAGAGATTCACATGTAGGGCTGACTTGATTGTGAGAAATCGTGTGTTGGACACTCAATTATAGTGTCATAAATCATGGAAAAAAAGAAAAAACTCCATAGCATAATACCGTAACAATGAGTTGTTAAGTGATAACCTTAAAAAATATACACCACATAGAGGTGTAAGTATCCGTCACCAGTTGTGAAACTGCTTACCAGAAAAATATATAATAAAGGACATGAATGACAATCCCAGTGTTGGAGAAGGAAGGAGAACCACCACCGATTAAATAGCCACTTACCAGATTTGAGGAATAAAACGGCAGAAATAGGAAGGATCCTAAGTGCACCAGAACGCCAACAGTGAAAACTCTGAGCCCCTTACCAGACCAAGATAATGTATTGCTCATAGATGAGATCTCGCCCAATACGCTCCTCCAGCATATGGCACCAATAGCAGGCAGTCTCAGGGACCAGAGTCAGGTAAAGGATAATCCCAGCAGATCAAACAGGCCAATCCCAACAAAAGGAAAAACGCCAATAGTGTGAAATTGTAACGACTGGTTTATTATTAAAAGAAATGCACTTACATTCAAAAAGGAGAACGAAGCATATAGAGAATGTAAAAGCCGCCGGCCAGACGGCAAGGCACATCCGCTCACTCGGAACTTTCCAGGGATGACGTCAGCACGCCGTGCGATTTTGCGATTCGGCACTGCGTGAATTTAACAGAGAATATCGCGGTCGTGCGAGGCTGCACCTAAACGAATTTGATTTCCTTTTTTTCCCACAAACAGAGCTTTCTTTTGGTGGTATTTGATCACCTGTGCGATTTTGTGATCATGTGCTATAAACAAAAAAAGAGCATCAATTTTGCAAAAATAGCAATATTTTTCACATTTTTTTATATGAAATTCCCCCCAAAAAATGTAAAAAATCAAAAATTTTTAACATTTTAGGCCAATTTGTTTTATGCTACATATTTTTGGTAAAAACAATTGCAAAAAGCGTATTTTGATTGTTTTGCGCAAAAGTTATTGCGCTTACTAACTAAGGGAAAGATTTTTGTCATTTTTGTTTTTTTTTTAACGCGTAATGGCGGCGATCTGCGATTTTTTTTGCGGGACTGTGACATTGCGGCGGACAGATTGGACCCTTGACTGACATTTTTGACACTTTTGGGGTTACCAGTGACATTACTACAGTAATCAGTGCTATACATATGCACTGTTACTGTAAAATGACACCGGTAGTGAAGGGGTTAACTTTTTTTTGAGAGGGAGGGGTGGTGTGTGTCCCTAGGGGCGTGATTCTTACTGTGATTGGCTGTGGCTTGAGGCGTAGGAACAGTGATCAATGGTCCTGCACTGATCACTGTTCTTACACAGGGGAGAATGACAGGCGGCTAGTTTACACCAGCCGCCTGCCTTTCTCCCGCTGTCACGGACGAACGCGAGTGCCCCATCGGGTCCGCCGGGCACACATGCGGGGGGGTCCGTGACCGAGCGGGAGCGCACCTCCGGCGGCGCGCGCTCGCTCCCCAGAGCCTCACAGGCTAGTGATGTACCCATACGTCACTTTGCCTGTGAGGGGCTGACCGCCGCATTATATGTACTTGCGGCGGTCTGCAAGTGGTTAAAAGCCCGTGATTGGACCAGAACCATCAGTAAAAGCCAATTGAGGGGGCAGGAGGATGCTAGGAATGTGATTGGAGTGACTAGGGGGTCCAGAGGCCAATCAGTATTTTTTAATGAAATAATTAGCAGGCATAGGACTTCGCTTCTATCACACCTATATGTGTGTATGTGTATAAATACATATAAGTGTGTGTGTATATATACCCCTATACAGAAGTTCAGATGTTATGTTATGTACATGGCAAAACAAGGTATGTTCAAACGATTCAAAAAGATCTTCCCGTCACCACACCTCGTGCGACCTCTCCCCTAGGTATTAAACACTCACCAGAAATCGATCAAAATGGGCTTTGTTATTAACATTTCAGATCATCCCTTCTGGGTTAATCCACTGCTCCTCCTCCACTACCAGCCCAGTGTGAACTTCAGAGCTGTATTGAATCCTTCCTTCAATCACAGTTATTTTCATCTCCTCTCCCAACAGATGGCATATGCAGGGTGTCATATAAAGGATTAAGAGCTCATAGCATAATACTGTTTATTTAAACCATTAAAACATACATTCCATAACCCTTCAATATGTATGCTTACATCAAAGTATTCATAACAAACATGTATGCTTTACCCAAGATTGTGCGTGCTGATCTCACCACAGTATCTCACAGCTGTTACTCCGATCAGAAGCACTGCTCGCCGCTCTCAGGGATCCCAGGAGGCACACCGCAATTGATCAATCTATTGCTCAGGTAGCCGCGTGATCATACCTTGACTAGTTTTGTCATTCGACTTCGTCTGAAGGCGTGGTCACGCGGCACGGCTACTCCTATTTATCATAGGATTATGCTGCTGAGGGGGTTAATAACTCCGATAGGCGGCATGATAAATAGGAGTAGCCGTGCCGTGTGACCACGCCTTCAGATGAAGTCGAATGATAAAACTAGTCAAGGTATGATCACGCGGCTACCTGAGCAATAGATTGATCAATTGCGGTGTGCCTCTCGGGATACCCGATAGCAGCGAGCAGTGCTTCTGTTCGGAGTAACAGCTGTGATCTACTGTGGTGAGATCGGCACACACAATCTTGTGTAAAGTGTACATGCTTGTTATGAATACTATGATGTAAGCATATATATTGAAGGACTATGGAATGTACTGTATGTTGTAATGGTTTAAATAAACAGTATTATGCTATGAGCTCTTTCTCCTTTATATGACACCCTGCATATGCCATCTGTTGGGAGAGGAGGTGATTTATTGGTGAAAATCAGTGTTATTGAAGGAAGGATTCAATACAGCTCTGAAGTTCACATTGGGCTGGTAGTGGAGGAGGAGCAGCGGATTAACCCAGAAGGGATGATCTAAAATGTTAATAACAAATCCCATTTTGATTGATTTCTGGTGAGTGTTTAATACCTAGGGGAGAGGTTTGGTGTGGTGACGGGAAGATCTTTCTGAATCGTTTGAACTTACCTTGTATCACCATTCACACTCCCTGGCTAAAGTTTTTTTTTTTTTTTTTTTTTTTTTTTTAACATTTAAGCATGTAACTGAATGGATAAAGGACTTTAATTATTTAAATAAGAGGAGAACTATCACTCTCTTAAGCGCTGCTAATGTGAAAATTGTTTTTCATTTTATACAAAATACTTTGTTGTTTGCTGTTTGATCTTTGAAAAGCAACTGTTAAGTTAAGTGTTATTCCTGGAAGTGCTGAAACAGCTGACTAGAACTACTTACATAAGATATCACAAGCTTTGTATTTAGGAAAATTTTAAGTCTTAATTTGTGTAGATGTCTTCTGCTTTGAAGGACTGCCATAATTCAGTGTTATGTAGAGACAAGTCATTTTAAGTAATTGCCTGCCTGAGGGCCTAAGCTAACCCAAAATGACAATATTAATTAGGGAATTAACTTAATGCATAAATTAGAGTTTGTACATTCAAGCAAATGACAAACTCTGCAGCAACTTCAACTTGACTATGAGTGAGCTTATGCTTAAAAAAACAATTATCCTCTTTATGGACACCTGTCTAAATTGGGGCTTTCCCTAAAGCTGCCAATCAGAAGTTTGTAGAACTTTTAAGTAGATCTAAATTCAAACTAATTGACATTTAGTTTTCCTAGCCATTATGTTTTAAGAATCAACCACTAATTTTATCTTACAATATTTGTTTTCACCTTGTATTTTATCTTTTTTTGTATTTCGATGCATCTGATCTCCCCCAGTCTCTTTCGATCACTTCTTGTCTGCATGCTCCGCCCTGCATCAGCTTCACACCTTTTCTTAGAACTGGTTTCATTGGCAGACCACACAGTGTAATGTGTGTCCGCAAGGTAATTTTTACCATCCCAGAGGGACACATGACAGGGAGGCAACACATCCGAGACAGCTGTCACCCTATAACATTAAGTGTCTGAACAAGCACATTTGTTCAAGATCACAAGATATTCCTTGAATGAAAAATTGCAAAGTATAAAAATATGAAACTAGCTTTTGGAATTACATGTACATAATTAATCTTATGTGAAATGTTAGTATTTGGGTTTGGCTCTGGTAAAGATCTGTAAAGTATTAATAAACAGAAAAGACAACATGAAATGTTGTAGCCACACTTACTTCTCTCATATGCTCAGTCTTATGCTTCACAGACCCCTCTATTCAGCTCAATATCAAGACAAAGGATTTTAGCATCAAACTTCCAATTTTCAAGTGACCATGGCATCTTTTATGGTCACAAGCATCCAACATGGTGGCGCCGCCTTCCTCATGCACACAGGTAACTTCACCGCCACCTGCACAGCAAAGCAATCCCCCGGCCCCGACTAACAGCTTCAGCCCTGTACAAATCAATGCCCAGCTAACAGCTCTTAGCCTAAACGATCTCCAAGCTGTGGCAGCAGACATCAAAGACACCCTATCTGCAGCATTCTCTGCTGCCATTATTGATCTAAAACATGACATACAGAATATAGCAGACAAAGTGCAGGATGGAGAAAGGATTACATCTCAACAAGAGTTACACATTGAGCAGCTTTACAATTTGCAGGACACCCAGACTCTGCAAATGAAAGAAGTACAGAGACATCTAGAAGACCTTGACAACAGAGGCCATAGAAACAATCTCAGAGTTTGTGGCATTCCCGAATCTGAGGCACATGACCAGATCCAACAAGTTGTCACATTCATCTTTAACAACCTCCTTGACAGACCGAGGACTAGGGATGATCGAATGGTTCGGGTTGACCATCGGTTCGGCAGGGTGACAAAACCCTTCCATGTCAGGGTGACCGCTATAGAGAAAAGATCGTTTCTCTTAGAACACTTATTGAACAGGCATATGGCTTCACACCTGTCACCCTGCTTTTTGCTGCAGGCATTTATAGGGCTTTTTTGAGGACATGTTTGGAGTCAGGCATGACATCCGAACTTCTGTGTAGGGGTATATACACACACACACATGTATGTATATATACACATACACATATATAGGTGTGAAAATAGCAGAAACCTATGCTTGCGCTAATGAAATAATTAACACCCATATGGCTTCTCTGCTATAACACCTATATATGTGTATGTGTATAAATACATATAAGTGTGTGTGTATATATACCCCTATACAGAATTTCAGATGTTTTGCCTGCCTTCAAAGACCCCCAAAAAATGCCCAAAAAAACGCCTGCTGCAAAAACACACCTGGGCGTTTTTGTAGCTGGCGTTTTTTGGGCATTTTTTGGGCATCTTTGGAGGCAGACATAACATCTGTACTTCTGTGTAGGGGTATATATACACACACACATGTATGTATATATACACATACACATATATAGGTGTGAAAGTAGCAGAAACCTATGCTTGCGCTACTGAAATAATTAACACCCATATGGCTTCTCTGCTATAACACCTATATATGTGTATGTGTATAAATACATATAAGTGTGTGTGTATATATACCCCTATACAGAAGTTCAGATGTTATGCCTGCCTCCAAAGACCCCCAAAAAATGCCCCAAAAAAACGCCTGCAATAACACACCTGGGCGTTTTTTTTGGGCATTTTTTGGGGGTCTTTGGAGGCAGGCAAAACATCTGAAATTCTGTATAGGGGTATATATACTCACACACTTATATGTATTTATACACATACACACATATAGGTGTTATAGCAGAGTGTAACGCTCCTGCGTTTTATGTATGATGTGGATTTTCAGCTGCAGAAATATTCCACTTCAGTAGTCATGTAAGAGAAACGCTGAGACACCATTCCCAACTCTCAATGACTCATCATGTGTGGAGGATCTCAATTCAGCAAGTAAATACACACACTCAATAAGATGTTTCCTAGAGTGACTTATGTATATAGTAACACAGTGATGATAGGCTGAAGAGACAGGTTGGGTAGAGATGGTAGATGACAGACACTTGAAAGGAAATGTTCTTGAAAGTAACATAGTAGCAGATGGGATGCAGATAGGTTTAGCAATCATGTATGGTAGCAGATGACAGAGTAGCAGGTGGACATACAAGAGAGATCAACCCAGTGCAAGAACAGGTGGTAGTAGGCTCAAGAGCTAGCAATCTTAGATAATGCAGATGTAGTAATAGTCCTTAGTATGCAGAGCTAGATAGTGTAAGCTTTAGTATTAAGGTTATAGAGGTTTCCCCTGTGGGGTACTTATCACTAATAGCAATGTAGCAGAGGAGAGGTTCGGCAAGAGCGGATGATCCGGTAGCGGGATACAGGGATCAGCGCAGCGTGGTTCCGACAGTGAGGTATGCTTGCAAGCATGAGAGCTTCAAGACAGGTTAGCATCAAGGCACAAAGCAGTTTGAACGAACACATGTGAGTGAGAGCCGGCGATCTAAATAGCCATCCAGTCCGGCGCTCAGTGATGACAGCATCAGTCTTAAAGGTGTATGCGCACCTATATGTGCTTCATCTATCTAGGTAGATGGAAAGCACCCGGAAATGATGTGATAGGAGGCACTGAGAGTGCCAGAACCTTACACAGAGAAGCCATATGGGTGTTAATTATTTCATTAGCGCAAGCATAGGTTTCTGCTACTTTCACACCTATATATGTGTATGTGTATATATACATACATGTGTGTGTGTTTATATACCCCTGCACAGAAGTTCTGATGTTATGCCTGCCTCCAATAACTCCCAAAAAATGCCCAAAAAAATGCCAGCTTCAAAACCGGCAAGGTGTGAAAATAGCGGAGCCATATGCCTGTTCTATTGCAATTCTAATACAAACAAACTTTTTTTTCTGGTTTTGGACATGCTACAGAGCTGAAACTTCACAGGTACACTTTTTAGACCCCCCAGACACTAAATCCAAAGAAATCTCATTTTTTTTTTCATTTTTTCAATAATTGCCTCTCTATCAAAAATGACAATTTTTAAGAACTTTTTTTGTGTGGCTAATAGTCCCTGGGGCATGACCCAGAACCCTAGGCACTTTTTAGGGGCATTTATTGGGTTTTAGGGCTTCAAAATGGTGTTTTTTGATTAGCGAAGTTCGGGTCCCATTGATTTCAATGGGGTTCTGAAATCCAGGCCGAACTTTCGGGAAGTTCGGGTGTTCTGGTCGAACCGAACTTTTGAAAAGTTCGATCATCCCTACCCAGGACCACCACAATTTAAATGGAGCTGATCCATCGAGCACTCCGACCCAGGGGCAGGGACACAGACCCCTTAAAGTTATAGTATGTTATTTGACTAATTTCCGCCTCAAGGAAGACATACTTTGGAGATTTCGCAACAGGATTCATATCACGCCTGATGCCACAGACATTAAAATCTTTCAAGATTTATCTAACATCAGCCTACAGAACTGCAAGGATCTCCGTCCTCTCCTGGATGTCCTCCAGGCCAGAGGTGCCCACTACAGGTGTAATTTTCCTTTCTGCCTCACTAGCCAGCAAGAAAGCCACACTAAAGGTACCAAAAGACCTTCCTAATTTCTGTGAATATCTCGGCATCCCACTGGTCTCAGTCCCAAGTTGGTACAGAGAATTCCATGTACCCCCACCTGCAGGAGGAAAACATGACGACCAAAAGGAATTCCAAGCTTGCAGGCAGAGACGCCGCAGATCTCCCAGACGTAGCTCCTACTTTCCAGCTGGATGAAGACTACTCTTTGGGTGAGTCTACTCCACCTTGGAACTGATCAACAGAAGGGAACACCTGATCTGTCCCTGCCAATCAACAATAACAGATCATATCACCACGGCTTGCCACGTAACCTTAATACAATCCTTTTACAAGTAAGACACCCCTACAAATCGCTTGTTAACAGTGTTTGTTTCTTCTCTTCAGCTCGACTTATCTCGCCTTCTATAGCTAGAAAAATAAAAGAAGAAATAATTTCAGATTTCTTCACATACACAAGCATTTCTAATTAATACTGCAATCCTCCATTCATTATAACATACTGTACCTCCATGGGATCGGGAGGTATGTCCCCTTTGCCTTTGCTTTTGCCTTTTTGGAAAAGGCATGGACTTTAACAGCACTAGATAAGTAAAATGTAACAATTTTATTGGTTTACAATTAAAAAAGACATAAAAAATAAATACTTTGCCTCAACAAAGGCGGTAATACATTAGACCACCATCACAAAGTACAGGCATATGGATGTACAGAGTAATCAATGCAATAATATAGGCATACATCACATCACATAGATCTCACAGACGATGATAGGGGTGTATATTGTCGTCCATAAGGTCGATTGATGTGATGTCAGATGTGCAGATATCTTATACAGCCAGAATGCTCTACATGTTTCACTTGAATCAGCTTCTTCTGGAGCTACTGGTTCACTTGCTCTTAGTATATCCAAATTATATCAACACGATAAAGGGTAAAGCCATAGTGTAATAACGAGGAAGGAGGATTCTGAAGCCAGGAACGCCATAAAGATAGTAGTAGTAGTTGTTAGAGAGCATAATTCATATTAGTACATTTTGGCCACCAGACCATATATGTATTGGGTATGAAAACATAAGGGTAAATCAGCAAAGCAAAAAGGAAGGTAAGCCATATATATACTTAAGATACTGCCAATTAGGCGTCTGGTCATAATATCTCCACCTTCCCAGGATGGGGAACCGCCACCAATGCTAGCTTGGCCACATTGCTAGCATTACAGTTGCTGCCTTTTCATCTGGTACACTCGGCTCCCTTTCACAAATTTGTGGAATGTGCTGCACCACAGTGGCAGGTCTCAAAAAGGCATTTATTTTCACGTAAGGCCATTCCGGCTCTCTACCTTCATGTGGAAGGTAGTGTTTTGGCCTCGTTGGACAAAGCGGTCAGCAGGAAGGTGCACATTACTGCTTACTCTTGGTCCAGCAGGCATAGACAGGGATGTTAAATTTCTTTCATGGCACACTGGGTAACTCTGCTGGCAGCTGGGAAAGATGCAGGACAGGGTTCGGTGTTGCAGCTTGTTTTGCCACCACGCCTCTAAAAAGCTGGTGATGGTTCTGCCACATCTGGCTACTTCACCACCTCCTCCTCCATGTCCTTTTCTGCTCAATTGTCCTCTGAAGCAGCAGTGCTCCCTAAGCGTTCGAGGGGCTACACAAGCAGTCTGGCTAAAATATGCCATGCTGTGCTTCAGTTGGTCTGTCTAGGGGATAGGAGTCACACCATTGCAGAGATTCCGTCAGCTCTGCAGGGGCAGGCTCAGAGATGGTTGATGCCACGACAGCTTGAGCCAGAAATATTGGAATATGGTTGCATGCAACAATGACACCAACCATCTCTCCGCCCTCCAACAGGAACACTTGACACATGTTCCATGCTTGGCACATGTTCTGAATCTGGTGGTACAGCAATTCTTGAGCAGATACCCGGGCTTCCAAGATCTCCTGAGGCAGGCTAGAAAAGTCTGTGGCCATTTCTGTCGTTCATTCAATGCCAGTGCTCGGTTATCTGACATTCAATGGGAATTCAACCTGCCCACCCACCGCTTCATTTGTGACATGCCCATCAGGTGGAACTCAACGTCGGCAATGCTGCAAAAGCTGCACACACAGCAGGGCCATCAATCAGTACCTGGGTGAGTATGGCACAAGGACAGGGTCAGAGGAGCTGGGCTTTTTTTCACCACGTCAGTGGCTTTTGTTTAGGGATGCATGCATCGTCCCATCACCATTTGAGGAGGCCACAAGGATAGTGAGCCGGGACGATGCATGGATCAGTGACACTAATCCACTAGTCTACCTGCTGGAGCACACGCTGAGCGGAATTATGGACAGGGCACTTGAGGAAAAACAGCGTCAGGAAGAGGAGGACTTCCTTTCCTCACAAAGCCCCCTTTATGCAGATATCATTCCTGCAGGGCCACAAAACACACAGGAGGAAGATGAGGAGGAGGAGGATTTTGGCAGCATGCATGTAGAGGACAGCATACAACAGTCTTCAAAGGATGGTTTTGATTCCCCAGAAACCACAGGATTTGTATGTGGTTGGGGAGAGGTTGCTCCTACTGACAATGTCATCCTTAGTGACCCAGAGGACTCAGAAGCTCATGCCCCCTCCAACTTACGTTGCATGGGCTCCCTGATTCTGCAAAAGGACCTGAGGAGTCATGCTATCAAGGAGAAGGATCATTACTGGTTGGCAACCCTTCTTGATTCACGTTACAAGGGTAAAGTTGCAGAGCTCATCCTGCCTTCACAGAGGGAGCAGAGGATAAAACATCTTGAGGAGGCCTTGAAAAACAATTTGTGTACCACCTTTCCAGACACTGGGAGGTCAACATTCTCTGGAGGTGTTTCTGAGACATCGTTCAGCCAAAGGAGGAGCAGTGGAGAAGGTGGCCGGCTGACCGATGCCTTTAAACAGTTCTTTTGTCCTTAGCAGCACCCAGGGCTGTTAGGTTTAAGCAACCATCGGCAGCGTCTCCATCATATGGTGCATGATTATCTAGGCGCAAGAGCAGACTTGGAGACCTTTCCAGCTGAGCATCCACTGGGTTACTGGGTCTTGAGGATGGACCACTGGCCAGAACTTGCTCAATATGCAATGGAGCTACTGGCCGGTCCTGCTTTCAGCTTGCTTTGCGAATAGATATTCAGTGCTGCTTGAGGTTTTGTGACGGACAAAAGAGTGTGTCTGTCCACAGACTCTGTTGACCAGCTGACTTTAATTAAAATGAACCAGTCCTGGATCAACAAGAGCTATCAAGCCCCTGATGCTGATGTAACTGATTGAATTTGCTAGGGGTCTACCATCCCTTAAAGACTGCATTTGCTGCCTATCCTATTCCTCTACCTTGATTCTGCTAGCTTCCAACAATGTTTTTGGTTTAGGTCACTACCAACCCCCAAGGCCTAATTTTTCTGCACTTATATGACAGTTGCATACAATTTAAATGTTGTATGTCATTTTTAACAGCAGGCCCTGTCCCTGTGCCCTGCTACCTGTGAGGGGTTATGGTGTTCAGGCACCAACATCCCCAAAGGCTCAATATTTTTTCACCTGTATGACAAGTACATGCAATTTCAAATTTGTATGGAATTCTTACCAGTAGGTCCTGTTCCTGCTCCCAGCAAGAGTATCTGTGAGGGCTTGGTTACAGTATTCAGGCACCACCAACAGCAAAGGCCAAATTTCTGGCACCTGTATAGCACATGCAATTTCAAATTTGTATGGAATGCTTACCAGCAGGTCCTGTTTCTGCACCCAGCAAGAGTAACTGCGAGGGCTTGGTTACGGTGTTCAGGCATCACCAACAGCAAAGGCCCAATTTTTGGCACCTGTATAGTACATGCAATTTCAAATTTGTATGGAATTCTTATCAGCAGGTCCCGTTCCTGTGCCCAGCAAGAGTAACTGTGAGGGGTTGGTTACGGTGTTCGGCCACCACCAACAGCAAAGGCCCAATTTTTGGCACCTGTATAGCACATGCAGTTTCAAATTTGTATGGAAATCTTATCAGCAGGTCCCGTTCCTGTGCCCAGCTGTGAGGGGTTGGTTGTGGTGTTCAGGCACCACAAACAACCAAGGTCCAATTTTTATGCACCTGTATGACAAGTACATTTGGTTTGAAATTTGTATGTATATTTGTATATGATATTTTTTGCTTAAGAAATGTCAGTATTGCTGCAGCAGGCTACTTACATTGTAGAGATGCACTAATTTACAGGCACATTCAGAGGACCCCCCCCGGCACAATATTTGAAGGAATTTTTCATTTTTATACTTTCACTTTAAACCTCATTAAAATCAGTAAATCACTGCTCCTTTAAAAACAATTGTTTTTAAAACATTTTTTTCATTGCTACATGTTACCCAGGTCAGTGCCCCGACCCCCATACACTTTTTTGGGGCAATAAGTTGCATTTAAGCCTTCAAAAGGAGGCCCTTTGATTTTCGAGGTTCGAGTCCCATAGACTTCAATGGGGATCGTTTATTCGAACAAAGTTTTCCTCGCTTCGCGGTGTTCTGGTGTTAAATGTTAAGCCTCCTAACACAACTGTTGCTTAGCCTTGGCTTAACATTCCGCTCTATTGATGTCATTAAATACCACATCCTGCATATATGTTGACAGTGGAACTTTGTCTTCTTTAGCAATGTAGGAAAATATACTTTGTGTCACTAGCTTTCACCAGACTAACTCTAGACCTGCTATTTCCCATATCAACTCTCTAGTGTGACAAGTGAAAGATAATATAACACCTACATACTAACAACAGGGATGCTGACTGAACTAGGTTAACCAGGAAAGACCTTCCTCATTAACCCTCTTGGATAACACTCATTCAAGCTAGAGATTTAACTTCACCCGACAGGGCAATACACCTTAAATTAAGAGTACTAGTGATGATTCTCATAACTTTAACCTTATCTAATCTCATGATATTTATAACACTATGCCAGAGATTAATTGGTCAACCCTATGCTGAGCGACACTACTATGTCCTGATGTTATTCTACCCTTTTTGTTGATGGGGCCCTGCCAACTGTCTTAACCTCGCCACAGCTACAAACGTTAAACTGAGTCGAGTTCTATATGGGCACCAATACTCACACACCCCCAGCCCCATCTCCTCCTATTCCTTTTGCCTGAACAGATCACAAACCTGACAACAGGCCCCCTCCTTACTCCATGCTGTCCCCCTTGAAGTCGTGGCTACACCTCACATTTACACGTAGACCTAGTCCTCTCACAGCGGACATTAAATTCTTATAACTGCACAATACATACAGTACCATCAAATACAGTGCCATATTCCTAAGATCAGATCCGGAACCTTCCTACACACCGTTTTTTTTGATTGGCAAGCAGGCACTAGCCTGTCCCTGGGCTACCTCTCCTCTCTGTTCGACTCAACCTCTCCTCTTTATACCATCTCCCACCTGTTCCCCCCTCTCCCATCCTCCGATATTTTTATATTTATCTACTACTGTTTGTCTTTCCCTCAGGAGGGACTCTTGATTCCATCTGCAAACCCAGTAAGACCACACACCAAATCCTACACCTCTCTGAGCAGCCTTTTTGCAGAAACCAACATGACAGCACAATGAAATATTGCCACAGTTAAGACCCTGAAAGTAGCTTCAATCAATGCACAGGGATAAAAAAACAGTGAAGTGCTCTCAACTCCTATTGATAGCAAAGAAAATGAAAGCAGATATTGATTTCATTGAAAAAAATTAATTTTTGCTCTGACCAAATACCAAAATCAACAAACCATCACTTCCCAGTACCACACCACCAACAGTCTAGCAAAAATGAAAGGGGTATCCATCCTCATCTCCAAACACACCCCTATATCCATCACAGATGTTCTTACGTACCAAGAAGGCCGATTTATCTTTATGAAGGGGAATGTACTCAACAGACCAATCACACTGGCAAACCTATATTGTTCTAATGTGAAACAAGTCACCTTTCTCAATTCAGTAGTTGATATACTTACCACCTTCCATATTAAGCCCTTAGGAAAATAAATCTCCTTCTGCAAGAACTTTTCCTCATTGACACCTGGCGCTCACTCAACCCCAACACTTGCGGCTATACATTTTTCTCATCGCCACACAACCACTACTCCAGATGAGAATACCTGTTCCTCTCTCAATCTGATCTTTCTCTCGGAAGCCACCATTGAACCACAGATCATATCCGACCACAATCCGATTACTATGACTCTAACATTCCCTGAAATAACCCATTGCACTGCACAGTGGAACCTAAATGCCCCCCTTCCTACAGACAAAACAAATACAGGCAGTCCCCGGGTTACAAACATCTGACTTACAAACGACTCCTACTTACAAACAGAGAGAGACAACAAGAAGTGAAGAGAAATCTAGCCCTAGGAAGGGAAATTCACTCCTGTAAGAGCTCTTATGGGAAAAAGATGTCTCCACTGAAGGTTTATCACCAATCCTTGTTTCCACAACAACCCAAAATTTTCAAAATACAGTTGCCATAGGGAAAGAAAGTGAGGTGAAATCTTCTGAACAGAGGTACAGAACAGAGGTACAGACAGCTAAACAAATCACCCAGGGGTGGTAAACCTTCCCTATGCTATCCAAAAAAACTAAAAATTATTATTTTGGCTAGAGCTACACTTAAAAAATGTACCTATTCCGACTTACAAACAAATTCGACTTAAGAACAAACCGACAGTCCCCATCTTGTTTGTAACCCGGGGACCGCCTGTATCCATACATGCCTACGCCAATATTTTAAAGAAAACAAGCATCCTGACATCTTCCCAATATCAATGTGGGAAGCACATACGTGTGTGATCAGAGGGGAACTGATTGCTCTCGCCACTAAATGACAGAAAGAAAGAAAAGCTCATCTGGATGCCCTATTGACTCGCATTTAAATTTTGGAAGCAACCCACAAAAAAATCACAAGCGACCGAGATACTTACTGTCAGCAAGAAAGGAACTCCTCAACTCTGTAGACCAGACCATAAGACGTAAATACCTACTCTCTAAAAAAATGTTCTATGAGCACATTAACAAAGGTGGCAAGTCATTAGCAAGAGCCCTTCAACACAAAAAGGTCGCCCACACTATATATCATATCAAATCCTCTGACGGTCACCTCCTAGCTTCTTCAAATAAGATAGCCAATCAATGGGCGGCACAGTGGTGTAGTGGTTAGCACGTTCACCTAGCAGCAAGAGGGTCGCTGGTTCGAATCCAAACCACGACACTACCTGCCTGGAGTTTGCATGTTCTCCCTGTGCCTGCGTGGGTTTCCTCCGGGTACTCCGGCTTCCTCCCACACTCCAAAGACATGCTGGTAGGTTAATTGGATCCTGTATAAAATTGGCCCTACTATGTATGTATGAATGTGAGTTAGGGACCTTAGATTGTACACTCCTTGAGGGCAGGGACTGATGTGAAAGTGTAATGTATATGTAAAGCGCTGTGTAAATTGACAGCACTATATAAGTACCTGAAATAAATAAATATATAAATTTGTGCACTATTATTCCTCCCTCAACAATATATCACAGCAATCTCCCGCTGAACCCATAGGATCTCCTAGACAGGAACTCATCTCTGATTTCCTCTCAAAATCCAGCCCTAAGCCCATATCTGCAGAGACACAGCTTAATTTGAAATGATCATTAACTATGGAAGAATTAACTCTCTCCTTGAAGCATTTTACACTGGGGAAAAGCCCAGGCCCTGATGGCCTATCTGCTCCATATTAGAAAACATTTTGCCGATACTCTATCTACTCCCTTTTTATCTGCATACAATTTGCCAGCTGCCAATTCAAAGGGCCTCCAAAAAATGTTTTAGAAGCTCACAAAACACTAATCCCAAAAGAAGGGAAGGACTCCACCCAAGATTCCAATTATAGGCCCATATCCCTACTAAGCGTAGATTTTGCAAAAATACTGGCAAATCGCCTTTCGCCCCTTTTGTCGATTTTAATTAACAACGATCAAGTGAGCTTTATCCCTGGGAGGGAAGCCAGAGATAATACCCTGAAAGCCATAAACCTTCACTACTGTGTAACCAGAACCAAACAAAGAGTGTTTTTCCTATCACTAGCTACGGAGAAGGCATTCGATAGAGTGGCCTGGGACTATATGCGTGCAGTTCTAGAGCACATTGGCATATGCCAAAACATGCTTAAACTTATTGTGGCACTATACTCTGGCCCCACCACCAGAGTTTGAGTAAATGGCCACCTATTGGATGCCTTCCACATCTCCAACGGGACCAGACAAGGCTGCCTGCTATTGCCACTCTTGTTCATTCTAATGCTGGAACCATTTTTGCAGTATATTAGAGTGAATCACAACATTAAAGGGATCGAGGCCCCTGGATGCACATATAAAATTGCGGCTTTTGTGGATGACATGCTGCTATTCTTGTCTGAGCCACAATCCACTATCCCTTTCCTCCTGTAAGTCTTCACACATTACAACACCCTCTCTAATCTACAAATACATTTTTTTAAATCTTTCACTCTTATCATATTGCTACGATTTTGTGAAGTGACCTCATGTAAATCTAAATTCCCCTTTACATGGCAGAAGCAGGCTATAACCTACCTTGTGCTGCAACTTCTGAAAGCTCTTTATGATCTCTACCCATTAAACAATTTGCCCATACTAAGGGATAGTCAAAATGACCTACAGAAGTGGCACAATGGGCTCTTCTCGTGGTCGGGAGAGCCACCATTATTAAGATGAATATACTCCCATGTCTCCTATACATGTTGCAAGCAGTTCCTATTCAAATACCTATGGCATTCTTTGTGTCATTTAATAGAATTTGCACCATTTTTTGTTGGGGACATAAGCATCCTAGACTTAGCTACTCCATACTAACTTTACCCAAACCAAAAGGGGGGGAGGGGGGGGGCATAGGTGTGCCTGACATTTGAAAGTACTATTTGGCTTGCCATCTTGCAAGGATAGTGGACTGGAACTCAAATCAGAGCATTAAGGCCTGGGTACAGCTAGAACAGGCCTATTCTAAAACACCAATACGATCCCCTGGTTTTCCCTGAAACACACATCTCCAGATTACAAGGAACACCCAACGGTGAGTCCCTCCTTACATTGCTTCAGGACAGCATGCGCCCCACATGACTTCTCCTCTCATCCAGGACCGCTAACTCCCATCAGATACAACCCGGATTTCTGCCCAGGCTTGTCTAGAGACTTCTTGAGGAACATCTGGCCCCATAAACAATTATTAGCTAAACACGTTTTCATAAAGGTTCCTTTCTCTCTTACGAGGAACTACAGAGCAAGACCCAGGACTCCACTTTCCCATTCTGGACTTATGTCTAGCTAGGAATTTTTTTCAACTATCCAAGAACTCCAAACTAAAAAATAATTCTCACAGAACCGCCCAGTACCTATAGAGAATTCTCTGCGCTTCAGGAGGTGTCAACTGTATAAGCCAGCTGACCACTAAACAAATGCTGCTACTTAGAAAAAATACAGATAAATAGTAATATTGGTCCCAAATAAATGACAAATATTAGTAGCGCAAAACAAACATGAATTGACATATTCTTGGCAAGAAGGTAGAACCACCAGTGAATACTGATCAGTAAAATCAATAAAAAACACTTAAAAGTCCCATAGTCCATTCAGCCAGAAATGCAGGAAATAAAGCTGATGATCAATAATGTGTAGTGCACCATGGATCCAAATTGCCGTGAAGTATATAAGGATCACCAATATTCCACCACCAAGTGCCAGGGTTAGTAAAGGATGGCAACTCACCAGACCTCAATGCTCATTAACTCTCGAAAATGAGCACTCAGCATGTTTAACAGCAGAATGGTCAAATGAAGAGATCAGCCTCCCAGTGCATCAGTTGGTCATCAATACCCAGGTACATTCCTGACAAAAGCGGATCCCTACGAAGCCCTGCACGTACGTCCCATCCGCCTCCATCCCTTGCTCCGGAACATCTGGCCCCATAAACAATTATTAGCTAAACATGTTTTCAAAGGTTCCTTTCTCTCTTACGAGGAACTACAGAGCAAGACCCAGGACTCCACTTCCCCCTTCTGGACTTATGTCTAGCTAGGAATTTTTTTCAACTATCCAAGAACTCCCCCTGGCTGGCACTGTCAACACACGCCCTTTGAAGCTATCTGCTCAAATACCACACCACAACAACATTTAATTTCTCTACTATATGCCCACTTGTTCTCTAAAAACTCCTCAATAGCTAGCAAAATGTGCCAGATCTGGGAAAGGCAGCTAAACATTACCCTCACAGAGGATGAATGGGATAACATTCTCACTCACACACACAAAAGCTCAGTAAATGTCTCAGAACAGGAAAGAGGATATAAAATACTCTCAGGTTGGTACAGGACACCTGTACTTCTTCACAAATTCTCGCACTCGACATCCCCGCTATGCTGGAGATGTGGAGCAGCACCTGGTATGTTGCTTCATGAATTCTGGACCGCAGTCTATGAAAACATATCAAAAATAACATCTTTCACACTAGGCTTTACACCCATGCAGTACTTATTACATCACACCTCCCTCCAGAAATCCACCTACTACTAATCATTGGCCTGTATCTAGTTAACGTGGCCAGACATTGTATCCCTTCCAAGTGGGGTTCCACCACAATCTCTACAATAAATGACTGGTATTTAGAGATGGTCTTGCGGTTCGCAACCTGCCAATTTTGTGAACACATGGTGTTGTTCGCAGGGGCCATATTAGTTTACATTGGGGAGAACTTTGACCCATGTCACAGCCGTCAGGTGGAACGGGACGGCCAATTGAAACATTTCAGCACATGGACATGCCCCTTACCTTATAAATAGACCAGAGCTGTCTGCCATTTCACATTCTGCTTTTTGTCAGCGTAGGGAGAGGTCTGCTGTGTTCATCAGGGAGAGATTGCCAGTGACACAAATAGCTCTGTTAAGAGCCACAAAAGTCCTTTTCAGGGCTGGTATTTGGTATAGGTCTACTACAGTCTCTTTTCAGTTTAGGGACAGGTATGCTGTGTTCATCAGGGACAGATTGGCTGCAGTCTCTTTTCAGTGTAGGGACAGGTATGCTGTGTTCATCAGGGATAGAGATTGCCAGTGACACAAATCACTCTGTTAAGGTCCACAAAGCCATTTTAAGGGCTGCTATTTGGTATAGGGGTGCAGTGCACTATATATGGGTGTAATCCACGTATAATATACTTTGTAATATAAAAAGCATATTATAGTGGATTTGTATTGTGCACTGTGCAGCATTGTGACTGGTGTGTTGAGCGTTGGTGCAGCAATACTACAAACAGTGACAAAAGCACTTTTAATGTATTATAATTGGTGTGATAGACCTGTGGCCCCCCAATACCACATATTGAAGTGCGGTGTTATTTAACAGTATACTTTTCTAAGAGTGTATTGTAGTCCTGCAAAAATGTGGCCTCTTTTGTTGCGTTAACCGCGCTACACACAGTGACAACAGCTACTGGCCAATTATTTGTAGAACTGGTGTGATAAAACTGTGCCCCCCAATACCACATATTGAAGTGGGGTGTTATCTGAGTATACTTTCATGAGTGTATTTGTGCCCTGCAACAATATTGCCTCTTTTGCTGTGTTAACTCTGATACACACAGTGCCAAACTCACTGGTCAATTTTTTGTACAACTGGTGTGATAGATCAGTGGCCCCCCAATACCACATATTGAAATGGTGTGTCATCAGAGTATACTTTTATAAGTGTATTTGTGTCCTGCAACAATATTGCCTCTTTTGCTGTGTTAACTCTGATACACACAGTGACAAACTCACTGGCCATTTTTTTGTACAACTGGTGTGATAGATCAGTGCCCCCCCCAATACCACATATTAAAGTGGGGTGTCATCTGAGTATACTTTTATAAGTGTATTTGTGTCCTGCAACAATATTGCCTCTTTTGCTGTGTTAACTCTGATACATACAAAGCCAAACTCACTGGCCAATTTTTTGTACAACTGGTGTGATAAACCAGTGCCCCCTCCCCCCAATACCACATATTGAAGTGGGGTGTTATTTAACAGTATACTTTTCTAAGAGTGTGTTTTAGTCCTGCAAAAATTTGGCCTCTTTTGCTGTGTTAACTGTGCTGCGCACAGTAACAACAGTTACTGGCCAATTATTTGTAGAACTGGTGTGATAAACCTGTGCCCCCCCAATACCACAGACTGAAGTGGGGTGTTATCTGAGTATACTTTCATAAGTGTATTTGTGTCCTGCAACAATTTTGCCTCTTTTGCTGTGTTAACTCTCATACACACAGTGCCAAACTCCCTGGCCAATTTTTTGAACAACTGGTGTGATAATCCAGTGGCCCCCCAATTCCACATATTGAAGTGGGGTGTTATCTGAGTATACTTTCATAAGTGTATTTGTGTCTTGCAACAATATTGCCTCTTTTGCTGTGTTAACTCTCATACACACAGTGCCAAACTCACTGGACATTTTTTTGTACAACTGGTGTGATAGATCAGTGGCCCCCCAATACCACATATTGAAGTGGGGTGTCATCTGAGTATACTTTTATAAGTGTATTTGTGTCCTGCAACAATATTGCCTCTTTTGCTGTGTTAACTCTGATACACACAGTGCCAAACTCACTGGCCAATTTTTTGTACAACTGGTGTGGTGTGATAGATCAGTTGTCCCCCAATACCACATATTGAAGTGGGGTGTTATCTGAGTATACTTTCATAAGTGTATTTGTGTCCTGCAACAATATTGCCTCTTTTGCTGAGTTAACTCTGATACACACAGTGCCAAACTCACTGGCCAATTTTTTGAACAACTGGTGTGATAAACCAGTGCCCCCCCCCCCCAATACCACATATTGATATGGGGTGTTATTTAACAGTATACTTTTCTAAGAGTGTTTTAGTCCTTAAAAAATGTGGCCTCTTTTGCTGCGTTAACTGTGCTACACACAGTAACAACAGTTACTGGTCAATTATTTGAAGAACTGGTGTGATAAACCTGTGGCCCCCAATACCACAGACTGAAGCGGGGTGTTATCTGAGCATACTTTTATAAGTGTATTTGTGTCCTGCAACAATATTGCTTCTTTTGCTGTGTTAACTCTGATACACACAGTGCCAAACTCACTGGCCAATTTTTTGAACAACTGGTCTGATAAACCAGTGGCCCCCCAATACCACATATTGAAGTGGGGTGTTATTTAACAGTATACTTTTCTAAGAGTGTTTTAGTCCTTAAAAAATGTGGCCTCTTTTGCTGTGTTAACTGTGCTACACACAGTAACAACAGTTACTGGCCAATTATTTGTAGAACTGGTGTGCTAAACCTGTGGCCCCCCAATACCACAGATTGAAGCAGGGTGTTATATACCCAGGCCCTTCCGCAGGGGTGGTAGGGGTAGGGCAGGAGCAGTAGGCCGGAGCCAAAGTGTGAAGTTTCCGAAGGTGCGTTCAATTACGTCAAAGGATGCACCAGACTTGGTTGAGTGGCTAACTCAGCCTTCCTCTTCTGCACCCTCCTCATCCTCTCTATGTGCACCCTCTTCAATCTCTGCTGTGTGCACCCCCAAAGATACCACCACAAACACTACCACCACCACCACCTACCCTCCGCTTGAGTCACTGGAATTATTTTCCGATCCATCACAAGACATTTGCAATGCGCAGCCATTCTTGGCATCAGATCAGGAAGAGGAGGTAGCAACAGCCTCCACTCAGCAGTCTGACGACAGTACCCAGATCAGCCCAAGGAGGTTGGTCCCCACTGTTGCTGCCTTCTCCGAGATCTCGAATGTTAGTGGTGGGGAAGGTGACGTGGATGATGACGTGTCTATGGATATCAGGTGGGTGGCCACAAGAGAGGAAGAGGAGGGTAGTTCAGAGGGAGAGATGGACCAGCAGATAGGGAGGAGAAGCAGGCGGAACTTGCATTGCACAAGAGGTACAAAGCAGACTGCAAATGTATCAGGAGCGAGCCATCAACCATGTACAGTCACATCTGGCGCTCCCAGGACGCCGGCACATGGCTCCGCAGTGTAGGCTTTTCTTAATGTGTCCGTTGCTGACAACAGTGTTGCCATCTGCCGCATTTGCAGTCAAAGCATAAGTTGCGGTAAGCCCAACACACACCTTGGGATGACCGCCTTAAGAAGGCACCTGAACTCCCATCACCGAGCCCAGTGGGAGCAACACCGTCAGAACCCACAAAGCCACACTCCAGGCTCTCACCGTCCAGCCTCTTCTCCTTCTCCTTTTTCTCTCTCCTCACATTTGTCCTCCACTTCACCTTCCATGATGCCGTCGTCACGTTGTTCTGGAAAAAGGCAGGCTTCTGTGGTCCAAAAGGTTGGAGCGTAAAAAAATGATGACCCCGGATAACCCTCTTGCCCAACCTTTGACTGCTGGCTTTTCGGAACTGATAGCCCGCCAACTACTGCCATATCAACTGGTGGACTCGGAGGCCTTTCGTTAATTTGTGGCCATTGGAACAGCACAATGGAAGGTCCCAGGCAGGAAATATTTCTCGTAGAAGGGCATTCCAGAGCTGTATGGCCATGTTCAGTGGCAAAAGTGAATATATCTCTGGCACACAGGCCACAAATATCTGCCAGACCCCCATCCACCCACAACAATTCCTGGTCCTTGTCTTTGCTAAATACAGCATCATAAAAGGCATTTCATGTCCATTGAATGCCTAATTTCTGGGGCCTTTCATGGCCGACAATTATTTTTTCTGTCAATGCCTAATGAACCTTTGGCCACAGAATAATACATTCTTAGCTTTCAGGTAAACCCATGTGGGCTAATTTTTGGGGCCTTTTATGGCCAACACTTACTTATTTATCCTGTGAATACCTAATGTACCTTTAGCCACAGAATACTACGTTCTTTGCTGTCAGGTAAACCCATGTGGGCTAATTTTGGGGCCTATACTGGCCGACACTTACTTCTGTATCCTGTGAATGCCTAATGTACCTCCAGCCACCAAATACTACGTTCTTAGCTGTCAGGTAAACCCATGTGGGCTTATTTTTGGGGCCTATACTGGCTGACACTTATTTCTGTATCCTTTGAATGCCTAATGTATGTCCAGCCACCAAATACTACGTTCTTAGCTGTCAGTTAAACCCATGTGGGCTAATTTTTGGGGCCTTTTATGGCCGACACTTACTTATTTATCCTGTGAAAGCCTAATGTACCTTCAGCCACAGAATACAACGTTCTTAGCTGTCAGGTAAACGCATGTGGGCTAATTTTTGGGGCCTGTACTGGCCGACACTTACTTCTTTATCCTGTGAATGTGATGTGTACAAAAAGTGCACTGGAAAATTAAATAGAAAAGCTGCGACCTTAGAAAGATAAATGAACAGAAGAAAAATGTATATCAGGTGCGCTAGACTATTAAATTGATAAATATCAAATGTATAATGATATGGTGATATATCAATAATAAAAATTGCTGGGTGATATATGAAAAGTAGGAGGACAAAAACCTCCTTCACAAAATCCTTCAAATAACCTCCATCTCCTGTCTCAGTTGACGTCCGTCGTAGGAGGAAACGTGTCAGAGAGGAGCGCCGCAACGTCACAAACCATCGCCGTGGACCGCGCTGCAGGCAGCCGCGGCTTTCCAGCTGATCTCTCCGGTATCTATTGCCGCTTCTGTAATATATCAAGTCGACACATTGTAAGTGCATTATTTTCTTTTATTAAACTTTGTTTGAAGATATTACACTATTAGCGGTTTTTCTTTTATGGTATACCGGGGGGACCCCGACCAGAGCTAACAGATCCAAGCATTCCAGGGAACAGAGAAGGCACTCACTACAGGCGGAATCTATTTTTTGCCCAGAATTAAGACTCATCTGGTAAGAGGCTGACCAGCTCTCTCCTGACTGGAGAGAAGGATTTGGGGCTTTTTCTCACCGTTCCTGGGTTATATAGTGGCATTTTGGATCTGATAATACACGCGCCCTTGTATTATTCCATCTTGTAAGGGGCTCATTCATTCGCGGTGGAGGTCTTCGCTGCACACATCTATTGTGTTGAATCTTGCATCCTGGAGTTATTTAACATGCATGTTGGATGTTTATGATTTTGGATTCTCACATCCTATTCATGGACTCACTTTTTGGACATACACTTGAATGACTCTGTATTATTTTGGATTTTATTTCCTTTCACATATTGTCAATCATATGTCATCTATTTTGTTGTGTTTTTTGACTCACCTATTGTGAAGGAGGTTTTTGTCCTCCTACTTTTCATATATCATGCAGCAATTCTTATTATTGATATATCACCATATCATTATACATTTGATATTTATCAATTTAATAGTCTAGCGCACCTGTTATCCTGTGAATGCCTAATTTTTCAGACTGGAATTGGAAATCAATGGATCTGTAAAGGTTCCGCCAAATTGTGGAATGGATGCGGACCCATTTTACAGATGTGTGAATGGACCCTATATGTATTTGACATGTATTTACCGGCTGCTGTCAGTTCTGGCTGATTTAGGAAAAAAAATGTTTTTTGCTGTAAAAAAAATAAATACATTTTTAGGGCAACTTTTCCAATTGCAATACTTCAGTTATGACATTGTCCATGTGGTGGGACTATTTGTGCACAGCTAGTAAGTCTTTTTATGGCTGCAAATATGACCTAAAGGTTTTTTTTTCCCATAAACAATTTTTATTGAAAATGATATGACATACAATGTACACAGGAAATACTGGAAGAGAAGGGTGGCGCTCACTGGTGTCCATGTGATGCTATACTCTATGGATTAAAAACTGGAGAGTGTCTCTTGAGTGGAAATGGCATTTATTGAAGAAATCAGAATAAACATATAATAAAAAAATTGTGCCAAACCAGCCCCGAAGCTCCCAGACCTCCTTGGGTTGCTATAAGATTCCTTGATGGGACCAAGGGGAATGCTGAACCAAGCAGATGGTACCTGATAGTGAAGGGGGATCTCCGGACGTCACAATGGTAAGTACCGGCTAGTGGAGGATAAGGCACCCCAAAAGAACACTGCACTTGGAGTCAGGCTGGAGGGGGACGCTGTGCGCGGCCTCTGCACAGTCCCACAGCCGGATGACAGCTCTCCTGCGCCCGGGTTTCCGGATCCGCCGGTACCTCCGCGGTAACCGGAAGTGACGTGGGGATCGCGTCACCGGAAGTGACGATCAGCTAGAGTCAGGAAGTCGGGCTAGTCACGGACAACAACACACTTGCTTTCTGGTTACCGCAACTACATATTTCGCGGACAAAGCGCATGAGCTTCATAGTTTCATGAACGTATTCCCAAAAGGGTTGCAAAACCGGGCACGTCCACCATATGTGAAGCATGGTACCAGAAGTTGCATTGCATCTCCAGCAGGAATCATCGACAGCCGGAGTGAATTTGTGAATTTCTGCTGGGGTTCTGTACCAGCGAGTCAAGATCTTGTATCCATTCTCCTGGGCAGTGACACCAAGCATGAGCAAACGTTGCAGAAGATGCTGAGGGAGCATCAAGCAAGTGACTGTATAGTTCTGAGATTATATGGCGTTGAGGGCGAGTACGCTCGCATATGGATTCCAGTGGTGTCTGGGATCTTGTCAAGTCGTTAGGGGTATGTCTGGGGGAAAGGAAATGGCGTATTTGAAAGAACATCCACAATAGGAGGCCCGGAGGGCGAAGAGAAGTGTTAAGCCTTTCTCAAGTGATAGGTGCGCCTTTCTTGTAAAAGTGTTTAGCAAAAACTTCTTGGTGCGGCCAGCAGGAGTGAAGGAAGCCACTAGACATCCCTGGCGGGAAAGCAGGGTTTTCAGTTTCTTGCGCCAAGTATCATGAATAAGTAGTGGAGGCCCATTAAAGGGGTGTGATCTAAGAGAATGCGGAACAACGGAGATAGGTAACCACGGAAGGAGATGTAACGGGGTGGCCGACCAGGTATTCTCCACCCCGACGACCGCCTTTTGGTCAGCCTGTAGATTCCAATCCACTATTCTGCTGAGAAGACACGCTTTATAATAGCTCAGTACATCCGGTAGATTTAACCCCCTCTGTGCTTGGGAGCCGTAAGGCGGGAGAACTTGATCCTGGGAGGTTTACCTTGCCAAAAGAATGTCAGCCACAGAGATCGGAGAGAGGAGAAGAAGGCGGGGGGTATATGTATGGAAATTGTTTGGAAGAGGTACAATAGTTTGGGGAGAATGGACATTTTTAAAATAGCAGCCCTCCCAAACCAGGAGACCTGGAGATTTCTCCAGGACTTTAAATCCGCCCCGATGGCGGACAGTAGGGATTGGTAGTTAGAAGCATAGAGGCTCGAAAGGTCCCGTGGGATATGTATACCTAAATAGGGAAGTGATGAGGTTGTCCATACGAAAGGAAAATTAGACTGGCACCGTTCCACCTCTGAATACAGAAGGGAAACGTTAAGAGCCATCGACTTCGAGTGATTTACTTTAAGGTTGGATAGTGAACCGTAATACTCCAGGTCTCTCATCAGATTCGGGATGGTTATGTGTGGTTGCGACAAAAAAAGGAGCATGTTGTTAATATTATAGTATAGGGAGGGAGGGTTAATTAAGGATTTTTTTTTTTGTTTGTTGTGTTTATCTAATTCTTTCACACCCCTGATACTGCCGATCCTAAAATGGCAACTGTAAAAGTAATGTCAATAAACTCAAGGGGCCTAAATACACCAGAAAAAAGGCATATGTTATTGAATGATTTGAGACGCTCCCAAATAGACATAGCACTAGTACAAGAAACACACTTTAAAGAAAGTAAATTTTCTATCTTTAGAAATAAAAATTACCTGTGGGGGTATCATTCATCTAATAGAGAGTCTAAATCAAAAGGGGCCTCTATATTGATCGCTAATAGAATTCCATGGTCCTTACAAGAGACCAAATTGGACATAGAAGGGAGATATGCTTTTGTTAAAGGAGCAATAGGAGGGGTGAAAGTAACATTTGCATCTATATACGCACCCAACTATAATCAAGATTCTTTCTTTAAAAATGTGCTAAATAAATTATTAGACTTTACGGAAGGTCAATTACTGATAGGGGGAGATATAAATGTACCCTTAAATCCCACAATGGATACCTCATCAGGTTATACTTCGAACCCACTGCGTATTGGTAAATGTATAACTCAAGAATTACATAAAAACCAACTGGTAGATGCATGGAGAATAACACATTTAGGCGAAAAAGACTATACATTTTATTCTCCAGTATACAAAATATACACAAGAATAGACTATTTTTTCATCCCACACAGACAATTGCATGCAATAGAGAAAATTGAAATTGGAAGTATAACATGGTCAGATCACGCACCAGTTATCTTACAATATTCACTCTCGGAAACACTATCCCTCGGGAATAGGTTTTGGAGACTGAATGAGAGCCTTCTACAGATGCCGGAGATCCTCAGAGATGTAACAGAGGAACTTAAATTTTACTTTCAAACAAATGAAACACCGGGGGGAGACTCTGGAATTCTGTGGGAGGCTCATAAAACAGTAATTCGTGGAATATTGATCAAGCATGGATCAAGGGTCAAAAAAGAACGAGAAAAGCAATTGACAATATTACTCTCCTCATTACATAAGCTTGAAAATAGGCATAAAAGGAATCCAGGGGTTAATACAGAGACAGAAATGCTACACATACGGAAACAAATTATGGACCTATTAGATTATAAAGCTAAAGCATCTTTACAGAGGAGTCGCAAAATGGGATATGAATCAGGTTATAAGTGCGGGAAACTATTAGCCAATGCGGTAAAAGACATTAAAACAGCCACATATATTCCGCAAATCTTATCATCTAAGGGCACTAAAATATCACTGCCTAGACAGATCGCGCAGACTTTTGGAGACTATTATTCCTTCTTATACAATTTAACAGATCAATCGCCAACGCCAATACAGATGGAGGAATATATAGACACTCTCGGCGGAAACTTACAGAGAACTGGACTCTCCAATAAAATTAGAAGAAATACAACAAGCCCTTGATAACGATGCGGGACAAAACCCAGTTTTCTGCAAGGATACATTGAGAGCGCATATTGCGGTTATCCCTAAAGAAGATAAAGATTTAATGTTATGTGGAAGTTACAGACCGATATCACTTCTTGACACAGACTTAAAACTTTTTACCAAAATATTGGCATCTCGACTAACGCAACATTTACATTCATTGATACATTTAGATCAAGTGGGATTTATAATAAACAGAGAAGCGAGAGATAATACTACAAAAGTACTGAATTTACTATTCGCAGCAGATGGATCCCAGACCCCATGTGTATTCTTAGGAACTGACGCAGAAAAAGCATTTGACCGAGTTAACTGGAAATTTATGCTATCCACACTTAAATACATTGGATTAGGTAAAACTATGATACAATGGATATCATCCATATATTCTGACCCATCAGCACAAGTTAAAGTAAACGGGATACTTTCAGATCCGTTTATTATTAAAAATGGGACGAGACAGGGATGCCCCCTATCCCCTATTTTATTTGCTCTCTCTGGAACCATTTCTATGCATGTAAGGCTAAACTCAGACATCCAAGGTATACCAATGGGGAAAGAACAGCATAAAATCTCCGCCTATGCAGACGATCTATTATTTACAATAATAAATCCATTAATATCACTACCGAACCTTATTAAAGAATTTGAACAATATAGTGCCATAGCTAATTTAAAGATACATTTTAATAAGTTAGAAGCTATGGGAATAAAACTATCTAGTAATTTACTTCAGACCATGAAACAGAACTTTAAATTTAAATGGACAGATAAAGCACTAAAATACCTGGGTACGTACATACCCGTTAACCCCGCCCGAATTTATGAACTGAATTTCTCTACCCTTCTAACAACAATCCGTCTTAAATTAGAAAAATGGAAAACAGGCCTATACTCTTAACCACTTTACGACTGCTCACAGTAATATTACTGCGGCAGAGTGGCTCGTTATCGTCTGACAACGTAGTACTACGTCGTCAGACACTCCCCCTTCTGGGCGGCGCTTGCGCGCCGCCGGAGGCTCGCTCCCGCTGTTTTCATTCACAGCGGGAGTCGGGCCAGGGGAGGAGCAGCGGCGATCGCCGCTGCTCTTACCCGATCGTCGGGGATTGAGTCTGGAGATCTGCCCGCTGTGTTTACATAGTCTCCATAGTGACAGGGAGTGACAGATCGGACTGTTCAGCATAGCTGGACATCCGATCTGTCCATGACTCACACAGTCACCCCCCCCCACACGTCAGTAAGCACCAGGCATACATTAACCCCTCCCTCTCCAATAAAATTAACCCCTTCCCTGCCAGTGTCATTTTTACAGTAACAGTGCATATATATAGCACTGATTACTGCAGTAATGTCACTGGTACCCCCAAAAGTGTCAAAAATGTCAGTCAAGGGTCCGATCTGCCGCCGCAATGTCGCAGTCCCGCAAAAAAAAACGCAGATCGCCGCCATTACGCGTTAAAAAAAAAACACCAAAAATGACAGAAATCTTTCCCTTTGTTAGTAAACGTAATAACTTTTGCGCAAACCAATCAAAATACGCTTATTGCAATTTTTTTTACCAAACATAGGTAGCAGAAAACAAATTGGGCAAAAAATTTTTAAAAAATTGGTTTTTACATCTTTTTTGGGGGGAATTTCATATAAAAAAATGTTAAAAATATTGTTATTTTTTCAAAATAAACGCTATTTTTTTGTTTATAGCGCAAAAAGTAAAAATCGCACAGGTGATCAAATACCACCAAAAGAAAGCTCTGTTTGTAGGAAAAAAAGGACGTAAATTTCGTTTGGGTACGGCGTCGCACGACCGCGCAATTGTCAGTTGAATTCGCACAGCGCCGAATCACAAAAAGTGGCCTGGACGGAAGACAGCAAAATCCTCCGGTGGTAAAGTGGTTAATCTGATTAAGATGTCAATACTACCTAGGTTTTTGTATCTTTTTCAAACACTACCTATTAAGATCCCAAACTATTATTTTAAACAGGTAAATTCAATATTTATTAAATTTATTTGGGCAAATAAGAAGCCACGGATATCGCGAGAGTTGTTAACCTTACCAAAAAAATATGGAGGAGCTGCAATCCCAGATATTTGTAAATACTACCAGGCTACACACCTCCGGAGGCAAATCGACTGGTGTCGTCATGAGGAATCAAAATTATGGGTACAAATAGAACAAACAAATACACCGGTCCCCCTAAAAAGGGCATTATGGTGTTATAAAAACTTACCAGCAGAATTAAAATCACATCAACTGATTGGTACGACCTTACAAATATGTTCACAAATTTGTCTTAATGATTCTGTTTCTTCATATGACTCACCATTATACCCTATACTGGGAAACCCGAGATTTGCTATGGGACTGGAAGCACAATCTTTTAAAGCCCTTAGCAATTCAGACTGTTTCCAAGCCTCTCACTTTATAAGGGAGAATAATTGGCCATCTATGGAGATCCTAATGAATGAAGAAGAGGCATTTAGACTTCCTTTCTGGAATGCACTTCAACTTTATCATTTCCTAAGAACGATCCCTAGCCCTCAGAATTATAATCGCAAATTGACGACATTTTAAAAATACTGTTCGGATTCAGGGGGCATATCTCAGGTGTTATCTAAAACATACAATTTAATAAACCTCCCTAAGGTAAAATATCAAGTGAGCTATTTTGACAAATGGGAGAGGGAACTAACTTGCACCTTCACCACAGAGCAGCGACAACACATAATCAATCTTATTTTTAAATCATCCATATGTACTAGGTATCAAGAACTAAACTTTAAAATTCTGACAAGATGGTATTATACCCCATATAAATTACATAAAATGGCAATAAGTAATACTGATAGATGTTGGCGCTGTTTGGTGGAAGAAGGCACATTAATACATATTTTCTGGTCTTGCCCTAAACTAGCAAATTTCTGGAAAAAAGTTAGAGAGATTATGCAAAAGTTCTCAGAAACAAATATACCAGAAGATCCAGCCTTCTTCCTTTTACAATTAAGTATGATACCAGTGAAAAGATAGAGAGGATCAATAATATGTCATATGGTAAATGCAGCTAGAGCCTGTATTCCTATTAACTGGAAAAAACAAACACCACCAACAATAGAATGCTGGATACAGAAAGTAGAAGAAATAAATAAAATGGAGGATCTGGTTCTGACAGCCCAACATAAAAGAGAAAAGTACACAGAAATATGGAGCATATGGAACTCGTTTATGCTTTCGAACCAAGGGAGAATCTCATTGGAAGAAGATATGATAGATCCCTAAATACTAAAACGTTGGCTCGGCAGTAAAGGGAGGAGATAACTCTTTATATCCTTTTCCTATTCCCCCCCCCCTTTTAGTTTCTATCTTTTCCTTTTTTTTTTTTTTTTCTCTTTCTCTTTTTTTTTTTTTCTTTGGGTCTCAGTTTGTATAGGGTTGATTTGCTTTATAGAAATAGAGAAGTGTAGGTGAGAGGAATCTAGGAGAATACATTTGAGTTATGGAAAAGTTAATGTAAGAATAGATTTGAATATGTTATGAGATGTTTGTTTGATTATGTAATGTAGGATCTCACCTTGAAACTTCAATAAAAGTCATAATTGAAAAAAAAAAAAAGGAGCATGTCGTCTGCAAATGCGGCTACTTTATGGGTGGAGTCCCCCACTTGGACGCCGTGAACATTAGGGTTCTGACGGAGCATATTCAGGAAGGGTTCAAGAGATAGAACAAAAAGAATAGGGGATAGGGGGCATCCCTGTCTCGTGCCATTAGATAAGTGAAAAGCGTCCGACAGGTGGCCGTTAACCCGCACCCTGGCGATTTGGTCCGTGTAAAGTGCCTGGATGTTTGAAAGCATCCGAGATCTGAATCCGATGGATTCCAGGGTCTTCAACATGTAATCGCAGGCCACTCTGTCGAACGCCTTCTCGGCATCTAGAGAGAGGAAAAAAACTGGAACTTTCTTTGCAGTTCGCCAATGATGCATGTTATGGGCTTTTGTGGTGTTGTCTCTCGCCTCCCTGCCAGGGACAAAGCCCACCTGATCCAAGGAGACGAGAGATGGTAGGAAAGGGAGAATCCTATTGGCCAAAATCTTGGCGTATAACTTGGCATCAACGTTTAAAAGAGGGATCGGTCGATAGCTTGTCACTAAGGAGGCATCCTTCCCTGGCTTCAGGATCACCGAGATATGGGCCTCCAGCAGGGAAAGAGGATGAAAAGGGGAGGTGGCAAGACTCCCAAATGCACGAAGAAAATGCTGTGCAAGAATCTCGGCAAAAGAGCGGTAATACTGGAGCGAAAGCCCATCTGGGCCCTGGCTTTTTCCCGGCTTCATTTCCTTAAGGGCGTGATGTAGCTCTTCTCCAGATATGGGGGCCTCCAAGGAATCAGCATCTGTTTCAGAAAGAGGGGTCATACCATGTGATTGGAAGAAGGCATCCAGTTCGGCCTTCCTGGATTCTGGAGAGGGTTTAACAGCAAGGGAGTCAGAAAGGTTGTACAGTTTCCTGTAATAGGACTCAAACTGTTTGGCTATGGCGGGGTTGGAGTGGTGGGGGGTGCCGGAGGCCTCCCGGATAAGATGCACCGGGAAGGATGCGCTCTGTGTACGCCATGCGTGAGACAGGAGGCGGCCACTCTTGTTCCCCTGCTCATAGAATAGCTTGCGTGAGAGAACCAACCTGCGGTGTGCCTGGAGACCCAGCTTATCACGTAACTCAGTGCGAACCGCCGTCAGTTCCGACAAAGTGGTTTGTGCAAGGGAACATTTAACCACTTTACCACCGGAGGATTTTGCTGTCTTACGTCCAGGCCACTTTTTGCGATTCGGCCCTGTGCGACTTTAACTGACAATTGCGCGGTCGTGCGACACCGTACCCAAGCGAAATTTACGTCCTTTTTTTCCCACAAACAGAGATTTCTTTTGGTGGTATTTGATAACATGTGCGATTTTTTTTTACTTTTTGCGCTATAAACAAAAAAAGAGCGTTTATTTTGAAAAAATAACAATATTTTTAACATTTTTTATATGAAATTCCCCCCAAAAAAGATGTAAAAAACTATTTTTTTTTACATTTTTGGCCAATTTGTTTTCTGCTACCCATGTTTGGTAAAAAAAATCACAATAAGCGTATTTTGATTGGTTTGCGCAAAAGTTATTGCGTTTACTAACAAAGGGAAAGATTTCTGTCATTTTTGGTGTTTTTTTTAACGCGTAATGGCGGCGATCTGCGATTTTTTTTGCGGTACTGCGACATTGCGGCGGACAGATCGGACCCTTGACTGACATTTTTGACACTTTTGGGGGTACCAGTGACATTACTGCAGTAATCAGTGCTATATATATGCACTGTTACTGTAAAAATGACACTGGCAGGGAAGGGGTTAATTTTATTGGAGAGGGAGGGGTTAATGTATGCCTGGTGCTTACTGACGTGTGGAGGGGGAGGTGACTGAGTGAGCCAGGGACAGATCGGATGTCCAGCTATGCTGAACACTCCGATCTGTCACTCCCTGTCACTTGGGAGATCCACCCGCTTGTGTTTACACAGGCGGGCGGATCTCCACACTAGATCCCCGACGATCGGGGATGAGCGGCGGCTATAGCCGCTGCTCTTCCCCTGGCCCGACTCCCGCTGTGACCGAAAACAGCGGGAGCGAGCCTCCGGCGGCGCGCAAGCGCCGCCCAGAAGGGGGAGTGTCTGACGACGTGGTACTACGTCATCAGACAATAACGAGCCACTCTGCCGCAGTAATATTACTGTGGGCGGAGGTAAAGTGGTTAAAGGATTTTTCGAGCGTTTCAAGTCTGGAGTAGAGGTCCTTGAGTTCCTTCTGGCGTGCCCGTATAAGGGAGGCCGACAAAGAGAGAAATTCTCCCAGGATCAAACACTTGTGCGCCTCCCATTGGGTCAACGCTGAGGTGTCAGGGGTGTTGTTCAGGCCAAAATATTCCGTCAGGGTATTTTGGAGCTTCGCAACCACTGCTTTGTCTCTTAGAAGCGAGGCATTAAGTCTCCAGGATTTACATCTCGTTTCGATTTCCGGAAACTGAAGGGAAATAGTAATTGGGTTGTGGTCTGACAACACACTGGGTTCAATGGTGGAGGAAGATAGGTAAGGAAGGTCTGGTTGGGATAAAAAGAGATAATCGATTCTGGAGAATTTCTGGTGGGGTGAGGAAAAAAATGTGTAATCTCTTGTGTCCGGATGGGTCAGTCTCCAAGAATCGTGAAGTCGGAGAGATTGGAGCTGATTGGTGATTTGGCGCAGTGCCTTGTAAGGAAGGACAGAGGAGCCAGTGGAGGAGTCGAGCAAGGGGTTTTAGGGGGCATTGAAATAGCCACCAAGAATCAAGAGGCCAGATGCAAAGTCCCGAAGTTCCTGAATGGCAGAGCGAAAGAAAGCCACCTGTTTGCTATTAGGTGCGTAAAGGTTCGCGATCATGATTGGACGGGAGGCAAGGAGCCCCTTAATGAAGATGAACCTGCCGTTAGGATCTTTTTTAGTTGTTAATAGTTTGAAATCTACCTGACGAGCCAAAAGAATCGAGACCCCGCGTGATTTGGAACCGTCCGTTGTAGCATGAAATCCTGTGGGAAAGCGCTTGTTGGAGAGGAATATCGGATCACCAGTAGTGTTGAGCGAACACGGACTGTATTATTCGTGTTCGTACCGAATAATTGGATTTTTGTTACCCAAACACGGACAGGGACACTTTACTGTATATTCGGGTAAAAATCCGTGTTCGGTCGTTTTATTTCCGGGTTTTGCATGCTTTGGCGCGCTTTTCATGGCGGGCTTTCAACAGCCAATCAACAAGCGTTTAACTGGTGTGCCTAAGCCATCCCAGCAAAGCCTGCAAAATGTATCAGTAGCTGTGATTGGCCGTCTGAAGCATGTGACCAAGTCTTTATAAGTTCGAGGCAGCGCCGCAGCGGCGTTATTCTGCTGCTTAGATCAGGGAGAGAGCACACATTAACGTGCTGGCTGCTGATTAGGGACAGACAGGCAGGAAAAAAACATTTGTGTCCGGATAGAATTGAGGGACAGGTCGGAGTGTTTTAGGCAGGGCGAGTTGTAGGCATTTTAGGGAGAGGCTGCTGCTGATTTTTAGGGAAATTGTGTTCTACAAACTACAATCGATATTGCTGTGTGGGGTGGGGTCTGCACTTAGTCCTGATCTACGATCTCTTATCAATCCTGTTAGGGATAGAGTTTGCTGATTTTTAGGGAAAGTGTGTTCTACAAACTACAATCGATATTGCTGTGTGGTGTGGGATAGGAGATAGGCAGGTGTCAGTGATCCACATCCATTTTGCTGTGTGTGGGCTGCAGTGAACACAATCTTTTTGGGGTGCAGTGAACACAATCTTTTTGGGGTGCAGTGAACACAATCTTGGTGCAGTGAACACAATCTTTTTGGGGTGCAGTGAACGAAATTCTTTTGGGGTGCAGTGAACACAATCTTTGTGTGGTGCAGTGAACACAATCTTTTTGGGGTGCAGTGAACAAAATACTTTTGGGGTGCAGTGAACACAATCTTTGTGGGGTGCAGTGAACACAATCTTTGTGGGGTGCAGTGAACAAAATCCTTTTGGGGTGCAGTGAACACAATCTTTGTGGGGTGCAGTGAACACAATCTTTGTGGGGTGCAGTGAGCAAAATCCTTTTGGGGTGCAGTGAACACAATCTTTGTGGGGTGCAGTGAACACAATCTTTGTGGGGTGCAGTGAACAAAATCCTTTTGGGGTGCAGTGAACACAATCTTTGTGGGGTGCAGTGAACACAATCTTTGTGGGGTGCAGTGAACACAATCTTTTTGGGGTGCAGTGAACACAATCTTTGTGGGGTACAGTGAACACAATCTTTGTGGGGTGCAGTGAACACAATCTTTGTGGGGTACAGTGAACACAATCTCATACTTCTGAAGATTTGAGGGTGCTGCCTGTTCCATACTCCTACTCCTCATCCATCCTTTTAGGGGTACAAACAATAGTAATTGGGGCCTAGTGTGGTTGTGTACGTGTGAGATACATACACTTTTTTTGATCATATTTCCTATTCCGCTATTCAATAAAAACCTTTGGGGATCAATTAAATTGCGGGATAGTCTATGTCGGTACGTGTGAGATCCACCTTTCCAAGTTTTTGGGGTTCATCTCATACTTCTGAAGATTTGAGGGTGCTGCCTGTTCCATACTCCTCCTACTCCTCATCCATCCTTTTAGGGGTACAAACAATAGTAATTGGGGCCTAGTGTGGTTGTGTACGTGTGAGATACATACACTTTTTTTGATCATATTTCCTATTCCGCTATTCAATAAAAACCTTTGGGGATCAATTAAATTGCGGGATAGTCTATGTCGGTACGTGTGAGATCCACCTTTCCAAGTTTTTGAGGTTCATCTCATACTTCTGAAGATTTAAGGGTGCTGCCTGTTCCATACTCCTCCTACTCCTCATCCATCCTTTTAGGGGTACAAACAATAGTAATTGGGGCCTAGTGTGGTTGGGTACGTGTGAGATACATACACTTTTTTTGATCATATTTCCTATTCCGCTATTCACTAAAAACCTTTGGGGATCAATAAAATTGCGGGATAGTCTGTGTCGGTACGTGTGAGATCCACCTTTCCAAGTTTTTGAGGTTCATCTCATACTTCTGAAGATTTGAGGGTGCTGCCTGTTCCATACTCCTCCTACTCCTCATCCATCCTTTTAGGGGTACAAACAATAGTAATTGGGGCCTAGTGTGGTTGTGTACGTGTGAGATACATACACTTTTTTTGATCATATTTCCTATTCCGCTATTAAATAAAAACCTTTGGGGATCAATTAAATTGCGGGATAGTCTGTGTCGGTACGTGTGAGATCCACCTTTCCAAGTTTTTGGGGTTTATCTCATACTTCTGAAGATTTGAGGGTGCTGCCTGTTCCATACTCCTCCTACTCCTCATCCATCCTTTTAGGGGTACAAACAATAGTAATTGGGGCCTAGTTTGGTTGTGTACGTGTGAGATACATACACTTTTTTTGATCATATTTCCTATTCCGCTATTCAATAAAAACCTTTGGGGATCAATTAAATTGCGGGATAGTCTGTGTCGGTACGTGTGAGATCAACCTTTCCAAGTTTTTGGGGTTCATCTCATACTTCTGAAGATTTGAGGGTGCTGCCTGTTCCATACTCCTCCTACTCCTCATCCATCCTTTTAGGGGTACAAACAATAGTAATTGGGGCCTAGTGTGGTTGTGTATTTGTGAGATACATACACTTTTTTTGATCATATTTCCTATTCCGCTATTCAATAAAAACCTTTGGGGATCAATTAAATTGCGGGATAGTCTGTGTCGTTACGTGTGAGATCCACCTTTCCAAGTTTTTGAGGTTCATCTCATACTTCTGAAGATTTGAGGGTGCTGCCTGTTCCATACTCCTCCTACTCCTCATCCATCCTTTTAGGGGTACAAACAATAGTAATTGGGGCCTAGTGTGGTTGTGTACGTGTGAGATACATACACTTTTTTTATCATATTTCCTATTCCGCTATTCAATAAAAACCTTTGGGGATCAATAAAATTGTGGGATAGTCTGTGTCGGTACGTGTGAGATCAACCTTTCCAAGTTTTTGGGGTTCATCTCATACTTCTGAAGATTTGAGGGTGCAGCCTGTTCCATACTCCTCCTACTCCTCATCCATCCTTTTAGGGGTACAAACAATAGTAATTGGGGCCTAGTGTGGTTGTGTACGTGTGAGATACATACACTTTTTTTGATCATATTTCCTATTCCGCTATTCAATAAAAACCTTTGGGGATCAATTAAATTGCGGGATATTCTGTGTCGGTACGTGTGAGATCAACCTTTCCAAGTTTTTGAGGTTCATCTCATACTTCTGAAGATTTGAGGGTGCTGCCTGTTCCATACTCCTCCTACTCCTCATCCATCCTTTTAGGGGTACAAACAATAGTAATTGGGGCCTAGTGTGGTTGTGTACGTGTGAGATACATACACTTTTTTTGATCATATTTCCTATTCCGCTATTCAATAAAAACCTTTGGGGATCAATTAAATTGCGGGATAGTCTGTGTCGGTACGTGTGAGATCAACCTTTCCAAGTTTTTGAGGTTCATCTCATACTTCTGAAGATTTGAGGGTGCTGCCTGTTCCATACTCCTACTCCTCATCCATCCTTTTAGGGGTACAAACAATAGTAATTGGGGCCTAGTGTGGTTGTGTACCTTTGAGATACATACACTTTTTTTGATCATATTTCCTATTCCGCTATTCAATAAAAACCTTTGGGGATCAATTCAATTGCGGGATAGTCTGTGTCGGTACGTGTGAGATCCACCTTTCCAAGTTTTTGGGGTTCATCTCATACTTCTGAAGATTTGAGGGTGCTGCCTGTTCCATACTCCTCCTACTCCTCATCCTGCCTTTAGGGGTACAAACAGTAGTAATTTGGGCCTAGTGTGCTTCTGTACGTGTGAGATACATACACTTTTTTTGATCATATTTCCTATTCCGCTATTCAATAAAAACCTTTGGGGATCAATTAAATTGCGGGATAGTCTGTGTCGGTACGTGTGAGATCAACCTTTCCAAGTTTTTGGGGTTCATCTCATACTTCTGAAGATTTGAGGGTGCTGCCTGTTCCATACTCCTCCTACTCCTCATCCATCCTTTTAGGGGTACAAACAATAGTAATTGGGGCCTAGTGTGGTTGTGTATTTGTGAGATACATACACTTTTTTTGATCATATTTCCTATTCCGCTATTCAATAAAAACCTTTGGGGATCAATTAAATTGCGGGATAGTCTGTGTCGTTACGTGTGAGATCCACCTTTCCAAGTTTTTGAGGTTCATCTCATACTTCTGAAGATTTGAGGGTGCTGCCTGTTCCATACTCCTCCTACTCCTCATCCATCCTTTTAGGGGTACAAACAATAGTAATTGGGGCCTAGTGTGGTTGTGTATTTGTGAGATACATACACTTTTTTTGATCATATTTCCTATTCCGCTATTCAATAAAAACCTTTGGGGATCAATTAAATTGCGGGATAGTCTGTGTCGGTACGTGTGAGATCCACCTTTCCAAGTTTTTGAGGTTCATCTCATACTTCTGAAGATTTGAGGGTGCTGCCTGGTCCATACTCCTCCTACTCCTCATCCATCCTTTTAGGGGTACAAACAATAGTAATTGGGGCCTAGTGTGGTTGTGTACGTGTGAGATACATACACTTTTTTTTATCATATTTCCTATTCCGCTATTCAATAAAAACCTTTGGGGATCAATAAAATTGTGGGATAGTCTGTGTCGGTACGTGTGAGATCAACCTTTCCAAGTTTTTGGGGTTCATCTCATACTTCTGAAGATTTGAGGGTGCTGCCTGTTCCATACTCCTCCTACTCCTCATCCATCCTTTTAGGGGTACAAACAATAGTAATTGGGGCCTAGTGTGGTTGTGTACCTTTGAGATACATACACTTTTTTTGATCATATTTCCTATTCCGCTATTCAATAAAAACCTTTGGGGATCAATTAAATTGCGGGATATTCTGTGTCGGTACGTGTGAGATCAACCTTTCCAAGTTTTTGAGGTTCATCTCATACTTCTGAAGATTTGAGGGTGCTGCCTGTTCCATACTCCTACTCCTCATCCATCCTTTTAGGGGTACAAACAATAGTAATTGGGGCCTAGTGTGGTTGTGTACCTTTGAGATACATACACTTTTTTTGATCATATTTCCTATTCCGCTATTCAATAAAAATCTTTGGGGATCAATTCAATTGCGGGATAGTCTGTGTCGGTACGTGTGAGATCCACCTTTCCAAGTTTTTGGGGTTCATCTCATACTTCTGAAGATTTGAGGGTGCTGCCTGTTCCATACTCCTCCTACTCCTCATCCTGCCTTTAGGGGTACAAACAGTAGTAATTTGGGCCTAGTGTGCTTCTGTACGTGTGAGATACATACACTTTTTTTGATCATATTTCCTATTCCGCTATTCAATAAAAACCTTTGGGGATCAATTAAATTGCAGGATAGTCTGTGTCGGTACGTGTGAGATACACCTTTCCAATTTTTGGGGCGCATCTCATACTGCCGAGGTTTTGAGGGTGCTTCAGTCTGCCTCCTGCCTGCTCCTCCTACTCCTCTTCCTCATCCTGCCTTTAGGGTACAAAAAATTGTAATCGGCGGGGCCTAGTCTGTGTTTGTACGTGTGAGATACACCGTATTATAACATTTTTCCTATTCCGCTATTCAATAGACACCCTTTTGGAGTGTAAAAAATTAAATTACGGCATAGTCTGTATCGGTACGTGTGAGATACACCTTTTAAATTTGTTTGGCGCATCTCCTTCCCCCGCCAAGGATTGCAGGGCGCTTCAGTTTGCCTCCTGTTCCCAACTCCTCCTACTCCTCTTCCTCATCCTGCCTTTAGGGTACAAAAAATTGTAATCAGGCCTAGTCTGTGTTTGTACGTGTGAGATACACCGTATTATAAAATTTTTCCTATTCCGCTATTCAATATACACCCTTTTGGAGTGTAAAAAATTAAATTACGGCATAGTCTGTATCGGTACGTGTGAGATACACCTTTTAAATTAGTTTGGCGCATCTCCTTCCCCCGCCAAGGATTGCAGGGCGCTTCAGTTTGCCTCCTGTTCCCAACTCCTCCTACTCCTCTTCCTCATCCTCCCTTTAGGGTAGAAAAAAATTTAATCGGGCCTAGTCTGTGTTTGTACGTGTGAGATACACAGTTTTTATCCTATTCCGCTATTCAATATACACCCTTTTGGTGTAAAAAACATTAAATTGCGGCATAGTTTGCATATTTGACTGTGAGATACACCCGTGCGATACTGTTGTTGTATTGTTCCGCTATTCAATAAACACCTTTCTAGGGCAAGATCTTAAATTACAGAAATATGAGGAGACCGTCAAATAAGGGCCGTGGCCTGGGTCGTGGTGCTGCTGGTAGAGCTCCTGTTGCAAGGAGAGGATGTGGTCGATCTGTGCCAGCTACACGCACAAGTCAAACACCTTCCTCAAGTGTGAGTAGGCGACAGAGCCTGCATCAGTATTTGGTAGGGCATCATACGCCTCTAGAAGTGATGAGGCCAGAACACAGAGAGGCGATAGTAGATTGGTTTGCTGCTGACAGTGCCTCTAGTTCCTTCACATTGTCTCCCACCCAGTCTACTGCAGAAAGGTCAGAGTTGGCACTTGCAGCCGATGTCCAACCGTCTTTCACCTCACCCCCTTGCAAATCAGGCAAGCAGTCTGAGCCCCAAGCCATACAGCAGTCTCTTCTTCTTTTTGAGGACTCTGTCAGCAGGGTTTCCCAGGGCCATCCACCTAGCCCTGCCCCAGAAGCGGAAGAGATTGAGTGCAGCGATGCCCAACCACTTATTTCTCAAGATGAGTACATGCAAGGACCATCGCAGCACGTCTCCGATGATGACGAAACGCAGGTGCCAACTGCTGCGGCGTTCAGCATTGTGGAGAACGACAAGGAGGGCAGGGGTGAAGACTGGGTGGAAGATGATGTGGAGGACGATGAGGTCCTCGATCCCACATGGAATGAACGTCATGCAGGTGACCTGAGTAGTTTGGAGGAAGAGGCGGTGGTCGCACAGAGCCACCAGCACAGCAGAAGAGGGAGCAGGGTGCAGAAGCGGAGCGGCCGTGCCCTAGACACTACGCCTGCTACTGACCAACGCAGCAAGGGAACGAGCGCACAAAAGTCAGCTCAAAGGAGTTCTCTAGCGTGGAAGTTCTTTAGAAAATGTGCTGATGACAGGACACGAGTGGTTTGCACCCTGTGCAATCAGAGCCTGAAGCGAGGCATAAACCTTCTCAACCTGAGCACAACCTGCATGATCAGGCATCTAAGTGCAAAGCACGAGCTGCAGTGGAGTACACACCTTCAAAACCAAGAAACGTCTCTGGCTCATCCTGCTTCCTCTTCTGCTGCAGTCTCGGCCGCTCCAGCCACATCTGTAGTGATACCGGCACCTGCCACCCCGCAAACAGACGATCTGTCAGCAACACCACCACCTGGGTCACCAACAACCATCTCCACAATGTCCCGTGGAAGCGTTCAGCTTTCCATCTCCCAAACACTTGAGAGGAAGAGGAAGTACCCCCCTACCCACCCGCGATCCCTGGCCCTGAATGCCAGCATTTCAAAATTATTGGCCTTTGAAATGCTGTCATTCCGTCTGGTGGAGACGCACAGTTTTAAAAACCTTATGTCGGTGGCTGTCCCACAGTACATCGTGCCCAGCCGACACTACTTTTCCAGGCAAGCCATTCCTTCCCTGCACAACCAAGTGGGGGAAAAAATCAGGTGTGCACTGCGCAACGCCATCTGTGCCAAGGTCCACCTAACTACCGATACGTGGACCAGTAAGCACGGTCAGGGGCGTTATATCTCCCTAACGGCACACTGGGTAAATGCAGAGGTGGATGGGACTGAGGCGGATAGCAATTTGGCGCATGTCCTTCCACCACCGAGGATTGCAGGGCGCTTCAGTTTGCCTCCTGTTCCTAACTCCTCCTACTCCGCTTCCTCATCCTCTACCGCCTCCTCATCCGGACAGCGTAACACCTTCACCACCAACTTCAGCACGGCCAGGGGTAAACGACAGCAGGCAGTTTTACAACTTGCCTGTTTGGGGGACAAACCACACACCGCGCAGGAGTTGTGGAGGAGCATGGAACAGCAGACAAATGAGTGGTTGCTGCCAGCGAGCCTCAAGCCCGGCCTGGTGGTGTGCGATAACGGGCGAAATCTCATAGCAGTTCTGGGCCTAGCCGGTTTGACGCACATCCCTTGCCTGGCGCATGTGCTAAATTTGGTGGTGCAGAGGTTCCTTAAAAACTACCCCGATATGTCAGAGCTGCTGCAGAAAGTGCGGGCCATCTGTGCGCACTTTCGGCGTTCTCACCCTGCTGCTGCTCGCCTGTCAGCGCTGCAGCGTAACTTCGGCCTTCCCGCTCACCGCCTCATATGTGACGTGCCCACAAGGTGGAACTCCACCTTGCACATGCTGCAAAGACTGTGCGAGCAGCAGCAAGCCATAGTGGAGTTTTCAGCTGCAGCACTGTCACGAACCTAGTTGGAGGCTGAGGTGACGAGAGGGCTCCCCTTGCAGCTGAGTGCAGAGCACCCCTGGAGATGGTGACAGAGGGTGCTGTGCCCAAAGGTGCACGGGTTGCCTGCAGGTGTAGCTGTGTCAGGACTCGGATCCGCAGTAGGAAAGACAGTCACTTGGATCACTGGAAGTGCAGGCAGGTTAGTGCAAATCAAGGTCAGAAGTCAGGCCGAGGGTCAAACACGGGTAGTCAATCAGGAGCAGGCAGGGAGAAGTCCGTAAGGCAAGCCGGGTTCAGAACAGGAGAAAGCCAGAGCAGGTCAAGGATAGCCGGGTCGGTAACAGGTAGTCAATCAAGCAGGAGTTTCAAGGCACAAGGCAAACAGGTACTAGCTGAAGATAATCCAGCAATGAATGGCAGCCAGTGCTGAGTTTATATAGGAAGTGGGTGTTGATAATTGGCCCTAATTAGGATGTCCCACATGGCTGTTTTGGAATTAGCATATATGTCATTTCCTGACAGTCCTGCGAGGCCATTTTGGAAATTGGAAACTTTGCCATTCTTTATCAAGTTCTTCCCTGACAGTGCCCCCCCCCCCCCCGAGGGGCAGCCTCCGGATGCCCAAACGTGCCTGTTTCTCCGGAAATCTACCAAAGAACTCCCGAAGGAGTCTAGGGGCATGAACATTACTTGCTGGTTCCCATGAGTTCTCTTCAGGTGGGAACCCCTTCCACTTAATGAGATACTGCACTTGTCTTCCTCTTCTTCGACCATCTATAATGGCCTCTACTTCAAATTCTGTGTCCTCCCCAACCGTAACCGGAGGTGGAGGTGGCTCCTCCCTGTTAGAAAATGAACTAGTCACTGCTGATTTAAGTAGAGAGACGTGGAAGACTGGGTGTATCTTATAGGAGTTGGGAAGGTTTAATTAAAATGCCACGGGGTTAACTTCCCTTTTGATTTCAAAAGGTCCAATAAACTTAGGACCCAATTTCCGTGAGGGACAAGTGAGTTTGATGTTTGCGGTGGAAAGCCAACCTTTGTCTCCAACCTTAAACATAGGATTTCCCTTCTTCTTTTTGTCAAAGTGCCTCTTATAATCCTCTTGAGCCTTCAGTAATGCTTCTTTAAGGGTCTGGTAGTTGGACTGTATAGAGGCCACCCTATCCTGGACTGCCGGTACTGAAGCCTCCGGGATGACATCCGGCAAAAAGGAGGGATGGAACCCATAATTTGCCCAAAATGGGGATTGATTCGTGGAGGCGTGCACCGAATTATTATATGCAAATTCGGCACATGGAAGAAGAGATGCCCAGTTGTCCTGGGTAAAGGTAGAGAAACATCTCAGGTATTGCTCCAACGTTTGATTGGTCCTCTCTGTTTGTCCGTTACTTTGTGGATGGTATGCAGACGACAAACAGACTTGGATTTGTAGAGTCCTGCACAATGATTTCCAGAATCTGGAAGTGAACTGCACCCCTCTGTCGGACACAATACTACTTGGTAGTCCATGTAGTCGGACAATTTCTTTAATGAATATATGTGTCGTATCCATAGCTGAGGGGGTGCCTATCATAGGCAGGAAGTGAGCTATCTTGGACAGTCTGTCGACTACTACCAAGATGGTGGTGAATCCGTCTGAAGGGGGTAAGTGCACAATTAAGTCCATTGATATCATCCTCCATGGCTGTTCCGGAACAGGGAGAGGTCTCAGCAAGCCCCAAGTCTTGGTATTGTGACCTTTACTGCGGAGACAAGTTACGCAGGAGTCCACATAATTTTTACAATCCTGTCTGAGATTGGGCCACCAGAAGGATCTTTAAACAAGATCACACGTTTTCCTGACGCCAAAGTGGCCGGTAAGGAGGTGATCATGACAAGCCTTCAGGACTTGGGGTCTTACTTCAGGAGGGATGAAAATTCTGTCATTATGCCATAAGAGATTTCGGTCTCTTTGTAATGCCAAGGTTTCGGCTTCTGGGTACCGGGCAGAGGCTTGCTTGATCATTGTGTTTAGATTGGTTGAAAGCAGCAAAAAGTTGTGTGGTGACAGGATCGTGCTGGGAGTAGGTGTTTCCGGGGTCTCTGGGAACATGCGGGAAAGAGCGTCAGCTTTCCCATTTTTGGATCCTGGGCGATATGTAAGGTGGAAGTTGAACCTGGAGAAGAATATGGCCCATCGGGCTTGCCGTGGTCTGAGTCGCTTGGCGGTCCTGAGGTACTCTAGGTTCTTGTGATCTGTAAAGATCATAATGGGGTGTGTAGCGCCTTCCAGTAAGTATCACCATTCCTCCAGTGCCGACTTGATGGCTAGTAGCTCCAGGTCACCCACATCATAATTCTTCTCTGGTGGAGTCATCTACCTGGAGAAGAAAGCAATGGGGTGAAGCAGGGCCTTGGGCCCCTGGCGTTGAGACAGAATGGCTCCTGTGGCAACTTCAGAGGCATCTACTTCAAGAACAAAGGGCAAAGCTGGATCTGGGTGTTGCAGTACTGAAGCAGATGTAAAAAGGATCTTAAGCTGATCAAAGGCTAACTGGGCTTCCTGAGATCATTGGAACCGGACCTGCTGGCGGGTTAACTGGGTAATGGGAGAAATGATTGTAGAAAAGTTCTTGATAAAGCGTCTGTAAAAGTTAGCAAACCCGACAAACCTCTGGATGCCTTTCTTGTCAGTGGGAGCTGGCCAATTGATAATAGCAGCCACCTTCTGTGGGTCCATGGAGATCCCTTCTGTGGAGATGATCAGTCCCAGAAACTGAATAAACAGTTTTTCAAACTCGCACTTCTCTGCCTTTGCATACAGTCCATGTAGTCTTAATGTGGCCAAACCTTTTTTACATGCACCCGATGAAGATCCAGGGAGGCAGAGAAGATGAGAATATCATCTAGATACACTATTACAAAGTGATCTAGGAACTCTCGAAAAATGTCATTTACTAAGTGTTGGAAGGTGGCTGGAGCATTACATAGTCCAAAGGGCATGACTAGATATTCAAAGTGCCCGAAGCGGGTCCTGAAAGCTGTCTTCCACTCGTCTCCCTCGTGAATGCGGACCAAGTTGTAAGCACCACGTAAATCTAGCTTGGTAAAGATTCGGGCAGAACGGAATCTTTGGAAGAGTTCAGGGACAAGATGGAGTGGGTAACGATTTTTAATTGTAATTTTATTAAGTTCCCGATAATCCACACAAGGTCTCAGTGAGTGGTCTTTTTTCTGGACGAAGAAGATGCCGGCGCCAGCCGGAGAGGAGGAGGGGCGAATGAATCCTTTCTCGAGATTTTCATTGATATAAAGGCGTAGAGCCTCCAATTCAACTTCAGAGAGAGGGAAAATTCGCCCAAACTGAGTCTCCGCACCTGGAAGTAGCTCAATAGGGCAATCATAAGGCCGATGAGGTGCTAAGGCATCAGCCTTTTTCTTGTCAAAAACATCCAGGTAGGAATGATAGGCTGGCGGTACTACTTGGCTAATACTGGTGATGGGTTGAACAGACAGACAAACGGGAGGCTTGCTGATTTCGGGGACAAAGCAGTGCTGCTGGCAGTATTCGGAGTTGAAGGAGATTCTCCCCGATGGCCAATCAATTTGAGGATTGTGTGCCCGGAGCCAAGGAATTCCGAGAATAATAGGGAACATAGGGGAACACAAAACGTCAAAGCAGAGAAATTCCTGATGACCAGAGTTCGTCCAGGTTAGGATGGGGATAGTCTCTCCTGTGTCACGGGTCCGGATCTGGGAATAGTCCCATCAGCTAGATGGACTTCAAGTCTCTGCTTCTTATTCCTAAGCGATATTTGTAATCTCTTTGCCAAGGTGATGTCCATGAAGCAGCTGCATGCTCCGGAGTCAAGGATTGCCTGGAGCGGGATCTCCCCTTCCGCCACCTGCAATAAGATGGGTAAGACAAGGTGAGCAGGAGGGGATCCAGAGACCTGGAAGTAGACAGGACATGGAGGAAGGCACTTACTAGGTCTTACGGGACAGTTGCTTAGGAAATGTCCAGAACCTCCGCAGTACAGGCAGAGATTGGCCTGTCGTCGCCGTAATTTCTCAGCAGGGGATAGGGTACCCCGTACTAGTCCAATCTGCATCGGTTCTCCTTCAGCAGCAGGAACAGGTGGAGATTTAAGCACAGGTGCAGGTGAGGGTGGAACCCTGGGGAGCATCCAGGAAGGCCGGTACGTACCAGTCTTTTCAGACCTTCGCTCCCGCAGGCGGCGATCAAGCTGAATGGCCAGCTTAATAAGATCCTCCAGGGTGGCCGGGGCATCAACTCTGGCTAATTCGTCCTTAAGGACTTCAGATAGACCAAGCCTATACTGGTATTTGAGGGCTGCCTCATTCCAGCCGGTATCTGCCGACCACTTGCGGAAGTCCACAGTATAGTCCTCCACTGGGCATCGCCCCTGTTGGAGGCTATGAAGGGCAGTTTCTGCAGTCATCACACGTTGAGGGTCGTCATATAATTGTGCCATGGCATCCAGGAATGTGGAGACTGAGTTAAGCAACGGGCTTTTCTGCTCTAATAAATGGTGAGCCCAAGACTGGGGGTCTTCTGAGAGTAGAGATATGATAAACCCCACCTTCACGGACTCCAGGGAGAAAGTCCTGGGCTGGAGGGCAAAATATAACTGGCAGGCGTTCTGGAATGCCCTAAACTTCCGTCGATCCCCCGAGAAGCGTTCGGGGACTGGAACTCTGGGTTCTGGAACTGGCATGACCACCGAGGAGGCCAATGCGGGGTGTTCTTGGGCTGAAGCAGCTGAAGCAGAGGGTGCAGCAGGTGGATTCTGGACGCTTGGTGTAGCAGATACTGCAAGGTTCTGTAGGCGACCCTCTAATTGAAAGTATCCGTCTTGCAGATTCTTCACTGCTTGGGTAAGGCCGGCGACCTGCTGGCACAGAGCCTCTAGCGGGGAAGCACCTCTTTCAGCCTCAGACATAGTGGCTGGATTATGCTGTCACGAACCTGGTTGGAGGCTGAGGTGACGAGAGGGCTCCCCTTGCGGCTGAGTGCAGAGCACCCCTGGAGATGGTGACAGAGGGTGCTGTGCCCAAAGGTGCACGGGTTGCCTGCAGGTGTAGCTGTGTCAGGACTCGGATCCGCAGTAGGAAAGACAGTCACTTGGATCACTGGAAGTGCAGGCAGGTTAGTGCAAATCAAGGTCAGAAGCCAGGCCGAGGGTCAAACACGGGTAGTCAATCAGGAGCAGGCAGGGAGAAGTCCGTAAGGCAAGCCGGGTTCAGAGCAGGAGAAAGCCAGAGCAGGTCAAGGATAGCCGGGTCGGTAACAGGTAGTCAATCAAGCAGGAGTTTCAAGGCACAAGGCAAACAGGTACTAGCTGAAGATAATCCAGCAATGAATGGCAGCCAGTGCTGAGTTTATATAGGAAGTGGGTGTTGATAATTGGCCCTAATTAGGACGTCCCACATGGCTGTTTTGGAATTAGCATATATGTCATTTCCTGACAGTCCTGCGCGGCCATTTTGGAAATTGGAAACTTTGCCATTCTTTATCAAGTTCTTCCCTGACAAGCACGCACGCGTGAGTCGCTCTGCGGAACAGCACCACTTCACCACCAATAACTGGGCCTCCATGCAAGACCTGTGTGCCTTGTTGCGCTGTTTTGAGTACTCCACCAACATGGCCAGTGCCGATGACGCCGTTCTCAGCTTAACTATCCCACTTCTATGCCTCCTTGAAAGAACAATTTGGGCGATGATGGAAGAGGATGTGGCACAGGATGAGGAGGAGGAGGAGGAGGAGGAGGATGAAGAGGTAACATTTCCAAGGCTTTCAGGGCAGTCATTCGCAAGGGGCTCAGAGGGTGGGTTCCTGCACACACAAACGCCAGGGACACAATTGTCCAGCAGGGACACAGTTCTGGAGGATGAGGAGGAGGAGGAGGAGCTGGAGGAGGAGATGGAACCATGTTCACAGCAGGGTGGCACCCAGGCCAGCTCATGGCCATCACTGGTGCGTGGCTGGGGGGATACAGAGGACACGGACGATACACCTCCCACAGAGGACAGCCTTTCGTTGCCTCTGGGCAGCCTGGCACACATGAGCCATTACATGCTGCAGTGTCTCCACAACGACCGCCGAGTTGCCCACATTCTAACTTGTGCTGATTACTGGGTGGCCACGCTGCTGGATCCCCGTTCCAAGGACAACGTACCGTCCTTAACCACTTTAGCCCCAGCCCTATTTCGGACACTTTTTGTTCACAAGTTAAAACCAGTATTTTTTCCTAGAAAACTACTTAGAACCCCCAAACATTATATATATTTTTTTAGCAAAGACTCTGGAGAATAAAATGTCGGTCATTGCAAAATTTTTTGTCACGCGGTATTTGCGCAGCGGTCTTTAAAACGCCATTTTTTTGGAAAAAATTTGAAAAATCACATTTCACTGCATTTAAAAAATACTAAACAGTAAAGTTAGCCCATTTTTTTTGTATATTGTGAAAGATGATGTCACGCCGAGTAAATAGATACCAAACATGTTATGGTTTAAAATTGCGCCCCCCCGTGGGATGGCGACAAACTACGGTCAATAGAGATCTCAATCTGCGACGCTTTAAATTTATTTAACGGTTACCAGTTTAGAGTTAGAGTGTAGCTCTTTTTTTTTAATTATTGCCCACGCTCTGGCGATCGCGGCGATACCTCACATGTGTGGTTTGAACAGCGATTTCATTTGCGGCTCGACTTGCGTATACGTTTTTTTTTGTGCGCGAGCTAACGGTGACGGGGACGGCTAAATTTTTTTTTTTTTTTTTTTTCCTATTTATTTTTTCTTTTTTTTTAAACTTTATTACAGGTTTTTAAAAAAAAAAAATCTGATCACTTTTATTGCTGTCACAAGCAATGTAAACATCCCTGGTGACAGCAATATGTCGTGACAGGTACTCTTTATGGAGGGATCGAGGGTCTAAAAGACCCTAGACCCCTCCACTACACTTCCCTGTATGCAAAACGCCGAAAACGGCATTTTTGCATACAGCCGTTTTTCAAATCTGCCGCCTTTTGCAGCACAGTAACCCGGACGTGACGTCATGGACGCCGCCTCCGGGTTACGTCATCGGAGACCCGATCGATGCCGTTTCCGGCATTCATCGGGACTCCATCCAGCCGGCGGACGTGCCGGCTGGGTGCTCGGGGCTCCCGGTGGGACGGTAGCCCCGAGCAAAGCCGCGGAAGGCGGCGGGAGGGGGGGGACGTCCCCTCCCGCCCCCCCGGGTAACGATCGAGCGGCTCCCGAGCCGCATCGATTGTTACCGACGGAAAGCCGACCGTCGGCTTCAAACAACGGTACCGGGATGATGCCTCTAGCTAGAGGCATCATCCCGGTATAACCCCGCAAAGTCTGATCACGTAGAGGTTACGTGACTGGTAGTAAAGTGGTTAATTCACTCACTGGAGCGCGATCGCAAGATGCGCGAGTACAAGCGCACGCTGGTAGACGCGATGCTGCTGGCATTCCCATCTGACAGCGGGGCCACAGTGGAAGCACAAGGCAGAGGAGGAGGAGGAGGTCGCCAACGCAACCAGGGCACCGCCAGCACCTCAGAAGGCAGGGTTAGCATGGCCGAAATGTGGAAAAGCTTTGTCAGCACGCCACAACAAACAGCAGCACCAGCAGCTCAGATGGAACGTCTTAGCAGGAGGCAGCATTTTACCAACATGGTGGAGCAGTATGTGTGCACACGCCTACATGTAGTGAATGACGGGTCTGCCCCCTTCAACTTCTGGGTCTCCAAATTGGGCACATGGCCTGAGCTTGCCCTTTACGCCTTGGAGGTGCTGGCATGCCCTGCAGCCAGTGTATTATCTGAATGGGTATTTAGCACGGCTGGGGGCGTTATAACAGACAAGCGCAGCCGCCTGTCCAGAGACAATGTGGACAAGCTCACGTTCATTAAAATGAACCAGGCATGGATCCCACGGGACTTTTCCGTACCTTGTGCAGAATAGCAATGGATACCGACCTTACCCACCCATTGTTCCATTTTTGCTCTTTCTCACTCTTTTGGGGTGTACCCTCATTTAAAATTTGTGAAAAGAAGCAGTGTTGGCTACCTCGTCCTCCTCAGGGCCAGATTAACGTAGGGGCTATTGGAGCTGCAGCTCCAGGCCCCTACCTTTTATATAGGCCCCGGGTTGGCCATATTCACTGTTACCACTCTTCTGTCACTTGTAAACACAGAAGTCTGGCTTCTATGCTCGCTTCTCCAGGCAGCACCCTCAGAACCTCCCCACACAGCGCGAAGGCCGGACAAGGAGGGACAGTTGCCGATGCATGGATGTGTTTATGGGCTTCAGAGACAGCATCCCATGTTGAATTAGGCATGCATGGCTGCACCCTTCCTCCTCTGGGTGCATGCCAAGGCACGGCCCTTAAGGCCCTTCAAAATCCTCAGCACCAAGAACATGATGCTCTTAATCCGGCCCTGGTCCTCCTCCACCGCTGCTTTCACCTACACCGCCCATAGGTGTGCGCAGCCTATTGCATTAGGGTGTGCACCCCAAAGTTTAAATACACATGCATTTGTTTGCCTATATGTACATGGCCCCGATACATTACTCTCCCTGCTGGCAAAGAGAAATAGAGCAGAGCAGGTCCGAGGGAGATCTTTCCCATCTCCTCACTGGCAAACAGAGTGATAATGCTATGTGCCCTAGGTGATTAGGGTGTGCCCAGGCACACCCGGAACACCCTGTGCGCACGCCTATGACACCGCCACATCCACCACCACCTCAACCTCCCTCCTACTCCATATGGGCCTCGTCCTTCAGAAATGAAGAACATTGTTTTAATTTTCTGTTTTTTTTTTTGTTGTTTTAAGTTATTTCCCTATCCACATTTGTTTGCAGAGCACTTGCCATGCTCTTAATTACGTTTTGCTGCCATTTGCAGCACTCTAGCCCTTTCCATTGGTGTTTTAGAGCCATTTTAGTGCCTGAAAGTTCGGGTCTCCATTGACTTCAATGGGGTTCGGTGTCCGGGATAAGTTCGGCAAAAGTCCGGGACACGGACCCGGACTTTTTTTTAAAGTTCGGCCGAACCCGCCGAACACGGACATCCAGGTGTCCGCTCAACTCTAATCACCAGTCTTAAAATGGGTTTCTTGGAGCAGAAGAATTTGCGCCCTGAGCCTATGAGCTTCCGCTAGCGTTTGGGAACGCTTCTCAGGCACGTTGAGGCCTTGTGCATTCAAAGAGAGGATTTTGATGTGTTTCTGTAACCGTATCACCTCAGGGGCGGACATGGTAGGAGGGGTAGGGGAAAATAAAAAAAAAAAAAAAGAGAAAGAAGAGGGGAGGGGAGGAGGGGCGTGGAGTAGAAGGGAAGAGGGGGTAAGAAGCGTGGAGGAGAAGAAGGAAAAAGAAAAAGAGATACCACCGTAAAGCTTACCAGGACTGGTCAAGCCCTAGACGAGAGGGGCAAGGGAATGCGCACTTGGTGCTTGGGGTCAACGGGAGCCCAGTAATTACCCAGGCAACCGTTTTTGTGTGGGGAGGGGACTTAGAACAAACACTAAACAACCGTGAAACAACACGGCACTGGGGGACAGCAGGAAATGGATAGGAATAGTGGTGTCTCATGAAATGAAATCTGGCCATGGATTGCCAGAAGGGTGTCGAATTCAGTGTAGAATCTAGTGAGCCCTGAGGTAAAATAAAAAGGGATAACTACCCCAGGATAAGCAAAGACTTTGTACATTACAATAGTACCCAGATTGCTATGCCCATGCAGGGTCCGCAGCAAGGGAGCTGACCCCGGACGGGCACAGCTTAGCAGCATGTAAACAGTGCATTACAACAGAACCGCATGGCTTAGCTCAGCCACAGGTTTACAGTGCGTTACAGCCGAACTGCATGGCTTAGCTCAGCAACATGTAAACAGTGCATTACAACAGAACTTCATGGCTTAGCTTAGCAACATGTAAACAGTGCATTACAACGGAACTCTATGGCTTAGCTCAGCAACTTGTAAACAGCGCATTACAACCAAACTGTATGGCTTAGCTCAGCAACATGTAATTAGTGCATTACAACCGAACTGCATGGTTTAGCTCAGCAATATGTAAACAGTGCATCACAACCGAACTGCTTTACAGTATAACATCATCAACCCTGAAGCCTTGCAGCGCGCAACCACTGTATGTTAGTGAAAGTTGAAGAATGAGAAGATATAGGTAAGTCAGTGTGCAGGAGGATATACGGGGGTTGGGAAAAGGAGGGACAGCAGGGAGAACAGGGAAGAATAGAGGGGAATGGAAAAAGAAAGATCGGAGAAAAAGAAAAAAAAGGGAGGGCTGAGGTGAAGAAGGGGCAGCATGTAAGATTCTGGTACCTCCGGTACCCTTAATCACCACTTTCTCTGTAATGCGTCCCACCTTTCTCTTCAGGTGGTACGCATATACCTTTAAGAACGATGATGTCACTGCTGAGCGCCGCAGAGCGGCTATTTCAACCGCCGGCGGTCTCACTCACATTGTTCGTTCAACCTGCCTTGTTATCCACATGCTTTCAAGCCTGTCTCTCGATCGGAACCTCCAGCTATTCCCTTTACCTGGAGCAGACCGGAACCTCGCTACTGATCCCTGTATCTCGCTACCGGATCATTCCTTATCTACTGGACCTCTCTAAACTACTAACATTACAAGTGATAAGTACCCCGCAGGGGAACCCTCCATAACCTTATTGCACTATCTACCTATGCACATTAAGAACTGTTACTACCTATCCATACTATCCTATCATCTGCACTGTTACATAGATTGCTAGCTCTTGAGCCTACTACCATCTATCATCTGCACTGCTGCATAGATTGCTAGCTCTCCTGTCTACTACTATCTATCCTTGCACTGGGTTAGTCTATCCTGTAATTGTCATCTGCTGTCCTCACCACCTGTTAGCATACTCGATACTAACCTATCTGCATTCCTAAATACCATCTTGAACTCTCCTATACAAACCTATCAAGTGATTACCATCCTTGTCACTGTTCACACCTGTCCCTTCAGCACATCACCTTCATACTATCATATACATCCTATCACTCCAGGGACATCTCATTGAGTGTGTATATATCTGTATGTTGAAGCTGACAGGCCCACGGTGATGAGTCCTGGAGAGTTGGATCTGGTATTCAACACATCTCTACATGACTACTGAGTGGAGATTTTGCAGCTGCAAATCCAGCCTATACTAAAAACGCAGGAGCGTTACAGATTGAACGAACCATAAAAATGGATTCAGCAGAATTACCCACTCAAGTGACACAATTAACACAACAAGTAAAAGCGTTAATACTTGCTCTGACTGACGTACAAGAAAAGAATCAGACTCTGACACAGCAGGTAACCCAGCTCTCACGGCTTACTGCTGTTCAGCCTCCTGAACCTAAAATAAACCCTCCTCTAGTGTTTACAGGTGATCGGAAAAAATTTAGTGAATTCAAAAACGCATGTCAATTGCTTTTTTTGTTAAAACCTCGTACATACCCCACTGATCAAATAAAAGTCTGTACCGTTATTTCATTCTTGACGGGTGATCCACGGGCCTGGGCAGACTCTCTCTTTGAGAATAATGATCAGATTCTCAACACCTATTCCTTATTCCTAGCGGAACTCGCTAGTTTATACGATGACCCCAATAGACAGAGTACTGCTGATATTCAGTTGAGGGCCTTAAAACAAGGAAGGAGACCTGTAGAAGACTTTGTATCTGAGTTCAAAAGATGGACCCTTGATTCAGGGTGGAATGACACATCTTTGCGAACTCAATTCAGACTCGGGTTATCGGAAGCTGTTAAAGACGAGCTCGCCCGAGCGGATTTACCTGGCACCTTGGAGGCCTTGATACAACTTAGTATCAACATCGACAGACGACTGCGAGAAAGAAGGGCTGAAAAGATGGGAATGCCATTGTCTAGTCCTTCTCAGATTTCGGCCGTTGACCCTACTCCCATGGATGTAGGAACCATACTCCTAACTTTAACGACTACTGAACGAGCTAGAAGAACATCCAGAAATCTCTGCATGTACTGCACATCCTCGGATCATTTGATAAGCACCTGTCCCCTTGTCCGCAAAAAAGAGGGTGAGTGTTCACATGTCTTGCTGGGAGGATTAACGACTTCCTTTTCTAACCCCTATCTTTTTGTTCATTTAATATTACAATGGGACCAAACTAGGATCACCACCAAGGCTATGGTCGACACTGGATCTTGTGGAAACTATATTGATACACGCTTTGTTACCTTAAATAAAATACCTATTATTTCAAAATCTAAGCCTGTTTCTGTTAGTTTCATTAATGGTATTCCACTGTCTTCTGGTCCAATCACCAACCAGACACAGGCACTCCTTGCCACTACCAACGAATCACATGTGGAGACCATCACCTTTGACATACTATCCTCACCCCATTTTCCTATTATTTTGGGACTTCCCTGGTTACACACACACCAACCAATCATAGATTGGAAAAAACGGACTTTGGTTTTCCCTTCTCACTATTGTGAGAATACGTGTAACCTCCCATCTTATGGGAAGATTCTGTCTGTGGTGTCAGATGAAATTGCACCACTATGCTATCAGGATCTGTCCGAAGTGTTCCTTGAGAAAAATGCTCAAGTGTTGCCTCCCCATAGGGATTACGATTGCACTATCGATCTACTCCCTAACAGCAAATTGGCTTTCGGTCATGTTTATCCCCTTTCACAGGATGAACTTTCTCATCTCAAGGAATACTTGGATGAGAATTTGAAAAGGGTTCATTAGACCCTCTACTTCTTCCACTGCTGCAGGACTTTTCTTTGTCCGCAATAAGGATTCCAGTCTCAGGCCTATTATCGATTATAGGCAATTAAACACGATTACGATAAAGGATCGCTATCCTTTGCCGCTCATCCCTGAACTTATTGAGCAGGTGCGTGGGGCTACTTATTTCACCAAATTAGACCTGAAAGGGGCATACAACCTAATCCGAATCCGTGACGGGGATGAGTGGAAAACAGCATTCAGAACCAGATACGGACTATTCGAATACCTTGTGATGCCATTCGGGCTATGTAATGCTCCCGCAGCTTTCCAAAGATTCATAAACGACATCTTTAGAGACTTACTTGATGTCTGTGTTGTAGTATACCTAGACGATATACTTATTTATTCTCGATCTATGCCTGAACACATAAAACATGTAAGACTTGTGTTGTCCAGACTGCTCTCACACAGACTATATGTGAAATTAAAAAAAATGTCTATTTCATAAAGAAGAAATATTATTTCTAGGATACTTCATATCCAAAACTGGAATTAAGATGGATATGAGTAAGATATCCTGTATTCTAGACTGGCCTATACCAACAACTCGTAAGGCCCTACAGCGATTCCTTGGATTCTCGAACTTCTATAGGAAGTTCATCAAGAACTTTTCCGCTATTGTGAGACCTCTCACACAACTGACAAGTATAAAAAAAACATTCAAATGGTCAGAAGAAGCAAATCAAGCTTTCTGCTTGTTAAAATCAAGCTTTACTTCTGCTCCCATACTACGCCATCCAGACCCATCCCTCCAATATATTCTAGAGGTAGATGCGTCAAATATGGCAGTAGGAGCAGTTCTCTCCCAACGACAAACAAACACTTCATCACTCCACCCAGTTGCTTTCTTTTCAAAATCACTAAGCAGCCCAGAGGTGAATTACCCAGTGGGTGAAAAGGAGTTGCTTGCCATAAAACTGGCACTGGAGAATTGGCGACATCTGCTCGAAGGTACCCAGTTACCAATACTCATATATACAGATCATAAAAACCTTCAATACCTCCAGACTAACAAAACTCTCTCCCACCGGCAGGTACGATGGTCATTATTCTTTTTAAGATTTAATTTCCTAGTGACCTACACGCCTGCAGACAAAAATAAAAAAGCGAATGCGCTATCTCGATTAACCAAAGATAACTGGGCCGAAATCCCTTCCATTCCCATAATACCCTATGAACGCATTATTGGTGTTGTCCGTTCCTTGAAGGAAGAGATTTTGCACAGTATAAGAATGGATTCACCTCCACCACAACTAAGTACTGATGCAGAAGGCTTCCTCTATTACAATGACAAACTCTACATACCCCCTACTATGCGCACCAAGAACATGATGTGCCCATGGCAGGACATATGGGTATAACGAAAACCTTTAATTTGCTCACCAGGCAGTTTTGGTGGCCTGATTTGAAGACGTCTGTACAAAAATTTGTTTCTTCATGTGACATCTGTGCAAGGTCCAAAATTGACACTACAAAACCATCTGGACTACTTTGTAGTCTACCAATACCCCAGGTTCCATGGGAAGTTGTGTCCTTAGATTTCATAGTAGAACTACCACCCTCTAAAGGATTTAATACCATCCTAGTGTCAGTGGACCACTTGACAAAGATGGCACATTTCATTGCTATCCGTAGACTACCTTCATCTAAACAAACAGCAGAACTACTGATGAAACATGTGTTTAGGTTGCATGGAATTCCAAAAACTCTTTTGTCCGACCGTGGTTCACAATTCATCTCTAAATTTTGGCAAGCACTTTGTCAAATTTTACGCATTGAGCGAAAGCTCACTTCTCCCTACCATCCTCAGACCAACGGACAGACTGAAAGAGTCAACCAGTGCATTGAGCAATATCTACGTTGCTACACATCATACTTGCAGGATGATTGGGTGGATCTCCTTCCTCTAGCAGAATTTGCTTACAACAACGCAACCCACAGTACTACGAAGCAAAGTCCGTTCTACTTGAACTATGGGTTTCATCCCACTCTTCTTCCACCACGCATCCTGCCATCGAGTAACCCAGTAGCCTCGGATTACCTTACCCAAATAAAAGACTCTTTGGGTTTACTCAATACCACTATATCACATGCTCACAGTCAACAAAAAAAGTACTACGACCTTCGTAGAAGACCTTCTCCTCAGTATGCTATTGGGGACCTTGTTTGGCTATCGACAAAGAACTTAAGATTAAAAATCCCTAGCAAGAAGCTTGGACCTTTATTTTTGGTACCCTTCCCAATTAAAAAACTTATCGGAAAAGCTGCAGTACAGCTCACCCTACCAGCAGATCTCAAGATCCATCCCATCTTCCATGTGTCGCTACTGAAGCCCCATGTTCCTAACCAAGGAATAAGGCCTACCATCTTGCCTCCACCTCCAATACAAGTTGAAGGCGGAGAAGAGTATGAGATCAAGGAAATTTTGGATTCTCGCATCCATAGAGGAAGACTCCAGTATCTCATAAGATGGAAGAACTATGGACCCCAAGACGACACCTGGCTAGATACCTCTGATATTCATGCGCCTAGACTTATACGGAACTTTCACTCGAAACACCCAGAGAAACCTGTCCTATAGGCCTTCCAGAGCCGGCCTTAAGGGGGGGTACTGTAAGATTCTGGTACCTCCGGTACCCTTAATCACCACTTTCTCTGTAATGCGTCCCACCTTTCTCTTCAGGTGGTACGCATATACCTTTAAGAACGATGATGTCACTGCTGAGCGCCGCAGAGCGGCTATTTCAACCGCCGGCGGTCTCACTCACATTGTTCGTTCAACCTGCCTTGTTATCCACATGCTTTCAAGCCTGTCTCTCGATCGGAACCTCCAGCTATTCCCTTTACCTGGAGCAGACCGGAACCTCGCTACTGATCCCTGTATCTCGCTACCGGATCATTCCTTATCTACTGGACCTCTCTAAACTACTAACATTACAAGTGATAAGTACCCCGCAGGGGAACCCTCCATAACCTTATTGCACTATCTACCTATGCACATTAAGAACTGTTACTACCTATCCATACTATCCTATCATCTGCACTGTTACATAGATTTCTAGCTCTTGAGCCTACTACCATCTATCATCTGCACTGCTGCATAGATTGCTAGCTCTCCTGTCTACTGCTATCTATCCTTGCACTGGGTTAGTCTATCCTGTAATTGTCATCTGCTGTCCTCACCACCTGTTAGCATACTCGATACTAACCTATCTGCATTCCTAAATACCATCTTGAACTCTCCTATACAAACCTATCAAGTGATTACCATCCTTGTCACTGTTCACACCTGTCCCTTCAGCACATCACCTTCATACTATCATATACATCCTATCACTCCAGGGACATCTCATTGAGTGTGTATATATCTGTATGTTGAAGCTGACAGGCCCACGGTGATGAGTCCTGGAGAGTTGGATCTGGTATTCAACACATCTCTACATGACTACTGAGTGGAGATTTTGCAGCTGCAAATCCAGCCTATACTAAAAACGCAGGAGCGTTACACAGCAGCGGATGAGAGATTGGGAAGAAGGGGGCAGATGGAGCCAGCAAGACAGAATAAGTGGTAGAGAAGAGTTTTCAGCGATCAAGATCTAAGTGACCCCAAGACCCTCTCACCGGAGGGTAGCATGGCGGTGTCCTGAGGAGTCACTGGGATAGATATGTGCAGGGGAGAGGCTTAATATGAGTACCCAGCAGTGGATTTTCAGACTCCGGGGGGTGTAGAGAGCACTGCGGGAGTGGTAGAGGAGGAGACCAAGAGGAGAGGGGGCAGAAAAGTTCAGGCAGTGGAAGGAAGCGTGAGTGTCTGCCGCATGGCGGGATGGATGGGGGAGTAGGGCGCAGCCGGGAAGGGACGTTGCAATAACCGAGTCCTTAGTGAGGGCCAGGTGTCAATCATAATGAGTTAAGACATAAGCAAAGTCAGAGAGGAAGTATGCGGCTTCTAGAGGAGAATGGTGTGTACTGAGAGATATGTCTAACCATCTCACCAGGGCTCAAAACGGCATCCTGGACTATGCCAACTGGAGAGCGGAGATCACGTGGACAACTGTGAGTGTAGGGGTTAGGCAAGGAGATCAGGCTGTCAGCAAAGCATGGAGTGGGCAAAAGGTGGACATTGCAAGGGATGGAGTAGGGAAGGCAAGGACAACAGATGGAGACTCACGCTGCAGGCTTTAGGGCTTCAGAGCTGAGGGAGACAGCAGGTTCAGAGATCCATGCATTCCCTCCGATGTGCTGGAGATCAGAGAGGCCTGGCCCGTTGGTCTTCCCGTGGACGGCCTGGGGTTGATCCGGAGCGGGATTGATGGCGCCTGTGACGATGGCGTTGTGCCTTTGGAGTGGAAGACGATGTGACAGACACCCAAGGATCCGGAGAGTAGAAGGCGCTGTACCAGTCCGGTAAGTCCATAACAGGGATATCCATAGCTTCGCAGAAAGCTGGGAGGTCTTCAGGGGTTCGAAGAGCCGCTTATATAACATGAAAAGAGGCAGAGAGGCAGAAGGGGAATCGCCATCGGTAAGTTATCTCTTTGGAGCGGAGAGAGTCCAGGAGGGGACGTAGAGCTCTCCGGTTTTGCAGAGTGATGGTAGAAAGGTCCTGGAATAGTTTAATCTCTGATCCTTCATAGGATATGCGTTCACGGGCTCTCGCTCTATGCGGGATTGCTTCTTTGACAGGATAGCTGACAAGGCAAGCCACAACATCTCTCGGGGGGTCCGATTCGCCTCCACGAAGTCTCAGGGCGCGATGTGCCCGCTCAAAATCAACAGGGGTGTCAGCAGGCCTCTCCAGGAGGTCGTTGACGATGGCGGTCAGCGCAGGCATCAGTGCAGGGGGCTCCACCGATTCAGGGAGACCACGTAGTCTAATGTTGTGCCTCCTACCCCGATTGTTGAGGTCTTCTAGATGCCTGTTGAGCTTGATGAGATGGGCAGTGTGTGAATCTGTTGACCGTTGGAGCTGCTTAATGGCGGTTGCATGAGTGGCAGATGATTTCTCTGTGTCTGCCAACCGTGTAGTAACAGATGGCAATTCCACTGTAAGATCCGCGATGGCTGAGCCCAGGGTATGCTTGATATCCGCTGCCACTGATTGCAGATCTTCCAGGCTGGGTAGTGGGGTCCCCGTAACCGTTCCAGATATAGGCGGTGCGATAGCAGCCGGCAGCATGTCAGGCGAGCGTGGGGCAGGAGATGGAGAGGCCGCCCGTAGACCTTCTCTTTGGTGTGCGGAAGAGTGCGGGAATACTGCCCGACAACTGGGAACTCGGCTCGGGTGGAGCACGGCTGGCAGAGGCACTGTGACCCGATCGGACCATTATAAGCGAGGAGTAAGACACCAAAAATAGAAGAATTAGTCCCCCAGTGCAGAGAGCTCCTCTAACATGCGGTCATTCGAGTCTGAAGCCAAGCCACTGACCTAAAGGTTTTTAAAGTTCGCCTCCCATTAAAGTCAATGGGGCCCGCCGCAAACTTGCGGTTCGCGGACATTTGAGAAAATTTACGGCTGACGTTTGTGAACTGCCCTGGACGATGTTCGTCCATCACTACTGGTATTACTAATATCAGACAAACAGCAGAAATGGAAGGGATGATCAGTATTGCCAATGATAATCCTTCCAAATTCACTCACACCTGGGGATGCTGGATCCAATTCCAAGACTCTCTGACAAATATAACAGCCCATACGATATCTGAACATTTACAATACATTAAGGAGAAGGAAACAATGCAACATTCTGACTTCCCTACCCCCCTCCCTTATACAAATGTGAAAGTATTTGCATACTTACCCCTCCTTACTTTACAATTACTGTCATGTGGCTTTTGAGCCTCATATAGCTATGCTAATCTAAACCCTTACATGACCGGGATAATGGTCATAATCCTGTAACCCTAAACTCCAATAAGACCCAACAATAAAAAATCGACCAAGTATTCCACGGTCCATTTCACTGACCAACTCCTCTTGTACTCAGAATTGTACCTCCCCCTTTTAAAACACCATGTCCTCTCCAGTAAGTCAGCACTCTCCTCTAATTCATGTTTTTATTTTTTCGATTTATGATAGAAACAGAATTCAAGTTGATTTAAGTTACCTGGTCTTCGTAATGTTCTTTTTTACTGTTTGGACACTTTGTATATAAATACTCAACTTACGTTGTATTGTTCTACTTCATTCTAAAAACTTAGTTAAAATCTTGGAAAATAAAAGAAAGAAAATAGTAAAATAATTGTGACAAAATAATAAAATGAGAACTACAAACAAATAAAAATAAAACAATAAAATAATAAATAAATAATTGATATGTGAGCTCAGGCAGTTGAGAGGAGCAGCAGAAAAAGCATAAACAAGCAATATTTGTGACTAATCCATTGCAAACAAAGAAGTGAAACTATAGGACTACAACTAAACACTAACATAGGTATGATTGTGATACGATGCCAGAGTAGCCACATATAATTGAAGTGTGTGGTCCAATAATTTAGCCAGTGGATGAGTGATGCTGCTTGCAAAAGATACTCCAGGCTAATATTTTAACAATAAGAAACCTTTACGGTGTAGATGCACTTGTCAAAATGCTGAACCTGATAGGTTGACATAAGTTATTATTTACAGTATACTGAGCTTGGGGTCTGGGAAAGCTTGTAGAAAAATAGACTTATAGTTCAGGAGATCACGTATATCCTTCCTGTAGTCAGTAGTAGTAGTAGTCTAACATTAATAGGGCACCACATTTATCCTCTGATTTTCAATGAGGTTTAGGGCAGTCTGTTGATCTGTTTTGGAATTGGGAGTAGGATTTATTGTGTTCAGACATCTGCAATGTTCCCCTTCAGATAGTTTTAATAAAGGTATCAACTGATTAAAAATGCCCCATGGGATACAATTACTTTTGAGTTAGAACTGAAAATTACCAGTGGATTTTGTTCAACAATGTATTTAGGTGATTTGTCAGGCAGAAGAAAAGTCCTCAGTTCAATAGTTTGAATTTGTTTATTGTGAGCTGGCACCTGAATAAATTAGTTACTGCACTTGTTTCTCTTTCGGTGTCCTCTTTGCTGACCTTAGGGTGTCTCATTCTGCATGTCATGTTGCCCCTCTCGAGTCTACATTTTGCCTGGCTTCCTAAAAAAGGTTTGTAGATTAGGTTCTCTGTGATGTGAGCTCTTGTAATGCATTGCTATCTGAGGAGTTGTTTTAAGTAAGATTGCTTTCAAGTGAAAAGGGAGCTTGCTGGTTTGGATGATCTGCAAAATCAGGCTCACGTCTGCATAGAAACCAATCTGCTTCCAGGTTTTATTGCCAACCATTAATTAAACAAGCTGAGTTTAGAAGCTGATTGGCTTCTATTAGGGATGGGCCAAACACCCCCCTGTTCAGTTCACAGCAGGACTCACGAACAGAGGAAATGTTCTAACTCGAACAGCGAACGCCATTGAAGTCTATGGGAGCCAAAAAGGAATAATCAAAAGTTCCTATTTTGAAGGCTTATATGCAAGTAATTGGCTATAAAAGTGGTAGGGGGGTCTGGTTACTGCCCTGCGGGACATGCATCAATACATTTTTTTTTAAATCATTTTTTCAGGAGCAGTGATTTTAACCACTTCAATACAGGGCACTTTCACCCCCTTCCTGCCCAGGCCAATTTTCCCCTTTTAGCGCTGTTGCATTTTGAATGACAATTGCGCGGTCATGCAACACTATACCTACACCAAATTTATGTCATTTTCCCCCCACAAATAGAGCTTTCTTTTGGTGGTATTTGATCACCTCTGGGTTTTTTCCTTTTTGCTAAACAAATAAAAAAAGACCGAAAAGTTTGAAAAAAAAAAAGTTTTTTTGTTTATGTTATACAATTTTGTAAATAAATATGTTTTTTCCTGCACTGATGAGCACTGATGAGACTGCACTGACAGGCACTGATGAGGAGGCACTGATGGGGTGGCACTGATGGGGTGGCACTGATATGCAGCATTGGTGGGCACTGATAGGCGGCACTGCTGGGCACTGATAGGCGGCATTGATGGGCACTGATAGGTGGCACTGATGGGCACTGATAGGTGGCACTGATGGGCACTAATGGGCACTGATAGGCGGCACTGGTGGGCAATAATGGGCACTGGTGGGCGACACTGATAGATGGCAATGATGGGCACTGGTGGGCAGCACTGATAGGGAGGGCACTGGCGGGAAGCACTGATGGTGAGGGCAATGGGGGGCTCCCTGAGCCCTGATTGCCATCCCTGGTGGCCATAGTGGGCATCCCTGGGGTCTTGGTGGGCATCCCTTGGGTCATGGGTGGGCATCCCTGGTGGTTCTAGTGGCAACCCCCCGAGGGTCTGCACTGGTAATCAATGATCTGATTACCAGTGCCGACCCCCCCCCCCCTGTCAGGGGAGCCGCCGATCGGCGCTCCTTTACTCGTGCCTGTCAGGCATGAACTAAGGAAAGCCGATCAACGGCTCTTCCTGTTTACTATGTGACCAGCCGTGATTGGACACGGCTGGTCACATGGTATAGAGTCTACGTCAGTAGGCTCTTTACCGAGATCAGGGATGCAGGGTGTCAGGCTGACACCTCGCATCACCGATCGCCACTCTGCTCACCCCCGGGGGGCGCGCAGAGCTGTATTATCCTGCCGCCGTCATATGACGTCCCGTCAGGATAATACAACCACAGTCCCGCCGTCAATCTGCTATAGGGCGGGCGGGATGTGGTTAATGATGCCCAAAGTGCAAAGATAAAAATGAAAAATTCCCTGGGGGTCCCTTAATGTGCCTATAAAGTGGCACATCCGTAGCATGTATAGATCTTGTTACAGCAAAAATTACGTTTCTAAAGGAAAAAAAAAACCTAGTCAAATCACATTTAAAATGACTCATGGTTATAATTGCTGGTGTTTTATCGAAAAATGTCTCCTGCCGAAAAATGCATTGGACAAACTGCACATGCACAGTATGTAACGCCACTCCAGCTGATATCCCGATCAGCTGGCGTGACGATGACTCTGCGCATGCCCAGTTTCTTGGAGGCATTATCCGACAAGAGGCAAACCGTGGAGGGTGTAGAATGTAAATGTCAGATCTTGCCTCGCTCTCTGCGCATGCGCGTGATGGAAAACTATTCTTATTTCGGAGGATTATTCTTATTGGAAAATTGATTGCCGGAATATTTTCGTGAGTACATTACATATACACACAGCTCTGAGGGGGACAAATAGAAGTACATCTGGACACCAATGTAAGGGGGCACTGTGATGGGGACACTGATGTAAAGGAGCACTCTGATGTAAAGGGGCACTCTGATGGGGACACTGATGTAAAGGGGCACTCTGATGGGGACTCTGATATAAAGGGGCACTCTGATGGGAACACCTGATGTAAACACCCTGTGTGCTATTTAAAGAGGAAGTAAACCCTCCTCAGGAAGTTGTACCTATAGGTAAGCCTATATTAAGGCTTACCTATAGGTACTGTAAATATCTCCTAAACATGCACCGTTTAGGAGATATTTACCTTTAATGCAGCCAGTGACGTCACTGGCGCATGCGCTCTGAAGGAACGGCAGATCGTGCCGTTCCTTCAGAGCCCCGTGCCGTGACCGTCGGCTCCCGCGCGCGTGTGCGGGAGTGACGTCACCGCGGCTCCGGCCAATCAGATGGCCAGATGCCACGATCCCGGAAGACGGGCGACTATACATGTCGCCCGTCATACAGGTAAGCGGACGGCACGGCGGGGGCTCGTTCTAAGGTAAGTATTTCATAATGAGCTAGTATGCGATGCATACTAGCTCATTATGGGTTTCTCTTTCAGGATGTAAAGAAGAGAAAAAAAAAATTCTCGGTGTACAACCTCTTTAACACACAGTGCTGTATACAATGTGCTGTGTGTGTTCTTTTAAAGTTTAGTGTGTTATATTCAGCACAATGTTATATATAGCACAGTGCGTTACACATTGTACTATACATAACACAGTACACATTGAGGTCTGTATAACACACTTTGCATTTGCAAGACCGCAACTTGACATAGCGAGGGGTTGGTAGAATGTCCAACACATGTCACTGCAGCGGCATGTCGGCTGGCTCCAATTATTTACATAATTATTGAAGTAAAAAGGTGACAGTCAGAAAATTTACGTTCTACTAAGTGTTTAATGAAAAGACCACAAATCTGCACCAGCAGACTAATGACATTTAATTTGAATGAAATTTTTTTTTTTTTTTAACCACTTCCCGCCCGCCCTATTGCAAAATGACGGCGGGAATGTGGTTGAGTTATCCTGACCGGACGTCATATGACGGCGGCCAGGATAACAAGCTGCTGCGCGCTCCTGAGAGCGCGCACCGCAGCGATCGGGCATGTAATGTGTCCCTCGGACACAGCGCATACCCGATCAGGGTAAACAGCCAATAAAATTGGCTGTTTACCACGTGATCTGCTGTGTCCAATCACAGCCGGTCACAATAACATTGCAGGAGCCGGCGGTTAGGATGACAGGCTGCTGCGCGCTCCCGAGAGCGCGCACCGCAGCGATCGGGCATGTAATGTGTCCCTCGGACACAGCGCATACCCGATCAGGGTAAACAGCCAATAAAATTGGCTGTTTACCACGTGATCGGCTGTGTCCAATCACAGCCGGTCACAACAATAACAATGGAAAGCTGATAGTACTGATCTAAGCTGTTCTCCTCACACACACCGATCGTGTGAGGAGAATAGCAGAGATCAGTGATCAGTGAGTACATTTACTGTGTAATTGTAGTAAAAAGTGCACTACACAGCCCCCCCCCCCCCCAATAAAGAGGACCTGTCACCAGTGTCACTCACAGCCCATCTGGATCTGTCAGAACATCTGGATCTGTGGATCTATCATCATATCTGGAACATCTAAAAACCCGCCAGTACCCATCAGTACCACCAGTACCCGCCAGTACCCACCAGTACCCGCCAGTACCCGCCAGTACCGCCAATACCGCCAGTACCCACCAGTACCGCCAATACCGCCAATACCGTCAATACCCACCAGTACCGCCAATACCCACCAGTACCGCCAATACCCACCAGTACTGTCAGTACCGCCAGGACCCATCAGTACCAATCAGTACCGCCAGTACCAATCAGTACCGCCAGTACCAATCAGTACCGCCAGTATGGCCAAAAGGTTTTTCACAGCACAGGAGGCATTTGAAATGATAGCCGAGTCAGGTGATGAGAGCGCCGGGGAGCTCGCATCATCCGATACTGGTTCGGAATATGAGCCAGTGGAGGATAGTGGATCGGACCTTGAATCCGAGGAGGAAACAGTCCGTCCTCCTAAAAGGATAAGGAGAGTAAGCCCAGAACACTTTCCGTCATCTAGCAGCACCAACACCGCCGCAGCTAGACCCCAAGAAGAGGAGCCCAGTACCAGCACTGGAATAACTAGTGCAACCCGAAGAAGCCGGGCCCAAACCCACCTTCCCGATGCCCTGGCAAACCCCGTATGGTTGCCTGCCAGCTCAGGAACAGCGATAATCCCCCCTTTCACCGCACAGCCAGGTGTGCAGCCCAACACTTCAAATTTTTCGCTATTGGATTATTTTTATTCTTTTTTCCCCAAGACTTGCTGGAGTACATTGTGGACCAAACCAACATTTACGCAGGTCAATTTATTGCCTCCAACCCCGATTCTTCCTATGCCCGCCCGTTCAATTGGCGCCGTCTTACAGTGGACGAATTCAAAATATTTTTGGGACTTACACTCAACATGGGGCTTTCTAAGAAGAATGAAGTCCATGCCTATTGGTCCAGCCACCCCATCCACCACATGCCTCTTTTTTCCGCTGTCATGTCCAGATCAAGGTATGACATGATCATGCGCTTCCTCCATTTTAGTGACAATTCACAGTGCCCTCCCCGAGATCATCCCAACCACGACAAATTATATAAATTGCGCCCCCTAATAAATTATTTTTTACAAAAATCTGCTGAAGTGTATGTCCCAGACAAAAACATCTGTGTGGATGAATCCCTGATCCATTATACTGGCCGGCTGCACTTCAAGCAATATATCCCAAATAAGAGAGCCAGGTATGGGGTGAAGATGAACAAATTATGCGAGAGAGCCACTGGGTATGTCTACGCCTTTCGTGTCTATGAAGGCAAAGACTCCCAGCTCCAGCCCCCCGAATGCCCAACATACATCGGAACCAGTGGGAAAATTGTCTGGGACCTGGCATACCCCCTGTTCAAAAAAGGGTACCATCTTTATGTGGATAATTATTACACCAGTCTTCCCCTTTTTCGCCACCTATACCTGGAAAAAACCCTGGCCTGTGGTACTAGCAGAAAAAATCGGAAGGGATTCCCACAACCTCTGGTCCAAAAAAACCTTCAACCGGGGGAAACCGCATTTATGAGGAATGAGGAAGTGTTGGCCATGAAGTGGAGGGACAAGAAAGATGTCTACATCTTGTCCACCATCCACAATGACACCGTGGTGGAGATTCCCCGAAGACGTGGCCCCATTACAAAGCCTGAATGCGTCCACGAATACAATTTGTTCATGGGGGGGGGTGGATTTAAATGACCAGATGCTGCAGCCCTATTTATCAACCAGAAGGTCCCGTTACTGGTACAAAAAAGTTGCATTTTACCTATTTCATTTGGCCATGTACAATTCCTTTGTCTGCCATCAAAAAACACCCGGAAACCCACACCTCCACTACCTCAAGTACATTGAAGAAATCATCACTGCCCTAATATACCAACGAGGACCGGCCCCAGCAAGCATTCGCTCAGATAGTGTGAGTAGACTTCACGAGCAACATTTTCCCTATAGTATTCCCCCCACAGAATCAGGAAGAAGGCGCCAAAAGAGATGTCGTGTGTGCAGCAGTAATGGAATTCGAAGAGACACAAGTTATCATTGTCCCGATTGTCCCTCCCAACCTGGCCTATGCATTGGAGATTGTTTCAAAATCTACCATACAGCCATAAGATTTTAGATCCCCTTAATTTTAAGACTGCCATTTCCCTTTTTGAAATACCCTTCCAGATCACCATGCTACCATGTTTCTACGTTACCAGACCCTGGCCTGTTTACCGACGATGCATTTGCCTGCCGCTTTGAAAACCAAGTTTCTGAAATCCATGTGTACCGACCTCAGCCTGTTTACCAACGATGCCTTTGCCTGCCGATTTAAACCAAGTTTCTGACTTCCAAGTGTACCGACCCGGCCTGCTAATCAACCACGCTTTTTGCCTGCCACTTGGACTGATCTTTTGCCCTTCTACTTCAGTAGACAGGGGTCTCACATATATGTGAGGGGCTTCAGAAGAGAGTTAGGAGTATGGAAAAACCGTTTTTGGTTTTCTGTGTTCCCATAACAGGGTCTGGAGTCCGGAGGCTTCAAAGCGATTTGGGTGGGAGAAGCCTCTACCCCTGTCCCCATTCTTTCCTGACAGAGGCCTAAGCGTGATGTTCCTTCCTGCTGCCTGGATCAATATTTTGTGGGGTTGAACATATCGCTGCATATAATGACCCAGGACTTTATAGACCACATCTCTGCCTGCTACCTGGACCAATGCTTGGCTGTGCTGACACTATCCCTGCTTGCTGCCTGTAATGACTATGGACAGTATCCCTGCTTGCTGCCTGTAATGACTATGCACAGTACTCCTGCCTGCTGCCTGTAATGACTATGGACAGTATTTCTGCCTGCTGCCTGTCCGATTGCTTTTGCTGTCACGGACCACATCCCTGCCTTCTACCTGGATGCTCTCCTCTGTGGACCACTACTAAAACCACAGGTAATCATTTATTTACCCTTTGCTCAGCAGAATATATTTTGGGGTGTAATTGGTATGTACATGCTATGTGTTAGAAATATGAAGGGCCTTCAAAAATGTAATAGGTTGTCAGGAAATTAGATGTAAAATGCATGCTCCTAGAATGTCTGAAGGTGTCTACTTGGATGTTGGGTCTCGGTTTATGGCCAGGCGGTGTAAAAGTCCCACACATATGGTATCGCCATACTCAGGAAGAGTGGCAGAATGTATTTTGGGGTGTCATTTTTGCTATGTACATGCTATGTGCTAGAAATATCCTATAAATTGACAACTTTGTGTAAAAAAAATAAGTTTTCATTTTTTTCCCACATTTTCCAAAAACTTGTGGAAAAAAATGACATGTTCAAAAGACTCACAATGCCTCATAGAATATACGTTGGAGTGTTTTCTTTCCAAAATGGGGTCATTTTGTGGGCAATTTCATTGTCTTGGTGCTCCAGGGCCTTCAAAAGTGTGATAGGTAGTCAGAACATTATGTGTGTAATTTATGCTCCTAGAATGCCTGGCGGTGCTACTTGGATGTTGAGTTTCGTTATGTGGCCAGACTGTGTAAAAGTCTCACATATGTGGTATCGCCATACTCAGGAGGAGTGGCAGAATGTATTTTGAGGTGTCATTTTTGCTATGTACATGCTATGTGTTGGAAATATCTTATAATTGGACAACTTTGTGTAAAAAAAATGCGTTTTCATTTTTTTTCCACATTTTCCGAAAGATTCTGGAAAAAAATGACATGTTCAAAAGACTCATTATGCCTCATAGATTATACGTTGGGGTGTTTGCTTTCCAAAATGGGGTCATTTAGTGGTCTTTTTCAATGTGCTGGTGCTCCAGGGCCTTCAAAAGTGTAATAGGTGGTTGAGAAATGAAAAGTGTATTTTATGCTCCGAGAACGCCTGGAGGTGCTACTTCAATGTTGGACTTCTGTATGTGGCCTGACTGTAAAAAAGTCTCACACATGTGGTATCGCCATACTCAGGAGGAGTGGCAGAATGTATTTTGAGGTGTCATTTTTGCTATGTACATGCTATGTGTTGGAAATATCTTATAAATGGACAACTTTGTGAAAAAAAAATGCATTTTCATTTTTTTTCCACATTTTCCGAAAGATTCTGGAAAAAAATGACATGTTCAAAAGACTCATTATGCCTCATAGATTATACCTTGGGGTGTTTGCTTTCCAAAATGGGGTCATTTAGTGGGCTTTTTCAATGTGCTGGTGCTCCAGGGCCTTCAAAAGTGTAATAGGTGGTTGAGAAATGAAAAGTGTATTTTATGCTCCGAGAACGCCTGGAGGTGCTACTTCAATGTTGGACTTCTGTATGTGGCCTGGCTGTAAAAAAGTCTCACACATGTGGTATCGCCATACTCAGGAGGAGTGGCAGAATGTATTTTGAGGTGTCATTTTTGCTATGTACATGCTATGTGTTGGAAATATCTTATAAATGGACAACTTTGTGTAAAAAAAATGCGTTTTCATTTTTTTTCCACATTTTCTGAAAGATTCTGGAAAAAAATGACATGTTCAAAAGACTCATTATGCCTCATAGATTATACGTTGGGGTGTTTGCTTTCCAAAATGGGGTCATTTAGTGGGCTTTTTCAATGTGCTGGTGCTCCAGGGCCTTCAAAAGTGTAATAGGTGGTTGAGAAATGAAAAGTGTATTTTATGCTCCGAGAACGCCTGGAGGTGCTACTTCAATGTTGGACTTCTGTATGTGGCCTGGCTGTAAAAAAGTCTCACACATGTGGTATCGCCATACTCAGGAGGAGTGGCAGAATGTATTTTGAGGTGTCATTTTTGCTATGTACATGCTATGTGTTGGAAATATCTTATAAATGGACAACTTTGTGTAAAAAAAATGCGTTTTCATTTTTTTTCCACATTTTCCGAAAGATTCTGGAAAAAAATGACATGTTCAAAAGACTCATTATGCCTCATAGATTATACGTTGGGGTGTTTGCTTTCCAAAATGGGGTCATTTAGTGGGCTTTTTCAATGTGCTGGTGCTCCAGGGCCTTCAAAAGTGTAATAGGTGGTTGAGAAATGAAAAGTGTATTTTTTTTTTTTTTTTTTTTCATCAGGTATTATTTTATTTAAAGGTGCCGATTTAAACATGTTGAAAATTAATTTTTAAATTATACTACCATGTTAAAGCCCTACCCTAAGCTCCCACCTGCAATTTTTCTCTCTTCCACCTTGTGGCAGTCCATACTAATGTAGAGAGTGGTGCTGACTTGATGATGATGTGCACCAGTACAATGTGAATAAAGGGTGCCATGGTGGGGCATACCATGACTTACTTTATTTGTAATAGAGTGCTCAGTTTGAATCAGGTCACCATTTAACCTTGAAGACTAAGGACATCTTAACAAAAACAGGTAGTATGGGGGATTGCTTTGGATTTAATGTGTTTTTTTTTTTTTTCTTTTTTATAAACAATTTATTGAAAAGAATAAAAAAACGCACATTAACAAGTGATGGCAATATAGTACAGTCAACAGACATAAGTACAAATAACAGTGTACATCCAAAATAACCACAAACTGTATCAGGGCGCAGAGAGATGCCATCTGCGGAAGATACTAAAAAATAAACAAAGCAAAAGTGACCCAGCCTCGTACAATACATGGCCAAAAATTCAGTATATTATTGCAAATACAGAGGGCCACTGCGGCGTAGATTAACATCCCCGCCGCATGGGCCGAAACCAATGCGTTACGGGGTTCAGTGCAATCATATGGGGTATTGGGAATCAGGGGGTAAGGGAGTACTGATGAAGGGAGAGAATTCCGACCCCTCAAACATGGGAAGTGAGGATGAGGGCAGTCAGGAGGCATGAAAATGAATGTCCTGGATGGGGCACCTCCGAATCGGACACCCCCAAGGGGAACTCACTGTGTCCAGGGCCGGGGGCGCACCACCCATACATGTAGATAGACCGCCCAACGCTGCACATGGGTACGGTAGGCAACAGGAGGTAGGGGAGAGGGGGGTCACAGGGAGAGCAGGTGGGGGTGGAGGACGCCGAGAGCGTCATGAGACAGTGGGGGAAGAGAGCAATAGCATAAGAAGAGGGGATAGAGGGATAGAGAGAGCACACTAGGTAGGGAGAGTAGAAGGGGGATAGAAAATGGAGAAAGGAGGAGAAGAGAAGTGCGGGCGCACTCCCCCGCAAGACGACGGGGAAGCAAGTGGGGTGTGGCGAGCTAACGACAGACTATGTATTCATCAGGCGACGGTGGTCATCCGATGCAGCAAAGTCGATCCACGGGGCCCAAATGTCATAAAATTTGGAGGGAGTGTCAAGAGCTTGAAACGTGAGATCTTCCATACGGGCGATCCTTCCAACCCTCCGCAGCCAATCAGCTACAGTGGGTGGGGAGGGAGACAGCCATAGGCACGGGATGCACATGTTGGCGGCAGAGATTAAATGGAAGACCAGAGACCTCCTGTACGTCCGCTGAGGGAGGGAGGAATGATGGAGGAGGAATTGTACCGGGCTGAAATCCGGCGTATAAGTAGTGATACGAGTTATGAGGGCATGTATCGCCTTCCAAAAGGGCTGGATCCGCGGGCAGTCCCACCAGATATGTAGGAGAGATCCTGTATGGAGGCGGCAACGCCAGCAAAGGGAGGGGAGGTCCGCCGACATTTTATGCAAAAGTTCAGGAGTCCTGTACCAGTGTGCGAAGATTTTAAAGCCAGTCTCCTGTGTGAGGACGTTCCTGGAACCCTTGTGAATGTGAAAGAAGATTCGCTCCCAATCATCATCCGACAAAGTTTTGGCGGTGATCTCCTCCCACTTAGCCCGTAAACGGACGAGGCGAGGCGGAAGTTGCAAAGAGATGAGGGAGTATAGTAGGGAAATAAGATGCCGTTGCGGGTCCGACGATCTGCATAGGGTCTCAAAGGGGGTGAGATCCCTAGACCAGCAGGAGACATCAGGGGTATGTAGGAAAAAGTCTCTGAGCTGCAAGTGATTGAAGAAGCGAAGCTGAAAGTCCGGGTATTTCTGTGCCCAATCATGGAGAGAGAGCAGTGAGCCCGCTTGAAAGCAGTGTTCGGCCCTGCATGGAGCGTCGGAGGCAGAACCCTGCGGGGGGATGTAGGAGAGGCCCGGAGGGAAGTCCGGATTTTGAACAAGGGGTACCATAGGGCCAGGCGAGGATGCCAGGCGCAAGGTCTTGCACAGCTTGCGAAAGATTACGATCGTGGGGTTGATGGTCGGGTGCTTGTAGCACACCGTCGGAAAGGAAGGCGTCGAGATCCAGGGCAGGTGTTGAACAGGGATGGGGGAGAAAGAGTCTTCCAACGCGACCCAAGCTTTGACATGATGATGTTTGTGCCAGTCCACCACCCTTGCCAGGTGGCAGGACCAATAGTATCTCTGAAGGTGCGGCAATCCCAGGCCACCCATCTCCTTCGGGGCAGTCAAGACGTCCCAAGACAGCCTGGGGCGTCTCGAGCGCCAGATAAAGGATGTGCATGCGGAGCGATACGAACGAAAAAACGCTGGAGGGAGCTTTAAGGGGACGGCTTGCATAGTGTAGAGAAGCCTAGGAAGAACATTCATTTTGACCACTGCAATCCTGCCAAACCAGGAGAAGGAGCCAGATTCCCATTTAGAGAGGTCTGCTTTTATAGACTGCAACAGTGGCAGGTAGTTGCGTGAGTAAAGGTCAGCAAGAGTTGAAGGGATTTGGATGCCTAGGTATGTGATAGCAGAGGGTTCCCAGCGGAAAGGGAAGTTGTCCTTGCAGAACTGTACTTTGCATGGCGGGAGGGATATATTCAGGGCCTCTGATTTTGCGTAATTAATTTTGAGGTTGGATAAGAGACGAAAGGCGTCAAGGTCCCGGAGAAGGTTAGGTAAAGAGATTGCAGGGTTCGTCAAAAACAGCAACACATCGTCGGCGAAGGCCGCTAGCTTATAGGTTTTATGGGCTATAGTTATACCGTTTATATCGGGATTAGAGTTAATGCGGCGGAGGAGGGGCTCAAGGGTAATGATGTATATCAATGGGGAAAGGGGGCAACCCTGTCGGGTCCCATTCGACACGGAGAAGGCGTCCGACAGGCCCCCGTTGACCCGTACCCTAGCCGAGGGCGACGAGTAAAGAGCCCGTATAAAGTTCAACATGCGACCAGCGATGCCCAGAGACTCCAATGCTGCAGTCATGTAGTCCCAGGCAACCCTGTCGAACGCCTTCTCCGCGTCGAGCGAGAGGAAGAAACCAGGCGTGCCAGAGGAAGTCATCCAATGGTGGATGTTGAGTGCCTTGAGAGTGTTATCCCGGGCCTCGCGGCCGGGGACAAAACCCACCTGGTCGAGCGAGATGACATCCGGAATGTGGGGTAGCAGGCGGTTCGCCAGTACCTTGGCGTAAAGTTTGATGTCAACGTTGAGGAGGGAAATTGGCCTGTAATTGGAGACCAGGGACGGGTCCTTGCCGGGTTTAGGAATGACGGTAATGTGAGCTTCCAAGTAGTCTGGGTGCAAAGTAGGGGAATCAGAGAAGGAGTTGAAAGCCGCAAGCATTGGGGAGGACAGGATATCCCCGAAGGTCCGGTAGTATCCCACCGTCAAGCCATCCGGGCCCGGACACTTCCCCGGTTTAAGTTGTTTGAGTGCAGAGTGCAGTTCGGGGGAGGAGATGGGCGCATCAAACTCCGCCAAGGCTTCCGGTGAAAGGGGAGGGGGGGAATATTTCTGCAAGAATGCCTTAATATGTGCTGTTCTGTCTGCAGGGGGGACTTCAGGGTCTGGGATATCCAGGTTGTATAACGCACGGTAATACGTAAGGAACTGTTGAGCGATAGCACTGGTGGAGGTGACCTTCCCGCCACGCGGGTCCGTGATCGAGTGGATCGTCCTTGCCGCCCGTCGAGTTTGAAGCGCTCTGGCCAGAAATTTGCCCGATTTGTTACCATAGTCATAAAACAGACGTTGCTGTAAAGCGAATTTACGTTGCGTTATAAAGCCCAATTCTGTGAGGAGTTCTTGTCGGGTTTGAGTCAGTTCAGTCAGAGTGTGTGCGGCTAGAGTGAGCTTGTGCGCGCGTTCCAGGGAATGGATGCGGTTAGTGAGGGTAGCAATATGAGCCCGTCGTTCCTTGTTGCGTTTCGCAGCCATGGCAATAAAAACGCCCCTAATGGTGCACTTATGGGCCGCCCACAACGTAGCAGGGGTCACATCAGGCGTGGCGTTATGGGCAAAATACTCTCGCAGAGCAGAGGTCAGTTCCGCGATATATACCGGGTCGGTCAATAGGGAGTTGTCCAGGCGCCAGGAGCGGGAGCGACCAGGGTCGGGCTGTAGGGAGAGGGAGAAGGTGATAGGGTGGTGGTCAGACAGAAACATAGGATCAATTGACGCAGAGCGCAAAGAAGAGAGGGCAGCCTGGGAAAGAAAGAGATAATCAATCCTGGAGTATTTATTATGGGGGTGCGAGAAGTACGTGAAGTCCTTGGTATCCGGGTGCAACGTCCTCCAAGCGTCATGAAGCAGAAGGTCTCTAAGGAGAGTCTTAATTGCTCGCAAGGCGGAGTACGGTAAGGAGGAGGAGCCCGAGGAAACATCCAGGAGGGGGGAGAGGGCTACGTTGAAATCCCCACCCACTACTAAAGTGCCCGCCTGAAATTCGGTCAAGCGAAGAAGCGTTGCCCGGAAAAAGGGTACGGGGCGTTTGTTTGGGGCGTAAATGTTCGCTAGCGTAAAGAGTTGACCACGTATGGTGCCCTTAAGGAAAAGAAAGCGTCCCTCTTGGTCTGAGACAGAATCTTGTAGAGTCCACGGACAGTTTTTAGAGACCAGTATAGAAACTCCCTTAGACTTAGAAACGCTGGACGTTGAGTGATGAACCGTCGGGAAGGAGCGATCGTAAAAGCGGGGAGTTTTATCCGAGCGGAAATGGGTTTCTTGCAGAAACACCACGTCCGCCTTAGCCTGACGCGCATAAAGCAAAAGCTTAGATCTACGCTCGGGAACGTTCAAGCCCCTGACATTAAGGGAAAGGATTTTCAAAAGTGGGTCCGGCGCATGCATCCCGGGGGAGTGCGCCACACGCCCCTTAGAGGAGGCAGGCATGGTGGTCAGCTTAGAGGAGAGAGAAATGGGGAGGGGAGAGGGGGAGAGGGCAGAGAGGAGGAAGAGCAGAGGAAGAGGAAAAGAAAGAAAGAAGGGTGCGGGGGATGAGAAGGAGAAGGAAGGTTAAGACGGGGAGGAGGGGGCAAGGGGGAGGAAAGGCTGTGGGAACAATCCGGTGGCAGGAGGTCCTGCCTACCTGTCAAGCACGGAAACAACAATGGGGGAGGTAGTGTTTAAGTGCAATGAGTGCCGTTAAGCTGACAATTGTAGTCAACCGTAACACACTAGGGGGGTTGGATAAAACCTAACCTGGAGGGCACACGTGAGATCCTGATTCCACACTCGGGTGGGAGAGAGGAAAAAAAGGAAACAGGAGAAAAACGGGTAGAAACAGGAACCAACTGACTGTGTGCCCCGCCGACGGACAAAGAAAAGGGGATGCAAAAAGGGGAGAGACATTAACGATGAACAAGATGCAAATGCCCACAGGGATAGGGGAAGGAGTCCCGTATAATCAGTGCAACAGTATAAAACTGGCATGGGGTAAACTAGAGAACCGTTGTGGTGTATAACACATACCATGAAAAGTAGCCGGTCACTCACGTGCCTCCGGGGTCACTGGTGTCACCCACCACAAGGCCAGGAGCGAGTTAGCAAAACATAACCAAAATCTGGAGGCCCCTGGATGGGGCATGGCAGGACCACCACCCCCGATGGACGTCCGTCACCAGGGAGGGCGGGCCCCCCACTACTTACAACATTAGCATTGTAAGGTCACTAAAACATAGACACATATTATGAAGTCCATCCTCCAAGCATATATCACACAAGAGAGGTCCGGTCGACTCCCCGGGGGCGGAAGGGATCCGCCCGGAACAGGCAAATCCCCCCCTGCACGACCCCGGGCAGCCCACCCGACCCCCCAAGCTAGCATTATCCAGGGAAATATCAACACATTACGATAAACATTGAATTAGGCAACATTGCTATTGTCAACAGCGCCACCACATCCCGCGGACCACCTGAATAGGGTATACCTGGCATGTCCGATAGAAACCGAAAACCCAAAATCCAAAATCCAAAAGCCAACCCTCCCCAACCCAACCCCCACCCAGTGCAAAAGTAATCCGGTCCATATAAAGCACCGCAGCATTCGGGAAGCCTGCAAGGTCCATAACCACTAGGCTGTGGTAACCGGGGGGGCGGGGTAGTAAAAGGAAGTCCAACAGAGGTAAAGCGACCATTAGTCAGCAAATAGCATGAACAGGCAGGGCACATAAAGGGTCTACGTTGCTGCGGATGCCAAGAGGCGAGATCTAAGCGGCAATATGCCAGTGCCTTGGGGGGGGGGAGGACTAGGGAGGGGGAGGCTGGCCGCCCGACCCTGGCAAGCATGGGTGGGCATACATCTGCGTTCAACGGTCAGGAGGGCAGGACAGTTAGAATACAGGGGCGCTGGACAATACATAAGCATTGAGTCAATGAGCAGTCCGAGGATGTTCATAAGGCACATCGGCTAGGCACGTGGAGTGGAGGTAGGACGGATCATAGCCAGCCAAAACATGGGACGAGGAAACAAATAAACGTGGGCTCCATGGATAAAGGGGGAGAGTGGCCAGTCCAGTGAACTACGGGAGAACAAGGAGTGGGCAAGGGAGCATATAACGTGAAAAACAGTGATACTTGCCAGACGATCATTGGTGTCCCGACCATCAGTCACCTTGACGAGGCTTCCTTTGCTTGGGAGGTTTTGTGGGACTCGCCGCCAATGGCGGTATCTGCAGAGCTGCGAGGGGCCTGAGTGGTGAGGGTGAACGAGGACGCCTGAAACGAGAATCATTGGCCTCCATAGGTTCCTCTCTGGGCATTGGTGCTGCTGGCGGACCCCCACGGAATGCAGCGTACCAGTTAGGGACATCAATCAGTGGGAGCCCCATGGCGGCACAGAAGTGTGGGAGTTCCTCCGGGACCCTCAGGAGAGCCGTACGGCCTTGCGCGGTGGCTGACAAGCAAAAAGGAAACTTCCATTTATATGGTATCCCCTTCAGCCTCAATGCTTCCAGCAGAGGGCGCAGATCTCTGCGGTGCTGCAAGGTTATGCTGGAGAGGTCTTGATAGATGTGAATAACAGCACCCTCATGTTCCAAATTGGCCCTGTTCCTGGCCTTTCGAAAGATCTCCTCTTTTAATTTGTAATCCACTAGGCAGCAGACCACGTCCCTGGGAGGGTCGCCATCCCTGCCCCTGGGGCGCAGCGCACGATGTATCCGCTCCATGTCTATGGGGGATTGCATGGGGCGATCAAGGAGGGTATTAAAAATACCTGTGACAGCAGGGGCGACCATGTCGGGTTCCACAGATTCGGGGAGACCACGTACCCGCAGATTGTGACGTCTACCCCGATTGTCCAAGTCCTCCATATGCCGTTGAAGCTCCCTAAGCTGCAGGGAGTGAGAATCCACCGCACGTGTGACAGACCGTAGCACTCTGTCATGCTGTGCTGTGACAGTTTCCATGCCCTGCACTCGGCCGGTCAGGCTTCTCATCTCCTCCCTCAGGTCATGGATCGCAGAGCCCAGCGTGTCCTTAATGTCGGCTGCGATCATCCGGAGGTCTGCCATCGTCACCGAGGGAGGAGGGGGGGTCGGCATAGCGGGTGGATCGGTGCCCGAGGCTGTAGCCGCAGCATAGGAGCGAGCAGGCTGCGAAGTTTGTGTGGAGGAGGGCGCCAAGCTGCCTGTGAGCGCCATGTTTGTCCCCTGGGTCCGGAACATTTCAGGGATGCTTTGGCTCAGCTGAGCCCCTGTGTCCCTCGGGGAACGTGATCGGGTGGCAGAGGAAGCCCGGGAGGTGGATCCCATCGTTGTCGGGCAGTGAAGCACCCGGGTCTCTCCAGCTTATGGATGCTGTTGTCCGTGTCGGCGGGAGCGCAGGGATCAGGCAGCCATCTCCATGCGAGGTGAAAAGTGTATTTTATGCTCCGAGAACGCCTGGAGGTGCTACTTCAATGTTGGACCTCTGTATGTGGCCTGGCTGTAAAAAAGTCTCACACATGTGGTATCGCCATACTCAGGAGGAGTGGCACAATGTATTTTGAGGTGTCATTTTTGCTATGTACATGCTATGTGTTAAAAATATCCTATAAATTGACAACTTTGTGTAAAAAAAATAGGTTTTCATTTTTTTCCCACGTTTTCCAAAAACTGGTGGAAAAAAATGACATGTTCAAAAGACTCACAATGCCTCATAGAATATACGTTGGAGTGTTTTCTTTCCAAAATGGGGTCATTTTGTGGGCAATTCCATTGTCCTGGCCAGTCAGGGCCTTCAAAAGTGTGATATGTAGTCAGAAAGTTATAAGTGTATTTATGCTCCTAGAACGCTTGAAGGAGCTCCCTGGACGTTGGGTCTCTGTATGTGGCCAGGCTGTGTAAAAGTCTCACACATGTGGTATTGCCATACTCAGGAGGAGTGGCAGAATGTATTTTGGGGTGTCATTTTTGCTGTGTACATGCTAGGTATTAGAAATAGTTTATAAATTGACAACTTTGTGGGAAAAAAAAGAAAAAACAATTTTTTTCTTCATTTTCCCAAGAATTGTGGGAAAAAATTAAAACTTAAAAAAACTCACCATGCCTCTTACTAAATACGTTGGACTGTCTACTTTCCAAAAAGGGGTAATTTGGGGGGTATTTGTACTGTTCTGACATTTTAGGGCCTCAAGAAAGGAGATAGGCCGTTAGTACATCAGGTGTGATCAATTTTCAGGAATTGGTACCATAGCTTCTAGACTCAATAACTTTCACACAGACTAAATAATATACACTAATATGGGTTATTTTTACTAGAGATAAGTAGCAGTATACATTTTGGCCAAAATGTATGAAGAAAAATTAATTTTTTGCAAAATTTTTTAATGGAAACTAAAAAAAAGTGTTTTTTTTGCAAAATTTTTGCTCTTTTTCTGCTTATATCACAAAAATTAAAAAACCCAGTTGTGATCAAATACCACCAAAAGAAAGCTCTATTTGTGTGAAAAAAATGATAAAAATTTTGTTTGGTTACAGTGTAGCATGACTGAGCAATTGTCATTCAAAGTGTGAGAGCGCTGAAAGCTGAAAATTGGTCTGGGCGGGAAGGTGTTTAACTGCCCTGTATTAAAGTGGTTAAAGGTATTTTACTGGTATAGCAAAACACACAAACATGAATTCCAAACCAGTGACAACAAATATCAGGTACATCAAGTAGCAAATGACAGCAGATGCGTATACTCGGAGTGCATACCCACCCAAACATCTGGCATAGTAGAACAGCATGGAATGGAATCAACAGAAAATTAACCCCCCCAAACCACCCCCCCCCCTTCCCAACCATCCGACCAAATGAAACCAGAATCAATTAGAAGTACCAGCATAGCTTCACATCCCAAAGGGACAGGGCCAATGCCTGGCCAAAACCCTGCGACACGGGCTCTCCACAGAAACGACCCTCCTACACCTCCAAGGATCCTGAAACTGAGTCCAGCCACACTCGCCAAAGTTTGTTGAATTTTTTGGGGAATTTGAATGAAATTTAATTATTTTTCCATTACAAGGATAGTGGGGATTGGAGCTGGGGGCTCAGGCAGCTGTACATCCTGTCAGGAACCCGCTGAGAGATGTAGTCCAGGTAAATATGGAGATTCTTGTAGATTTAAACTTTCAATATTCATTTTTTTATTTTGTTTCCATGCATTGATTAGCAGTCTTACACATTAATTTCTTTTGCAGGATCCACTGTGGGTATTATGAGGAATCTTGGTGATCATCTCAGGCCTAAGAAGGAATCTGCATTAGCCCCAGGAACCTGCCTTCAAGGATCCAACTAGCTATCACTGTCCCTCTATCACACTCTCTCTCATGCTGTCACTGATCCTCTCACACTGTGTGTCCCTCTCTCTCAATCTCTGGGGGACAGAGTGAGAAAGAGAGTGACAGAGATAGAGACAGTGGAGTCACATTCTATCACTGTCTGTGGCAGTAGGTGCATAACACTGTGCCTCCATTTCACTCACACTCTGTAGCACAGAGAGTGTGTCAGTGAAATGTAAGGAAAACGGGAACAGTTTCTAGCTCCCACTTTCCTCATGGGATAGCAGCGGGAGAAGGTAGTTTCATGTTCCCTCTTGTTATTCCCATCCTTTTTTCTTCCCCTAGCAACATCTCCCCATAGTAACATAAGTCTCAGGGTCTGTATCAGGATTGGTCAGCGTCTCAGGTAAGGGCCACCAATGACCGTTGCAGGAGGCATGACCTTTCCTTCTGGAAAAACCTGGAATTCCCTTTCAGGGGTATATTAAGGGGGTCTCAACAGCTAGGGCTCAGTCGCCTCAGAAACAGAGCTGTGGTGTTCTAGGGGTTTACTCCATTGAGCAAACAGGGTATCTGGGGCCAGAAGATGAGCCTGCTTCGGCAACTGATTGAGAGGGCAGGTGAAGAAGGCGGTGAAGACTGGAAACCCGGAGATGCCTAGTGTGACGGAACCTTAGACCCACGCTGTACTTGTGGTCTTCCGTCAGTATACGGCTTCCTCGCAGTCATGAACATAGATATCAAATCCCAGCCGCTGTCATACAAAACTAGCCTTACAGCTTGTATGTGTCTGGAAACAACTAACTCCTTTATTAAAAAAGAAACAGACTTTTATACACTTTAGAAGAAGGTCGGTCACTACATGAATATTTACCCAAAACATCACACAATGAATAGCTAACGAGGTACAGCTGACTCATTTCTAATCCCAAAAGCTAATTAACTCATTACACTTAAGCCAGCCTGGAAGAACAGACTGCCAGCACCAAAGCTAAAACAAGATACAAATACACATATCATAATGTAAATACTGAGAACCCGCCGTAAACAATAGGTGAGCAAATCAGCATGATTTACAATCCGTGGAAGACAGGTGTTTGGGCTGATGACATGCATCTGTTACAAGTCTGACCAACTGAAGCAGTCCAAACCATCAATTTATCTGTCATATAGTTTTTTCACTGTCAGTGACGGTGCGAACCATCACACCTAGACTTACCTAGGACGTAAGGTCAAGAAGGTCCGGTGGGAGCTACACCAGCCGCGGCTGCTTTTAGGGGGTCGGTGGCCGAAGATAGAGACCTGACAGAAGAGGAGATTGCATGGGAAGAAGAAATGCCACCGCCCCTGCCATCAGGACTGGAAGAGGCAGAGCAGGAAGATGACCCAGAAAGCCGTACGAGGGATCACGTCATCTTCTGGGTCAATAGAGGGGGTGGCGAAGAGGAGATGCACTGTGCACCGGATCTCAGCAGAAAGCGCTGTGCGGTCTGCACCGCTCAGGCGCAGGGAGAGCAGAGGTCCGGCAGGAGGCATGACCGAAGGGGGAGCATCTTCAAAACGGCCGGTAAGAAGGCGGCCAGCTGTTACCCCTCTTAGGCACCTGGAAAGGTTGGTGGATGTGGAGGACAGCGTCCAGGTCGGCGTAGGACACAGGCACCGGAGCATTCATCTTTCAAGTCCCCCTGCGTCCATGGCTTCCCCAGCTCGGCCTTCAAGAGCCCCTTTTTTACTTTTTTTTACTTTTTACTGAATCAGCTGGCTCCTGTGGGTTCGCCGGTGGTTGGTGTGATAAATGGAGGGATAAGAATTATTTGAGTAATATCGTTCTCTTAGAGCTTTTTCCTATAATTGTGGCTTTAGAAATCTGGGGACACAATTTTATGAATAAGCACATTTTAGTTAGAACAGATAACAGAGGGGTACTCTATGCTATTATTGCTTGACATCCACGTCTCCGCCTGTCATTGTCCTTCTGCGTTATATGACTTTTAAGTGTTTATCCTTGAATATATGGATTAAAGCGACCTACGTACCGGGTAAGGACAATGATATGGCGGATTCTTTGTCTCGATTTCAGGTGGATAGTTTCTATCATCTTTTCCCAGAAGCAGATCTGGTGTGAGTTTCTTGTCCTCCTCACATGTGGGAGCTGATTTAGAGCTTGTATCAGTCAACAATAGGAATTCCTTGGCTCCTGCTACTCTGGCTGGATATCTATCAGCCTTGCTTTTATGGCTTGCCTTCTTAAATTCTTTAAATCAACCTAGTGATTCATTTTCTGAGGGTTTAGTGTTATTTTTTTTTTAATTTTTTGTTTGACAAGCGCCACTCCTGGTTTCACATTAATAAAATATTGTCAGGAGTCTCTTTTTTTATTAAATTACGTAATTTACCTTCCTGTTTATTGTTCTTTTCTGTTAGACAAGCTTTAAAAGGTTTTAAAAAGAGCCATTTTCATTCTGACAGGAGTATGCCCATTACATCGGTCATTCTTGAAAAGCTCTGCTCCATTATGAAACATGCTTGTTTTTTGCAGTTTGAATCAGTCATGTTTAATGCCGCCTTTGCAGTATCATTTTTTGCGGCTCTCAGGATATCTGAGCTAATACCGGCTGGTAATGGTGGCATTTCAGGCCTTAATTTTTCTGATATTTCAGTTCATAAGCATAAGGTTTCCATTTTTATTTCTTTTTCCAAGACTGGCTAGTTTGGAAAAGGTAAATGGTTGCACCTCAGTGCCTTCAGCGGTTCCCCTATTTGCCCAGTTTTTCTTATTAATGAATACCTGCAACGGAGACCTCCCTTAGATTACTGTTTTTTCATTCATGAGTCTTTGAGACCTCTTACTAGTATTTTACTAGTATATAGACTATATCAATTTATTTATGTGTTTAAGAAATGTTTAAGAGTGTTAAATTTGGATCATCTTAATCTAACTTCTCATTCCTTTCGGATAGGGGCAGCGACAGAAGCAGCTAGATTGGGTTTGGATAGTAATTTAATTAAGAAGTTGGGTAGATGGGAGTCAAAAAGTTACCTTACTTATGTCCGCCCCAACTCTTTCTCTTAAATCGTTTCAGGTAGGAAATGTATTGTTTGGATTATCCGCCACTCTTTCGTCTTTTGGGCCCAACAAAGAGCAAGGAAGAGGATTTACTCAGAGAGTCTTAGTTTAAATCCTGAATACTTTAAAGTAATTTGGTATTGTAAAAAAGTCATGTTATGGGCTAACTTTATACCTGAAATTGGTAGGATGCTGCAGTCTATGCCCCAACCAGATATATCGGTTGCACATTTGGGTGGCAACGACAATGGACGTGAAGACGCTGGATCTAATTTTTAACATGAGAAATTTTTTCAGCAGATTCAACTGTCTTTCCCCAATATATTTTTTATTTTTTTTCCAAGGTCGCACCTAGACTGAAGTGGCTCGAATTTCGGTCTATGCGATCTTTGGAAAAAATAAGGAGGCGAGTGAATAGAGCAGTGGCAAAATTATTACAACCTTTAGGCATCTTGTCCTTTAGGCACGTTAATCTGGAAGGGGTTATCCCTGGTTTATATCGCAGTAATGGTGTTCATTTATCGGACATTGGATTGAACATTTTTAATAAAGACATGGGCACTTGTATCGAACTGGCCGCGGTGCGGGGCTTTGGTGACAGGAGGGTTTAGTCCCACCTGTCGTTTGGAAAAATATATTTGATTTATTTAATGCTTAGGCAACCTGAGTCATGGTGACTAGGTTGGGCTTTTCATTTAAATATTTGTTGTTTAATAAAACATTTTGTGAGTGTATTAATTAAATTTGAAACCAATAATAAACATCCACGGCCTTATTTATCAAATCCAGTGTCTGTGTTTAACCATTTGCCGACTGCCTAACGCTGATTTACGTCAGCAGTCAGCCCCTCACAGGCAAAGCGACGTAGGTCTATGTCGCTAGCCTGTGAGGCTCTAGGGAACGAGCATGCGCCGCCAGAAGCGTGCTCCCGCACGCTCACGGACCCCCCGCGCATGTGCCCGGAGGACCCGATGTCCGTTACAGCAGGAGAAAGGCAGGCGGCTAATGTAAACACAGCCGCCTGTCATTCTCCCCTGTGTAAGAATGGAGATCATACGGTTCTGCTATGTAAGACCGTTGATCTCTGTTCTTACACCAGTAGCCACATCCAATCACAGTTAGAAGCATGTCACTAGGGACACACTTAACCCCTCCTTTTCAAATAAAGTTAACTCCTCTCCTGCCAGTGTTATTTTTACAGTAACAGTGCATATGTATAGCACTGATTACTGTAGTAATGTCACTGGTAACCCCAAAAATGTCAGTCAAGGGTCCGATCTGTCCGCCGCAATGTCACAGTCCCGCAAAAAAAATCGCAGATCACCGCCATTACTCGTTTAAAAAAAATGACAAAAATCTTTCCCTTAGTTAGTAAACGCAATAACTTTTGCGCAAACAAATCAAAATACGCATTTTGCGATTTTTTTTTTACCAAACATGTATAGCATAAAACAAATTGGCCTAAAATGTAAAAAAAATTTGATTTTTACATTTTTTTTGGGGAATTTCATATAAAAAAATGTGAAAAATATTGTTATTTTTGCAAAATTGACGCTCTTTTTTTGTTTATAGCGCATGATCAAAAAATCGCACAGGTGATCAAATTCCACCAAAAGAAAGCTCTGTTTGTGGGAAAAAAGGACATCAAATTAGTTTAGGTACATCGACGCACAACCGCGCAATTGTCCGTTAAAGTAACGCAGTGCCGAATCGCAAAATAGGCCCTGGTCAGGAAGGGGGTAAAATCTTCCGGGGCTTAAGTGGTTAATTTATTTGAAAAAAAAAATGTGTGTGATGTGTAGTTATATATTTAATGTTAAATATACATTGATTGAGAGAATTTCCGCCTGCTGTCCCATGTAAGGAAAACGGGAGCAGTTTCTAGCTCCCCCTTTTCCTCATGGGATAGCGGCAGGAGAAGGCATTTTCAAGTTCCCCCTTGTTCTTCCCATCCTTTGTCTTTCCCTAGTAACATCTTCCCATTCTAACATCTTCCCTTAGTAACATCTCCCCATAGTAACATTTGTCTCAGGGTCTGTATCAGGATTGGTCAGCACCTCATCTAAGAGCCACCAATGACCTTTGCAGGGGGCATGACCTTTCCTTTTGGAAAAATCTGGAATTCCCTTTCAGGGGTATATTGAGGGGTCTCAACAGCTAGGGATCAGTTGCCTCAGAAACAGAGCTGTAGTGTTCCCCTCCCTCCCCCCCCTTTTTTCTTGTCGCGGCCTACATTATGTGGTTGTGTCAGCTTTGAGATTTTCAAAGGTGGACGGTTTTCTGTTTTGATCATATGTTGTTGTTTATATGGATGTTATTGTTTCTATTTTGGAAAAATATATTTGATTTATTTAATGCTTAGGCAACCTGAGTCATGGTGACTAGGTTGGGCTTCTCATTTAAAGATTTGTTGTTTAATAAAATATTTTGTGGGTGTATTAATTAAGTTTGAAACCAATAATTAACGGCTGCGGCCTTATTTATCCAATCCAGTGTCTGTGTTTAATTTAATTAAAAAAAAAAATGTGTGTGATGAGTAGTTATATATTTAATGTTAAATTTATATTGATTGAGAGAATTCCTGCCTGCTGTCCCATGACACTGTGCGTGACGCAGAGTGCATTTGTTTCCCTTCCTCATAATTTCTGTGTAATTCATGCTTCATCATAATGTCTAAGCTGCTCACTCTCACTGTGACATAGAGAGAGTGACACACACTCTTTGTACCACTCACCCTCTCACAATCTCTGTGTTACTCCATTATACACTTCCAGTAAGACACAGACACTGTCTGTGACACTTATCCACTCTGTCACCCATTCTTATACCCCTTGTGTCACTTGACCTGTCTCACACTATGTGAGAGAGACGCACACTGACTCACACTATGTGAGAGAGAGAGATATATCTATACAGGAGCAATGCCTTACTAGAACTAAGAACGGTTATTCTATCACAGCCACCAATCAGACTAATTTCAACTGTCATTACCCAATGTAGGTTTGAATGTGATTGGTGGTTTTGGTAATAAAGAGTACTCTTAGTGCTGACATAAAGGAAAACTTGATATATACAATAGTATACCAGGAGATATACAACTAACATTGCTTGGTCATGAAAATTAATGAAGCTAAGAGCCTTCTGAAGAGCAATGTAAAATAATTTTGCCTAGTCTGCTCCAAACATGAGCCCTGTGCTTTTTAATGGATTCTTCTAATCCTGTATAGTAAAAAATACTTCTTCCAGGTTTTGCATTTTCCCTGAAGAGAATGTTCATCTGCCTTTATCTGTTTCATATCAACTAGACATATAATCTTAAATTCATAGCATTAGCTTCCTTAGAAATTACAAATTTAATTAAGCTCATTGCTTTTTATGACATTTTCTTGTGGCCTGGTATTAAAATTGGTTAACAATGTTTCATTTTGTCTATTGTCTATTTTTTTTATATTCTCCAGAGCAACAAAAGGAACATTGACTTACTAAATTATGTTAGGATTGGGAAGGGATAAATGATTTTGCAGAATCTTACAGGATATATGGCTAATGCTCTGCGCTAATTAACAGGCAGAATTAATGCAGGAGCTGCCTATGTACACATTGTGATATTAATTATCACAACAATAATAGAATGGGTAATGGACTGCAGTGTGTAAAAAGGCAATTGTCCGCAGTTACTCAAACAAATAACATTCATATTGGATTATCTAAAACAAGCAATGACTTTAGATTTGTTTTAGAAGTTAATGCAGTTGCATTAATTAATTATGTGAATCATACTAAATTGGATAGGTTTCCATGTCCCAGCTTTATCTGTGAAACAAGGAAGAACATAGTACTATTGCTCACCCATATTACACACATAGGACAGTATTAGAGGGATTCAGTTAGTAACCTGCCAAAGTAAAACATGTAAACTTTCACTGATTTAATAATCATGCAGATCTTAACATGCATTACATGTCTGTAGATACTTTGCCTAGCATCAATACAACAGAATAATCCTTGTTTCATTCAAAATAATCTAATTTAAAGGCTGCTGTATTAAATATATATCATTGACCACCCTGATGCTTATGGTAAAGATTAAGTAATTACGTTATGAAGATGAAGTTACCTTTTACAATGTTTTACAAGCATGCAATAAGGACAAATAATTCCTCTTCAGTGAAATTTGATGTGTATATATTTGGGACATTACTATTCAATATGTCCTAAAAATAAATATATATATATATCTATCTATATCTATATATATATATACTGTATATATATATATATATATATATATATACATATACACACACACACTATATCACCAAACATATTGGGACAGCTGGCTTTACACACACATTCATTTTAATGGCATCCCAGTCTTAGTTCGTAGGGTTATATATTGAGCTGTCCACAAGGTTTAGGAGTGTGTCTATGGGAATGTTTGACCATTCTTCCAGAGGTGTATTTGTGAGGTTTGGCACAGGTGTGGAAGAGAAGGTCTGGCTCGCAGTCTCCGCTCTATTTCATCCAAAAGGTGTTCTATCAGGTTGAGTTCAGGACTCTGTGCAAGCCAGTCAAGTTCCTCCACCCCAAATTGGCTCATTCATGTCTTAATAGACCTTGCTTTGTATACTGATCCAAATCATTTGGTGGAGGGGGGATTATAGTGTGGAGATGTTGTTAAAGGGTTAGGCTTGGCCCCTTAATTCCAGTGAAGGGATGTTAGCATACCAAGACTAGTGATGGACGAACATCGGCCGGGCTGGTTCGCGAACGTCAGCCGCAAATTTTCTCAAAAGTCCGCGAACCACGAGTTTGCGGCGGGCCCCATTGACTTTAACCGCTTGCCAACTGCTCACAGTATATTTACTGAGGCAGTCAGCCCCTCACAGGCAGAGTGACGTAGGTCTACGTCGCTCGCTTGTAAGGGTCTGGGGAGCGAGCGCGCTCCCGCGCGGTCACGGACCCCCCCGCGCGTGTGACCAGCGGACCCGATGTCCGCTGGTCACTCGGCGATCGGCGGGGGAGAGGGAGAATGTCAGGCAGCTTGTGTAAACAAGCCACCTGTCATTCTCCTCACTGTAAAAACACTGATCACATGGATCTACTATGTAGATCCGTTGATCAGTGTCCTTACAGCTCAAGCCACAGCCAATCACAGTAGAAAGCACGCCCCTAGGGACACACACAGCCCCTCCCTCCCAAATAAGGTTAACCCCTTCACTACCAGTGTATTTTTACAGTAACAGTGCATATATATAGCACTGATTACTGTATAAATGTCACTGGTAACCCCAAAAGTGTCAAAAATGTCAGTCAAGGGTCCGATCTGTCCGCCCCAATGTCGCAGAAACGCAAAAAAAACGCAGATCGCCGCCATTACACGTTAAAAAAAAACACCAAAAATGACAGAAATCTTTCCCTTTGTTAGTAAACGAGATAACTTTTGCGCAAACCAATCAAAATACGCTTTTTGCGATTTTTTTTACCAAACATAGGTAGCATAAAACAAATTGGCCGAAAATTTTAAAAAATTTTGATTTTTACATTTTTTTGGGGGGGAATTTCATATAAAAAAATTTGAAAAATATTGTTATTTTTGCAAAATGTACGCTCTTTTTTTGTTTATAGCGCAAAAAGTAAAAATCGCACGGGTGATCAAATACCACCAAAAGAAAGCTCTGTTTGTGGGAAAAAAAGGACGCCAAATTCGTTTAGATACAGCGTCGCACGACCGCGCAATTGTCTGTTAAAGTCACGCAGTGCTGAATCGCAAAATACCCCCTGGTCGTTTAGCAGGAAAATCCTCCGGGGCTTAAGTGGTTAATGGGAGGCGAACTTTAAAAACCTTTAGGTCATATTTGCAGCCACAAAAGATGTACTAGCTGTGCAAAAATAGTCCCAGCACATGGACAATGTCAGTAGTATTGCAATTGAAAAAGTTGCCCTAAATTTTTTTTTTTTTTTACAGCAAAAAATATTTTTTTTTTTTTTTCATAAATCAGCCAGAACTGACAGCAGCCGGTATATACATGTCTAATACATATAGGGTCCATTCACACATCTGTAAAATGGGTCCGCATCTATTCCACAATTTGCGGAACCTTTACAGACCCATTGTTTTTCATTTCCAGTCTGAAAAATTAGGCATTCACAGGATAAAGAAGTAAGTGTCGGCCATTCCAGGCCCCAAAAATTAGCTCACATGCATTTACCTGACAGCTAAAAACGTAGTATTCTGTGGCTGAAGGTACATTAGGCATTCACAGGTAACAGAAGTAAGTGTCCGCCAGTATTGGCCCCAAAAATTAGCCCACATGGGTTTAACTGACAGCTACAAATGTAGTATTCTGTGGCTGAAAGTACATTAGGCATTAACATGATACAGAAGTAAGTGTCGGCCTGTATAGGCTCCAAAAATTAGCCCACATGGGTTTAACTGACACCATAGAACTTAGTATTTGATGGCTAGAGGCACATTAGGCATCCACACAGTATACAGAAGTAAGTGTTGGCCTGTATAGGCTGCAAAAAAGAGCTTCCATGGGTTGAACTGACAGCAAAGAACTTAGTTTTTGATGGCTGGAGGTACAGTAGGCATTCACAGTATACAGAAGTAAGTGTCGGCCTGTATAGGCTCCAAAAATTAGCTCACATGGGTTTAACTGACAGCAAAGAACTTAGTATTTGATGGCTAGAGGTACAGTAGGCGTTCGCAGTATACAGAAGTAAGGGCCTGATTCATAGTACGGCGAATTGGTGTTTCGGCGGGATTTTGCGAACTTTTAAGTTTTAAGTCTGAAATTGGTATTCAAAGAACGGCGGGCGAAAAATAGCGCCTAGTGTGAGATTCATTAAGATGCAATAAGGCCAGAGCGTGACTTAAAATCACGCCAGCTAAAAGCTCGACTAAAGTTTTGCCAAATTTC